>NC_134586.1:63021519-63321519 GCF_037038515.1 Microtus pennsylvanicus
AGACTGGGCTCCCACTCCAGGCTGCAGGCTAAGGAGGGTGAAGGTCAGAGGCCTGCTCTGTGTGCGATTGCAGAGCGCAGACTCAGCCTAAGTGCCCAGCACCAACGCCTGGACTCGGGGACCACAACACCGAGTGGTTTTCCGCTACAGAAGGCAGCATTTCTTTCCTAGGTTCGCTCTACTGTGACGGATTATGGGACTGTCCCCGATCCACTTAGCCTGGGTACCCCCCGCCCAGCACCCCCAGTGCGAATCAGAGAGGTCAGGAGAAAATGAATGAGAGCAGGGAAGGGCCCTGGTCCTGCCCCACGTCCCCAACCAGACAACAGCCACCCGAGCTCCCCCGCAGCTCTGCCCGAGCCCCACCGGCTCACCCCGTGGCTCCCGCGGAGCAGAGGCGCAGCGGACGCCGGGCCCCATGCCGCCATGCCCGGCGACACAGCCCGCAGCCCGAGGTCACTGTGCAAGCGGAAAGACTCCCCAGCACTCGGTCTGGAACCGCAGCCCTGGGCGAGCCCGCCCCCTGCCGCCCGGAGGCCGCGCCCGCCCCGTGGTCGGCACCCGGAACCGCCGTACCTGCAGGCCTGGGCGCACCCTCCATCCCAGACCAGCTTCCAGGGCAGGGTCCCCTGCTCGCCTCCAGACGCCCACCTCGGCTGTCGGGTGCACAGGACAGGCCTGCCTCCTGACAGCCCAGTCAGTGCTCTGGGGAACTGGTTTCTTTCCAGAAAGGAGTTCTGTAAAATTCTCAAGCAACAGGGGGTCTTCTCAGGTTTGTGTTTTAGAAAGAGTGCTCTGGTTCCGGGAGGAATCGTAGAGAACAGACGGCTGCAGAGGCCAGATGAACGATGAACCAAACCAGGGGTGGAAGGAGTGGGGATGAGGTGTGGTATGGGTGTTAGATGAGGGGAGAAAGATGGAAATTTGTTTTGGAGTCCCCCAAATTCCAGGGATACAGCCCTGGGATTACAGGATGGAACCTGTTTTGTGTTCAATGCCAGCCAGGGCTAAGTAGTGAGTTCCGGGCGAGTTTGGGCTATAGAGACCCTGTCTCAAAACCAAATGGGATGGGAGTGTGGTGGCTCTCACCTTTAATCCCAGCTCTGGAGAGACTGGGGCAGGAAGGCCATCCTGGGCTACAGAATGAGTTTGAGGCCAGCCAGGGCTAAGTAGTGAGACCTTGGCTCAAAGCAAAAAACCATCAGAATAGGTAGGCTTAGAACACACACCATGAGGGATAAATAACCACCCACAAAGCACTGTCAGAGAATGAAAGCTGACGCTCCCCCAAGCCCCATCTCTCGGGTGGTGATTGTCTGCAGCCTCAGTCCGGTGTGGCCTGCAGGACTTTGTCACTGCGCTTTGTCTGTGCAGTCAGTTCCTCCCGTGCGGATTAGATCTGGATTTGCTCTTTCAGGTGATCAACTAAAAGCAGGCTCATTTATAGGTGGGGTATGGTGGCGCACCTTTAACTCAACACTCGGGAGCCAGAGGCAGTTAGATCTGTTAGTTCAAGGCCTGCCTGGCCTACATAGCAAGTTCTAGGACAGTTAGACAATAGAGAAACCCTGTCTCAAAACAAAACAAAAATGTTCATTCCAATGTTGAGTGACTCCTGTGTTCTAGCCCTCATCTCCGCATTACTTGATACACATATTTTTCTGCTTGATTCCTTAAAACTTACGTTAAAACTTACACTTACGTTAGTGTAATTAGGGGTAATTTATTAACTTTCAAGTTTCTTTTGTGCCAAGAACACAATTAAAACTACAAGAGCTAGTTCCGGGACGGGCACCAAAGCTACAGAGAAATCCTGTCTCGAAAAACCAAAAAAAATAAATAAATAAATAAATAAAATGTTTTAGCTGTATAGTGGCCCCTTTGCTAGTCAAACCACATGTTCAGATGCGCAGGGACTGGCTAACTAGATGGTGAACCAGACCATTGAGATATGCTCCCTGGATTGGGCTGGAATTAAATTACGGTTTTCCAATGTATTGCTAAGCTTGAAGAAAGCCTGGCACCACCAGCAACCAGCTTTGCAACCAAAGAAGCAGAGATGCTCTGGCAATGGAGCAGATACAGAGGTGGTTCTGAGGAGGTAGACAGAGGACTCTCTCCGAGCTGCTGGAAGCCAGCCCTGCTGGAAATGAGTACTGAATTCATTGCAGACGAGTTTGCCACTTGAAGCTGAGTGCCCTAGGTTAAGGTCAGACTTACCTCCATCATTCATACTGGCACCTTTGCTTGTCAATCCTGTTCCACAGAACAATAACCCACATAACTGTGCCTGAGAACTGTTGGCGCTCCACTGTGCACCCCTTACCTTCAGCTTCCAAGAGGATGTCTAAGCTGCTTGAGAGAACAATGTCTCAAATCCTTCAGCCTCCCATCACACAAAGGAAATCACCTTGCACGACTTCACCCTTACCTACTCATCCAGCTGGAATCTAAACTGCAGGACACGACACCCGAATTGTCCTGCACAGGTCAGCCAGGCTTTTGGTCACACAATTTGTTGTTTTTGTTTTGAGACTCTCCTGCAACCAAGCCACATCAGTACTGCCTGCAACTTGAACCTTCTTAAAATTTTTATATTTTGTCTGGATGTTTTGCTTGCATGTATGTCTGCACAACATGTGCATAGTGTCCAAGGCCAGAAGAAAGTGTCAGATCCCCTGGAACTAGAGTTACAGATGGGTGCGGACTGCCATGTGGGTGCTGGGAATCAAGCTCTGGTACTCTTCAGGAACAGCCAGTGCTCTTAACCACTGAGCCATCTCTCTAGCCTCTTCATTTCCTTAAACCACCTTTGGGGCCCAGGAAATAGCCGAGCCTTTCTGCTCTGAACTTGAGGTTCGTTCACCTTTGTTTACTTAGGGTCTAATCACTCTGTGTTTTGTTTATTGTTGAGACAGGGTCTCCTATGGCCCAAGCTGGCCTCGAATTTACGTCGCTGAAGATGAGCTTGGATTTCTGACCCTCTTGCTACAAGCCTGCACCACCTCATCACCACGGGGCCTCCTCAGTTAGGGTCTCTTGGGATGCATCTTCTGTTTTTACTTCACTGAGATGATTTTTAGTAACAGTCATTTTATAGAGGAGCCTCCTAGCACCCCAAGAGTCAGTTCTTAAAAAATTCAACCCTACAGCCAGCGGTGGGGGCACATGCCTTTAATTCCAGCAGTTGGGCGGCAGAGACAGGTGAATCTGAGTTTGAGGCCAGCCTAGATTATAGAGCAAGTTCCAGAAGAGCCAGAACTACAGAGAACCCTTTCAGGGGGAGGAGGGATTCAAGTAGCTGTACACCAGCTTCTTAACCTTACCTGAACATTTGTAGAAAAGACTGAAAAATCTCCTGCCTCCCAAGACTGCTAAACTTTCCTTCTGAGTAAAGCCCTACAATGTCCTCCCCGTCCCTTCAAAGTCAAAACACAGTGGTACGACCTAGGATCTGTCAACCAAGGGGCATGCTTCTAAATGGAAAATCTTGATACTGGACAATGTTAAGGATGCATGGCTTGTTTCTGGCTATGCAGCTTCAAAGCCTAACTCTGGCCTTCCTGACTCTTGTCTGGGTTATTTCTACTCTTCTGAAGCTTCAAAGAGCTTCCAAAGACTCAGCTGTTTGATTCCCTGACACACATTTTGGTGATCACTTCAAGTTTTTTTAAGGTTATATGTAATTTTAAGATGATCATTAAATTTATTTAATTATGGGGGGCATGCACATGCCACAGCATACATGTGAAGATAAAAGAACAGATTTCTGGAGTTGGTTCTCTCCACTATGAGGGTTCCAGAGATGAAACTCAGGTTGCAGGCTTGGCAGCAAACACCTTGACCTACTGGGCCATCCCAATGGCCTTTGTGATCATTTTCAGGCCTACTGAAACAAACAAAAACTCACCAAAAATGAGGTAGGCACATAGCACTTAAGAAGCCACAGAGCAAGACTTCAAGTCTGAAGCCAATCGGGGCTGCAAAATAAAGCCATGCCAGTAAATGTATAATGCTGACTTAACAGTTTGCCTGTGTCTTATACAAGATTAAGGACATGTGATCACTTAGGAAGTTTCCAACTCTACTCAAAAAGTCCAAAACCAGTTTTCAGACCAACCCAAAATGCACCTGTAGTTTTTCTAAAACTGAATGTAACGGCTATTCTTGCTTGTCTACTTGACTACATATGAAATTAACTAAAACCAAACCAACCAAGAACACATGTGAAGGACTTGTCAAGTCATTTGAAGTGAGAAGATCCACTTTTAATCCAGACCTTCTGAGGTGGAAGGGTCACCATTGATCTGGGGCACAGCTTCTGTTGGCAGCCTATATAAAGGACATGGAAGCAGGATTGCTTTCTTGCTCTTGAAGGCAAGTCCATTCCTTCACTGGCATTAGAGCCTACTTTGAGATTCTGGTATATACTAAAGATCAGCTGAGATATCCCACCTTGTGGACTGAACAACTACTGAATTCTTGAACCTTCCATTGATAGACAGACATTGTTGGACTAGCTGGACCACAGTCTGTAAGCCATTCAATAATCCCATATATATTCATTCTGTTCCCCTAAAGCCGTGGTCCTTACACTCCCTAGTGCTACAATCCTTTAATACAGGTCTCCCTGTGTTGTGGTGTCCCCCAACTATGGTTTATTTCTGCTGCTACTTCGTAACTGTAACAATTATTTCTGCTGCTACTTCATAACTACTTTTGCTACTGTCATTAAACGTAATGTAAACCTGTGTTTTCCAATGGTCTTAGACAACCCCTGTGGAAGGGTCGTTTGCTCTCCAAAGAGGTTGTGACACCCACAGGCTGAAAACCCCTGTTCCTAAGACCCCTCCTGACTGATACATTGAGCTTGTTGGTAATTCTCCTTCAAGGATAAGTGGCAGTATAGGCTGGGGAGGGTTTTAAGGCTACAGGAGTACTTGACTTCAAGGTAATAAAATTAGGGAATCCAGCCTCCACCGTTTCCCAGGAATGTACCTCAGATCCGGAGTCCCATGAGCACCCCAGCATGGAGACTGCTCACTTCTCTCTGGGATGGGTCTGCACTAGTCACAGGAATTTGTTCTTTGGAATAAGGCTCTGGTATTCCATTTGGTTTCATTTAGGAACTTCTCCTTCCTAAGCTTTAGGAAATTAGATACTATATGGTTTGCAAAGATAATCCTCCAAATTTAAACTCTAATCAAAATCCACAGAACCTGCAAAGATCTCATTTCCACATTTAAATGAAAACATGCTAACACACTTAAGTCATTTTTGCTTTCAATATAGTTTATTCTGATGAAGTTATAAAAGTAGATACAAAATACTTTTTTAAAAAGTACAGTTAACGACTTAGAAAAATAGAATAAAGCCCTAAAGGTTTAAAAATACAACATAATTTTTTTCCCATGAGGAGTTTTTTTTTTTTAGATGGTAACCAAGACTACCTTATGCAAATAATTTTTGATGCAGACCAACACATAATGTTGTTCTATAAGCAGCCCATAGCACACTGGCCATCCGTTTGGCTTTACTTGATACTCTGATGAGAAAACTGAATCTCCATGCAGCTGCTTCAGTAAAATTACTGCTGCCATCTGTGCTCCAAAGCCCCTCAGAGCCAGCATCAAAACTGAATATAAAGACAGGAAGACTAAGACTCCTTCCTTTCCTTCTTTGCCACAACTCCCACTGACCTCAGGAGGAAGGTGCTCAGCAGCTCATGCCCAGGCTGGCACTGTTCAGGCCAGGGCTCCAACCTGACATGGGTGGCTCCCAATGAGAGCAGAGGAGACCTGGCATCATGACTAGAAACACACTTGTACAGCACACACTCTTCAGGCCTGAATTGTTTATGCTTCTGAGGTAATGACTTCGTGTCTGAGAAGCTCTACTACTGTATGATCTTAGGGCTTAGAGAGAAGCCAGGAGTACACACAGGAAACCTCACCACCAGGACGATACCTGGCCTTTGCTGCAGTCATGAAGAACACAGACCTGCACTTCTCCAGTGAGCAGTCACGTGAACTAGAGCTCTGCAGGCCAGGGTGAAAAACCCTTGGCTATCTGGCTGCTGCTAAGTCACTTTATTCTGTCAGCAGAGCAACACTAAAGGGGCTGTCATCACAAAAACTAGATAGCAATGAAATATGACTAGTTTCTTTAATCCTTCTATCATTGTCCAAGTTTTGAAAAGTCCTGCAAGTTAAAGCACCACAGGCTAAGGTGGGGTTCATCAGGCAATTGGAAGCCACTGAAACCAAGTCTAGGGAGCAGAACAGATGAGACAGCTGAGTCCTCCTACTGGGGTGAGGGTAGAGGAAGGGGGCAGGTAGTAGGTAGATAAACCCAGGAAGGACTGATTGCTTCTGATGTTATGAAGGCACCCTCCTGCCAGGCTCTGCCTCAGAGGTGAGCAAGCAGCATAATGTGTACACACTGCTGGTTAAGGCAAGTCAGTCTGGGAGTTTGGTACTCTTTTCATTTAAAAAGACAGAAGGAAAAATAAAGCCAGGGGACACACAAGGAGACAGTCAAGTTCCAAACCACCAGCAAGGGTGTGCTGTTATGTCCCATATGCCCCCTATCTTAGCATCTACCCATCTGGAGCTCAGTCACAGGGAGGGCATTTCTGTCACTGAAACCTTTGATTTGATGGTGCCAGGTATCATAAAAATGATTGAGCCCTGGTTAAGAAAGAGAATTTCACTTAAGCAAATCAAAGTAAATATTGTGGTTGAGGGGTGATGCTTTCTTGGTGGCATCTAGAAGCCTGCTAGAAGTTCTGCAGAGCAGAACAGCTGACATCTGGATCTCTGCATACAACCAAGTTAGGAAATTGTTTCCAAACCATAATCTTGCCTTGAATTCCTCTAATGGCGATGTGTGGTTTCAGCAAAAATAAGACAAACAGTTCCTTGAAAATTCTAAGCATACTTAAGAACATACTAAAAGTTAGTTATTAAAACTGGGGTTTCTGCCAGGCAGTGGTGGTGCAGGCCTTTAATCCCAGCATTTGGGAGGCAGAGACAGGACGATTTCTGTGAGTTCAAGGCCAGTCTGGTCTACAGAGTGAGTTCCAGGATAGGCTCAAAAGCTACAGAGAAACCCTGACTCAAAAAACAAACAAGCAAACAAACAAACAAAACAACTAACAACTAAACTAACAAAAAAAAAAATTGGAGTTCCTAAGGAATTCTTTCTTATACAGTTTTGTGGAGTCAAAAATAACAAAAGCCTCCTCAACTCTAACCTTTATAAAACTATGCCATGTAGGCGGTCAGTAAGCACTGTGTAAGGCCCAGTTCTGACACACTGAACGCTGATAAACTACAGTATGGCCATCAGGCAGGTGTCCAGGATACTTAGGATGCCATGTATACCTCAGGAGGCAGCCAGAACTGACTAGATCTGAGAACCAAATGAAGGCAGGCACCTTCCTCAATAAAGGTGTCTTTTATCCTGACAGCATAAGGATTGTCAAGTTGATACAAAGACAAAGTAGGAGAGACCCCTAGAGCTCAATGCAGCCTTTGTGTAGTAAAGATGAAGCACAGCTGTTCACTCACTCCCCCGGCTGGGTCTCCAGCTCCAGGGAGACCTTCTGCAGGCACAAGCACCCTCAAGTTACTTTTTTCCTTATTGCTATAAGTCTGCATTTCTACATATAAATGTAAGTTTCAAGTTGTAATAAAGACATGGAATCACTTAGCAAATAATCAAGTACTCTAAATACTTTTTTCTATTATCCCCTCCAGAACTGCAAGGCCTCACAAATCATCAATGAAAATAGTGGCTTTCAGGCCCAAGTCTGTCACAGTTTTTTTGGAAGTTTCTTGATCTCTGCCAAAACCTAAGTGAAGAGTTTTAAAAGGAGAACCTGCAAGGCCGCCATCAGAAGACACAAAGACTACATCTGTTATTCACCCTCATCTAGACAGACAAGGACTCAATCCCAAAAAAGTTTTAAGTCACTTAAAATAACTTTGGTTAATCTCATGTCATATAAGCCTGTGGTTTAAGCCTTGTGGATTTTGCATAACAAAGTATTTTTTCAGCCACAAGTTCACCATGTAGCCCAGGCTACTCTCCAATGTGCCTACCTACCTCTGCCTCCACAGTGTCAGGTACAGGCATGCACCATGATGCCTGGCTAAAAATAACACCAGCACACAGGTGCAAACCTAAGGCTATCTAGGGGAAACAGATGCTCTAGATGCTAGAATTCAGAAATGGAACACCATTTCAATTTGCAAAATGAAGCAAAACCGATCCGTGTGAAGAAATTTGTTCTGAAATCCTTAATGTCCATTATGCAGTCACATGGAAAAACTCAAATCACTTTCATGAACAAAAGATCAGCAACAAACTACAGGTTAGTCGTAAGGTTCCAACAGAGGACACTAACAGGACAGGATGGCCACACAGCAGCTCCGATTCGGCTGTGCCATAGATCTTGTACTGAAGCTATCCAGCCAACCTACCTTTGGGACAATTTTCTCTGCAATGGGTCTGTTTTCTTATAGTCAGTATCACTAGTCCATATCAGACAGCAATGAGAGAGTGCTAACAGTAGATAGAGCAAGAGGGTAACTGTGTTCTAGAAGAAATATTTATCTGTCTTTAGATCCAAGCTTCTCAATTAATTCCTGAAGTGGTGCCAATTCACGCCTATCAATCAGATTAAACTCCTGGAAAAGAGAAGAGGAAAATGTAAGAAAAAAATTTTGGTTTCTCGAGACAGGGTTTCTCTGTAGCTTTGGAGCCATCCTGGAACTAGCTCTGTAGACCAGGCTGGCCTCGAACTCACAGAGACCCGCCTCTGCCTCCCGAGTGCTAGGATTAAATGTGTGTGCCACCACTGCCTGGCTGTAAAATGGTATTTTATATACAGAATTGCCTCACTCTAAAAAGGAGTCCTTTTTTCATTTTCTGCTTTTTAAAAAGTTTTTACTTTTGTGTGTGTTTGCCATATATGTGGAGGTGTCTGAAGAAACCAGAAGTGGGTATCAACCCCTGAAGCTGTAGTTACAAGTGGTTGTGAGCTCCCCATGCAGGGGCTGGAAAATGAACTCAGGCCCTCTGCAAGCGCAGGAAGTGTTCTTTACTGCTGACCCATTTGTCTCTCCAGTTCTCTTTTCTGGTTTTTTTAAATGAGATCTGGCTGGGATTACAGAGATATGATATCATGCTTTGAAAATTCTTTAGTATATTTTTCAAATAATGTGAATTGTTTTGACCTTCTAAATTTCTAATTCTGAATTAGTGCTCTTAGGCAAGAGGCTGCAAACCTGGAAGACCAAGGGAAGCCCAAGGCAGCTGGACCCAAGTAGGATGCTGCCTTTCTTCCTTTCTTTTTTAAAGCTTTAGTTACTTATTTTAGGTCTATCTGTGAGCCACTGAGAGTTTATTGCACCACGTGTGCACGTGCCTGTAGAAGCTAGACGAGGATACTGGATCCCACACAGGTAGCTGTGAGCCTGATAGGGGTTCTGGGAACTGAGCTCAGGTCCTCTGCAGTAACTGTGTGTGTTCTTAACTGCTGAGCCATCTCTCCAGCCCAGAGACACCGCCCTTCTATACTGCATCATGAATGAATGAAACAGTGTAGAGAAGAAAACAAAACTGGGAGCAGAACCAAGCTTGCACTTAGATGGTCTACATCTGTGAGTAAGACACAGTGTTCTTGCTAAGTTATCCTAGTCCAAGACCCCGAGATCAATATGGCTCACCTACCTGAACAAAGAAAATAAAGTGCTTAAAGGAGGTGTTGAGGTGGGCCTCCTCTTGCAGCTGCATCACGGAGTCAAAGTGCTGGTGGTAAATATGGGCGTACACCCTGAAGAGTCGCTTCAGAATCGTCTTTGCCACAGACATAAAGTTTTTGGGAAATGGGACACCTGCAATTGAATGCACGCCTGTCAGTCTTTCATCGAGTGGGACAGCGTGAGTCCTTACACTGCGCAAGCACTGCAGCACGTAAGCTCAAGCACTGCCAAGTCTACTCCAGAGCAAAGCAAACCCCAACCTGAGAATTCATACTCCACACTGACTGCCCACAACACAAGACACAGGTATACAGACTGCTGATCACAGTTCAAATTAACATGTCAGTTGTTTAACACCAGTTTCTCCTTAAGATGAAATGCAACAAGAGTAAGCACTTTGATTATAAACATCACTTTTGTCATTTGTAACAGGAAAAAAAATAGAAATAAAAATTTTCCTAAACAAAATAAAAGGCAAATTGATGTGGGAGTGTCACATATCAATCTGTTGATTTCATTGGCTAAGCAATAAAGAAACTGCTAGGCCCATTGGATAGGCCCACCCTTAGGTGGGTGGAGTAAACAGAACAGACCGCTGGGAGGAAGAGGAAGTGAGGGCAGACTTGACAGCTCTCCTCTCCGGAGCAGACGCAGGAGAGACGCCATGCTACCTGCTCCAGGGAAGACGCACGCTATGAAGCTCCGACCCAGGATGGACTTAGGCTAGAATCTTCCCGGTAAGCGCACCTAGGGGTGCTACACAGATGATTAGAAATGGGCTAAATTAATATGTGAGAATTAGCCTAGAAGAGGCTAGGTAGAAATGGGCCAGAGCAGTGTTTAAATGAATACAGTGTCTGTGTAATTATTTCGGGTAAAGCTAGCCGGGCAGGGCAGGTGGCTGGGGTGTTTGGGGACGCAGCCCCGCCGCCCCTTATTACTACAGCAAATAGCCCTCAAGTCAGTAGAGAGCATCTCATCCTCTACGGTGTTCTGGAAAGTAAAAGTAGGTCTTCATTTTCCCAGGCCCAAAAGGGGTGATCCTTCCTGAAACAGAAGACTGGGACCTCATCCCTTCTCAGAAAAAAGAAACACCTCTTGAGAGAAAGGTGGTGTGGGGACCTCTTGAAGCAGCGGCCAAGGGGCAACTGGCTACATTCCTGACAAGCTTGGCTGACAGACCAAAGTCCTTTAGAAAAGCGACTGGAGACTGCCCGAGCCGGCACTGGCTACATAACCAACACTAGGAGCACCGAGAAGGCGTGTGCCTGCTGAGCACGTGCTGCTTGTCTCTAACTCCAGTCAGAGCTAGGTGGTCTGTGAGAGGCCATGGACTCCACAGGGAGCCCCAGGTTTGACAAATCACCTTCAAAAACCGGTTCCTCAGAAACATTCTAAACAAACACCTTTCAGCCTCTCAGAAAACGGAGGCTATGGATGGCATTCCTCCCTTGCATCTTTACTTTCTCTTTTCTTTAGCCAGCCCTTGAAAGCTTGATATTTAATAAATTTTGTTTATTTTTGTTGTATTCCCAGCCCCTAGTCTTAGCTAAACATAGTGCAAACATTACACTGGAGCTTATGAGCTGTTTCTCTGGATAGAATCCTAATATGAAATTCTAAAAGGGCAGGTTTTAAAATCAAGCATCTTTTTTCTTAAAATTTCTATCTTGCTAATGACTTAAGATATGCTGCTAAAAAAGGAAAAAGGGAGGAGCTGGAGAGATGGCTCAGCGGTTAAGAGCCTGCTCTTCCAAAGGTCCTGGGTTCAATTTCCAGCAACCACATGGTGGCTCACAACCATCTGTAATGAGGTCTGGTGCCCTCTTCTGGCCTGCAGGCACACACGCAGACAGAATATTGTATACAGACAGACAGACAGACAGACAGACAGACAGGAAGGAAGGAAAAGGGGGCCAGGCAGTGGTGGCACATGCCTTTAATCCCAGCACTCGGGAGGAAGAGGCAGAGTTCAAGGCTAGCCTGGTCTACAAGAGCTAGTTCCAGGTAGGCACCAAAAAAACTACAGCGAAACCCTATCTCAAAAAAACAAAACAAAAAAATGAAAAAAGAACAGTTCTAACCAATAAGCTGAAACAACTAGCAAAAATTACAATACTGATAATAGGCTAATGGGGAGGAGGCAGGGGGAGGAGTCTAGAATTATTACAGTAGAGAGAGAAGCTGAAAAAATAGCAGGATTTTGGGGGCATGGTGGTGAGATTCTATAACCTCAGTGAGGTAGAGATGGAAGGACACAACATACAAGGTCATTCTCAGCTACACAGTAAGGTCAAACCGAGCTAAATGAGATCTTGCCTCAAAAAATTAAATCAAATGAAGCTTAACTAAGTAAAGATGTAGCTGTTTCAATCTAAGTACTTTCTAAACTGAATTTAATAGAACACAATCAAGTGGAGCCAATATATAATAAAGTATCTGTGAGGAAAGAAACACAAGGTTCAATAGAAGACTGGTAAAAGCAAGCCAAGTCCAACAGCTTTTTTCTTTGAAACAAAGTCTCACTCTGTAGCACAGGCTAGCCTTGAACTCCCAGCAATCCTCCTGTCTCAGCCTCTGGAGTGTTGGAACGGCAGGCATGCTCCACCATTTTCCTCAACACCAGTCTAAGTATAGAAACTTGATCAGCCAGCAGATTGGCTGATGGGTAAAGGTACCTGCCGTCAAGCCTGGTGACAGGAGTTCAATCTCCGGGGCTCACGGGGTGGAAGGTGAGAACTGACCTCCCCAAGCTGTTCTCTGACCGCACACCCTTACAGTGCTACCCAAGCTCCCACCCAGACTCAGACACACCGGGGCATAGAATAGACAAATAAGAGACAAATAAATGTTGGTTTGGTTTTTTAAAAATTGATTTAAATGTTTCTCCCAGAAGTGCCTCTACTTCGACTATGAAGAAGAGCACAAGAATCTGGTAGCAGGGAGGTGGTGGCGCATGCTTTTAATCCCAGGACTCTGGAGGCAGAGGCAAGTGGATTTCTGTGAGTCTGAGGCCAGCCTGGTCTATAGGTTCCAAAGTCACATGAAGAAACCCTGTCCCAAAAAAAAAAAAATCTGATAAGAAGCTGCTCAGAGCCCAGGAAGTGCAAGCAAGCTAACTTCACTCTTTGGTACAATAACAAAATCAAAACAGTAGCAAGTCAGAAATGCTCTACTAGCAGAAGAGTTTAAGAAGACATGGAGAGGCTGGGGTGTAACTTAGTGGTAGAGCATGTGCTCAACCACGGGAGGGGCCCTGGGTCTGACCTCCAGCACCAAAAAAACAGTAATTTACAGTCATCAAAAATAGACAATGATAAAGTATTTGATGAAAACGGGCTGGTGAGACGGCTTAGCAGGTAAAGGCACTGTCACACAAGCCTGGAGACCCCGATTCCATCCCCAGACACCATGGAAATAAAGGCAGGAGAGAACCAATTCCACAAAGTTGTCCTCTTCTGGCCTCCTCTCATGTACTGTGGCATACACACATACACGCACAATTTTTTAAAATCTACACTTTTGTTGTTGTTGTTGGAGACAGGGTCTCACTATATAGCCCTGGCTGACCTGGAACTCAGAGAGATCTGCCTATGACAGTCTCTTGAGGGCTGGGCTTGAAGGTGCACACCATACCCAGCTAACATTTATTTTTACTTTGAGAAAACGTTTTTGTATTTTTATGACAAACAAATATGAAGAATACAGGAAGCTAGCCCTGTACGGTGATCTGAAACTATACAATTTCCACAAGGTTTGCAAGGTCCCAAAACATGGCAACTTACTCTATATGTGATTTAACTGAGGAAGGAAAGACACTCATCAAAGCGGAACAAATTGGCTAACTTCTGTCTGGAAAAAAATTTAAGCAGCATTCAGAATAAAAACCCTAACAGCCCAAAGACTTAATTAATAAATAAGATAAAACATAAGCAATGCTATTACCTAGAAATAAGGAAAACCTTTCTCACTGTTAAAATGCAATTCGGGGTTGTGAGCAGAGCTCAGGAACCAGATATGTGCCTCACGCACACATTAGGCCCAGGCTTCAATCCTAGCACCACAAAAAGCAACAACAAAACCACACATGTTTTAAAGAAAATGAGCAAAAAAAAAAAAAAAAGTGAAGTGTATATTGCAAAACACTCTAAAATAAGACTAAAGGTGCTCCAGAGAACATACAGCTTACATCAAACCAACTATCTATAACAGACAAAGGACATAAACAGAACAGAAAAAAAACAAGTATTTCATCTCATTAATAATTGTGTGTGCATGAGCACAACATGTAAGGCACATGTTGGGGTCCGAGGACAACTTCCTCTCACCATGTGGGTCTCAGGGGTCAAGCTCAGGTCACCAGACAGTTCTACTCCAATAACTTACCAATCTTCGAAGGGAAAAGGGTCTCGTCATCAAGCTGATCCTGAACCCAAGTCATCAAATAGTCAATGTATTTTGGTGCAGAACATTTGATTGGCTTTTTAATATTAGTGCCATCTGCCCAATGGTATTCATACCTGCAGAGAACAACAATGTGTTACTGACAGTTGTTAAATCTTAACATGTACAACCTGTAATCAAAGCAGGTTAACATTCTGTCCACAGAAATTCTATGAGACTTTAAGAAGTTATAGGAAAATATCAGCCTATTTTTAACCCAGTATCTTTAAGACAAATATTTACTTCTGGATGTGTAGCTACTTTCATTAATTCTAAAGAGGTACCAGGAAAAATGAGCAAATATTAAAAGACCACCTAGAAATTCTTGTAGAAACTAAATTTAAATTTAAAAACAAACAGACAGACAGACAGACTTTCCTGATGAACCTAAGTCACATTTCTGTTAAATTACATTTATCTGTGTGGGCATGCACATACTGTACATGCGAGAACATCTTTCAGGCAATCTTGGCAGCAAGCGCCTTTATCCTCACTGGCCACTGACTCAAATTTCTATGCATTTACTCCTACAACAGAACAATACAATTATAATATAAATATTAAACACTGAGTATTCATATACTAAAGTAGTTACAATAATAGCCATTGCTGAGAAGTCAAGAACTCACAAACTGAATTATCTGTATACGAAGAAATAGGTAAGAGCAATCTTTATTACTTAATGTTTATCAATTATAAAAGAAAGTAATTTAAAAGCCTCTGTACCAGACTAGATACATACCTGGGACCTGCGGACATGACTGGGCAACTTGCCTCAGTGCAGAATTCTGTAATAGTTCCATACAACATGTTGATCTGATTGAAGAAATCCACAGCTGCAAAGACAATGCCATAACTGTGTTAAGTGTCTATGTAAACCATGACAAACCAAACACCTCTCAACTGAAGGAATATAGACGATATTTTCTTTTTGGAAATGGGGTCTATATTGCCCAGGCTAGTCTGGAACTCCTGGACTCATGCAATCCTCCTGCCTCAGCTTCCCAAGCAATTGGCATTACTACAACATACTACCATGTCCAACTAACTAAGCAAAATACTGGAGCTGATTTTAACTTAGTGGTAACTAAATAGTCATTGGAATATGTTATTTGATTAGATCCAAGGAGTTTCAAGATTCACAGCTTATCAAACTACACACTATCATCTGTTAGGAAAGAGAAAAAGGTACATTCCAAACACAGACTTCAGCATTAGCATTTGGCCACTCAAAAAGGATCTGGAATCAAGGACCTAGTCTGGGTCTGTACTGACAGAAGAATTTAAAAGAAAATGGGACCCACATGCCAACAGTGCTGGAAGTTCAGAGAAAAGGTAACACCTGGAAGGACTGAGGCAGACACAGAGGACATTCCAAAGGAACTTTCACTAGATATAGAGAACAAGGAAGAAGAAATGAGTGGCAAACATGATTAAGTGCAAAGAGAATTATTAAGACTCGGAAAGTTTTTCAAAATGCCATGATTCTGTCTAAAGGAATACTTGAAAAAAACAATGATTAGGGCTTTCAAAGTTTCTACAAAAATAAATTAAGAAAAAAAATTCTGCTTCATAAAAACTTGATAAAAACTCCCTAACTTACAAACGTCCTCTTCATTACATTTTATTTGTATTTCTATCATCATCGTCTTCTTCAAGACAAAGTTTCTCTGTGTAGCCCTGGTGTCCTGAACTTCAGAGGTCAGAAGATCCGCCTGCCTCTGCCTCCCATGGACTGGGATTAAAGGAGTATGCCACCATGTCTGGCATCTTAATTATATTTTAAAGACAGCAACATTAGGCCTAACCTCACTATTCTCACTGAAGAAGAATAAGCCAGATGGTGACATTTCATGGGTATGAAAAGCCCAGAAAGGTTCCAACTGCTCCTTTCATTCTCATCCTCAGGAGGGTGCAGTGGGGTCTGCAGGGTCTCCACCATGTCATAAGAGAGTGGATGAAGAAGCAGACATGAGGACCTAGCTGACTAGTAAGTCAAACAATAAGGAAAACTCCCAAAGACATAAAGAATGTCATATTTCTCAATGAAACTTAGTTTTTTAAAAATAATTAAAGAGCCAGTCGGTGGTGGCTCACACCTTTAATCCCAGCACACGGGAGGCAGAGGCAAGCAGATCTCTGTGAGTTCGAGGCCAGACTGGTCTACAAGAACTAGTTCCAGGACAGGCTCTAAAACTACAGTGAAACCCTATCTCGGAAAAAAAAAAAATTAATTTTTTTTTAAATAAAAGTATTTGTTAACATGGGGTAGGGTTATTTTTATATGAATTTAAAAGTAAGTATTTTCATTTTTCTCAGTTTAAATTTCCCAAACAGTAACATTAGATACACTTTATATAATTAAAAGTTGTTTGACATGGTCGGTAATGGGATTTTAAGACCTATTTTTACTAGAGGGGAGAGAGTTGAGGTGCTGGTGGAGGCCAGAAATGTTGGCCCCTCTAGGAGTTGAAGTTACAGAGACACCTGATGTGGATGCTGGGAACTAAACTCTGGTCCTCTATAAGAGCAGTATTAACTCTCAGTATTAACACTGAGCCACCTCTCCAGGCCTCCAGTAATTTTTAAGAGAATGAAGGGACTCTGGGAACAAAAGTGTTTTTTTAATAGTATTTTACATTTTATTTATTTATTATGTGCACATACTCGAACATGCGTGTATGTCCATATATATGAAGCTCAGAGGACAATCTCCAGAAATCAAGTCTCATCTTCCAATGTGGATTTCAGAGACAGAACACAGGCTTGGCAACAAGCATCTTCACCAACTGAATCATCTCGATGGCCAGAGACAATAGGCTTGAGAAGATGATTTAGAGCAGTTAAGCTTCAAAGAAAAATCTAAGACTGCAAGAGGCCAACACATGCCTTCAGAACAATGTAATTTGAGGTTTAATTTAAAATATTTTAAATTATGTGCATTTGTATCTGTTTATGGGTATATTCATGTGTGTCCAAGTGCCTGCAGAGGCCAGAGAGACTGATGGATCTGCTGGAGCTGGAGTTACAGGCAGGCATGACCTGCCCTATGTGGGTCCTGGGAAACAAACTGGGTCCTCTGCAAGAACAGCATGCACTCTTAACCACTGACACATTTTTCCAGCCCCAACTTGATAATTTGAATAAAATTAAAAGCAGGGGTTTCCCTAAATAAGTAGTACTTTACATTGTTCAAATAACATAAGCCTCCCACTTTGCATGCATATTTTTAGTTGACCTCACTCATTTCTTCACAGCATTCTCCCCAGGAAGCAGCCGAAAGCACTCAGCATTTCTCTTCAAGTCTCTCCACTCAAGCACACAAGCAAGGACTTTAACAAGTAAAGTCTAGATGTATTTCTATTCATGTTTTTATACAGAGTTGTTATATTACAACTGTTCTACCTATTGTATAGAAGATAATTCATTAAACATGATTTTAGCAAAATCTACAAATCAACAAGTTTAACGTCCTTACAAACTTACTGTTAACAGCAATCCATTCATTGAGGTCCTCGCCCTCCGGCAACATGACAGCTTGCCTCAGATTGCCACTTCCCAGAGTGGCTTCTGCATGTTTTAAGAGTTCATACTGATGGGAGCCTTCAGGAATATTCTTCTTTGGTTTGAATGTTTTCGAAGAGCGGCTGCTGCTGTTGGGTTAAAAGTAAAAATGTATGAATTTTTAGGAATGAAGCAGACTGGCATTTCTGCATATAAATGGGTGGCTCTATTGGGGACTAGTTAAGAGCATGTATTGCTTTTGCACATAGACACACAAATAAATATTGGAATAAATAAGTTGATCAATAAAAATCACTCCCTGGAAAAGGCCAAGCTGGAAGAGAGGACAATGATGGTGAAAGAATACAGAGTGCCAAATGCCAAAATTCAATGGGTTCCAGCATTGGCATCATGAACACACACACACTTTTCCCACTTACAACAGCAAGAACACAGACTGGATAGATGACTCTAGTTAAGAGCACTTGCTGCACAATCATAGACAAGAGTTTGGATCCTAGAACCCACACAACAAATCAGGCATCCTTGTTCATCTGTAATCCCACTCTAAAAAGTGCTGAGTGTTTCAGGCTAATTCTTGAGTGGAATACCATGAAGAAATGAATAAAGTCTACTAAAAACATTGATACATGCGAAGTGGGAGGTTTATATGGCATCTGAACAATGTGAAGTACTACTAATTTAGTGAGGAGGAGACAAGAGTGTGATGGTTTGAGTATGACCACCATAGGTTCATATTTAAATGTTTAGGGAGTGGCACTATTGAAAAGGATTAGGAGGTGTGGCCTTGTTGGAGGAAGTGTGTCACTGGGGGTAGGCTTTAGGGTTTCAAAAGCCTAAACCAGCCCCAGTCTCTCTCTTCCTGTGGTTCAGATGTAGAACTCGCAGCTACTATATTCCACAAGAGGATCTGATGCCCTCCTCTGGCATCCACCAGTACTAGATGCACTTGATACACAGACATACATGCAGGCAAAACATACACAAAAAGGAAATATAAATCTTAAACTGGGCAGAATGGTATACAACACTCTAGAGGGACGGGCAGACAGATCTCTTTGAGTCTAGCCTGGTCTACATAGTGAGTTCCAGGACAGCCAGAGCTACATAGTGAGATCCTGTCTCAAAGAACTGAATCTTTAAAAAAAAAAAAATACAGTTATGCTTCAAATGAAGGCACGAAGACAGTTAAATAAACCAGAGGATGGAAAAAAAACATTTTTAAGTCATAGATGGAATAAGACATTCATATCCAAAATACATGAAGAATTCTTACACAACTTAAACCAAAAAGGCAGATGGATACAACTACTATACCATATACCATATATACACATACGGAAATGTCACAAAGAAACCCATTAGTCTGTACAGTTGACAGGTGTTAACAAAATAAAAACAATCTGATTTTAAAATAGGGGAAGGATACCAAAAAACTTCGTTCATCCACAAATAGCCTGAAAACACACACAGTGATATTCAACATTATTGGTCACTGGGAGAATGTAAATCAAGAGATTCCACTTCACTCGAGTATAACAAAACGACAACTGCCAGACAGATACGAATTAGAGAATTTTGAACACTCATACAGTGAGGTAGGGCCATAAAATGTAGTACAGGAATTTAAAGCTTGGCAGTGCCTCAAAAGGCTAACGTGGAACAGTTCAATCCTCTCTTTTCCTTTATTTTATGGACTCGGTGTACGGCCTGCATGTATGTCTGTGTGAGGGTGTAGGATCCCCTGGAACTAGAGCTTACAGACAGTTGTGAGCTGCCATGCCGGTGCCGGGAATTGAACCTGGGTCCTTTGGAAGTGCAGTCAGCGCTCTTAACTGCTGAGCCATCTCTCTAGCCTAACAATTCACTCTTAATACCCAGGAGAGAGCACCACACACACACCCATAAACCTGAAACCAGATGTTCACAGCTGCGTTGTTCAAAATAGCCAAAGAATGCGAAAAGAAACAAAAACCCCCCAAAACCTAAAGCACCAATCGGCTTAAGTTATAAATAAAGACTTATATTTTCCTCATCTAGTTGAAAACCTCAGACTGCCCCTGATCAAGAGGCCAGCTCTACACCCAAGTACATTCAGGCAACACTAACTGGATTCAACAGGTATACGTGTGGGTATGTGTGTGCACATAGATGTGTATGTACACACACGTGTATGTGTATATACAAACACACACATATAAAACAATGTAGAAGAGAACATGAATTTCAAAGGGAGAGAGCACTGGAGGAGCTGGAGCAGAGGAAAGGATATGATGAAAAAAACTTATCTGTGACGTGCTCAAAAAATAAAAACCTTTAAAAAGAGAAAAAAAATACGATTCACATTTGGGGCTGAGATTAAAACGTCCACCTTTAATCCCACCCAGCACCCAGGAGACAGAGACAGGTGGAGCTCAGAATTCGAGGCCAGCCTGGACAACGTGATGAGTTTCAGGCCAACCTGGGCTACATAGTGAGCCCCTCTCTCAAAGAAGACCCACATTTAAAGCAGGCCTGTCCTGGGGGCCTAGGCTGTAATCCTAGCTACTTGGAAGGCTGAGGCAGGAGGAGGCCAGGTCCAAGGCTTCTCAAATGTAAACCTGTGTAAAACCATGAGGATCTGCACGCACTTTCTTAGCCTCCTCTAGCCACAGAGGCACCGCGCATTTTCCGACACGGCGGGCCGGGTGCAGCTACACGTCCGACACCGCCCTCCGCTCGGCACCCTCCGCCGGGCCCTCAGCAGGGCCCCGCAGCCGACCCACACCCGCCCCGCCCCGCCCCGGCCCGGCCCACTCACAAGAGGAAGCTCATCCTCGCTAGCCCGAGGGGCCACAGCCCCCGCCCCAGTCAGACTCGGCGCCGCCGCGGGCACCGGGAAGCGGACGGCGGTCCGCGGTTAAGTAGGGCCGCCGAAGCTTCACGGCCTGGCCTTGGAACTGGGGTGCAGCCGCCGCGAACCAGGACGGACGGCAGAGGCACCGGAGCAGCCTCCCACACTTCGGAGAGCCGAAATGCGGAACCAACGAGACCTCGCGAGACTAGGCTTCCTCCGCCCCGCTGAGCCTCGCCCCGCCTCTCGCTGAGCTCAGCCAATCAGGATTCAGTGGGCCCTGGAAGGCAGTGTGGCCAGCTCCGCACTGCTGTCAATTCTTCCGAGGCCCAGGGACCTCTGCCAGCGCCGCTTAGTGACTGTTTTGCTATATAGGACTTCATTCCTTTTTCTGAAGGAATACTATTCCAGCCACATCATCTGTTGATGAACACTTGGGTCGTTTCTACACGCACACTATAATACTGGCATGAATGTTCACGTGCATGTTTTGTGTGGGTGAAGAATATGTGAACATCAGGTGACACCGTGGTTGAATGAAGAAAAGAAGGACAAAGAAAACTGTGGAGATGAATGGTGATACAGGATAGGCAGTGGCAAAGATCCAGTACTGTTCTGCTTAATTGCTGGTGGTTTTAAACCGTTCAAATGTCACAATGACAGTTTTATTTTATCAACTATTTTTTGTCCCTTTGTTAAGACAGGACCTAATCTATCCCAATCTGGTTTAAAGCTCAGTAAGTAGCCAAGGATGACCTTGAATTCCTGATCCTCCTGCCTCTGCCTCCAAAGTGCAGAAATTACAGGCTTAAACTGCCATGCTGGGCTCCTCTCATTAACTTTTCAAAACCTTCTTTACAAATTTGTGTGTGTGTGTGTGTGTGTGTGTGTGTGTGTGTGTGTGTGTGTGTGTGTGTAAAGGACCACACGTAGGAGTGGCCATGCTGAAGGAGGGGTTGCTGTCCAACCCAGGTTATCAGGCTTGCTCACTTTACTATTGTTTTATTAACTTCTATACTTCTGTAGTTTAATTTGTATATGATTTAGAATGATACAGATTTGTGGTTCTTTCTTTTTCTGGTTTTTGAGACAGGGTTTCACTACATAGTCCAGCTGTCCTGGAAGTCACTATGGATATCAGGCCTGTTTCTCTGTTTTTATTATTTATTTATTGTGTGTGTGTGTGTGTGTGTGTGTGTGTGTGTGTGTTTTAAGACAAGAGTTTATCTTTGTAATTTTATTTTAAGACAAGAGTTTCTCTTTGTAGCCCTGGCTATCCTGGTACTCAATTTGTAGACCAGGCTGGCCTCATACTCAGAGTTCCAACTGTCTCTGCCTCCTGAGTGCTGAGATTAAAGGCATGTGCCACCACCACCTGGCTGTAATTATAGTCTTTAAATAAAATATTATTAATGTTTGAGTCTGTGTCCTTATGTTTATAACTTTATCAAGACAGGTCAGGCATGGTAGTGCACACCTTTAATCCCAGCACTGGGAAGTAGAGGCAGGTGGATCTCTGTGAGTTCCTGGCCAGTTTGGTCTACATAGCAAGTTCCAGGATATCCAGGACTACATATATGTGTGTGTATGTATATATGGATGTGTATATATACATTCGCTATATATGTGTGTATATACAATATATATATATATGATTTGAGAGACTGGAGAGATGGCTTAATGATTAGGAGTATTTATTGTTCCTATATAGTTCTTAAATTCAGTTTCCAATGTCCACAACCATCCATACCTCCAGTTCCAGAGGATCTAGCAGCCTTTTCTGGCCTCCACAAGCACCAGGGCATGTATGTGTACCACACTCATGTACACTGGCAAACCGCTTATAAAATAAAAATAAATCCTCTCTTAAAAAGAAAAAAATGACAGAATAAAGGAACTCTGGGTTCTATTTGACCCACCTTTTGATGAAATTGTTCTTAAAATTGAAAATTATTAAATCTATGGTGGGGAGAAAGGTATTTATTAAAGAAACCTCTCAGTATGGTAGCTGTAGGGAGAAAGCCTTAGGGATTAGGGGAAATCTCTGGTCAATATTTAAAGAGGATATCTGTATAATCCACTGAGGGATCAAAGATAAAGTTTCCCAGTGAGTGAGGGGAGGGGAGAGGAGAAATAGTTAATTGCTATTGCTACAGGGCAATTTGGTCTCCACCAGACTGGGACCACAGACTGGGTGCTTTAATCACATGGGCTCCGCAGGATGGAGAGATAGCTTCACACCATCTGGTTACAGCAGATGTGGAGAACAGAAGGTAAGCAGCAGCTGAAAAGGCCTCCTGTCCTGCCTCTTCTGACCGGCTCCCCACCCCCAACCCCTCCGCTACCCCCCTTCACCATTCAGTTCCCCTTTTGAGCTTCCTCCGGCAAAATTTGCAACCTTGACTTTTCATTCTGTGTCAGCAGCCCACAGCCTGGTTTGCAGAACTGCAGCCTGACACTCCCCGCCCCCACACAGAGCCTCTTCCCTGGCTCTGGACGCGGCCTCTTCCAGACAGTAGGAGCCGCCACACAGGTGAGTGAGCAAAGACATCAAAGCTTCTAAGTTGTCCCTGCCCCGTATCTCAGGTTGCAGACTGTGAAAGAGAAATCTCAATGTCTTAGAAACAAAAACCCCACTCATGGAGTATGGAGGTTTCTATTGTGAAAATGACTTAAAGTTCCCGGTCAGACTTCTGTGCTCACCATACATCTGTAGACAAAAGACATGGCCTCTACCCTCCTGGAGCTTGGCTGAGTTAGGCAAGGTATGGTGTGTGTGTGTGTGTGTGTGTGTGTGTGTGTGTGTCTGTGTGTCTGTGTGTCTGTGTGTCTGTGTGTGTGTTTCAGGCAGACCTCATAAAACACTGGCTGATGCCAAGCCCATGTAAAACATGGGCATAGTGGCCCATGCTTTTAATTTCAGCACTTGGGAGGCAGAGGCAAGTAGATCTCTGTTAGTTTAAGGTCAGCCAGGGTTATATAATGAGATTCCATCTCAAAAACAGAGAAAAAAAAACATAGCACAGACCCACTAGGTACCTGAGGATGTCCTTGACTTTCTGACCCTCCTGACTCCACCTCCCAAGTGCTGGGAATACAGGCACACACCAGTTCGTGCATTGCTGGGAGCAGTGTCCAGGGTTTCATGCATGCTAGGCAAGCACCTTACTGATAGAGCTGCACCCTTGGCCCTGATCAGAGAGTAGTCCAACAATCACACAAGTAGGTGGTACAGAGGAAAAGCACAGTGATGGAGATCGCTGAAAGACTGACAGGAGAGATGAAAACAGACCAGCTACTCACTGTGACAGCATATACACTAAAATTGCAGCATTACAGAGGTTTATCACGGCCCTTTTCTAAGGATGACACACAGACTTCTGACATTTACTACCAAGTTTAACAACCTGAGTTGATCCCCAGGACCCAGATGGAGAGAACTGACTCCCCCAAGCTATCCTCTGACTTCCAGATACACACCCAACCCCCAGCTCCAACACACGCAAATAAATAAGTTTTAAAAAAGTACAGACTGGGCCAGTTGTGGTGACACACACCTTTTATCCCAGTACTCGGAAAGCAGAGGTAGGCAGATCTCTGCGTTTGAGGCCAGCCTGGTTGACATAGTGAGTTCCAGAACAGCTAGAGCTACAGAGTGAAATCCTATCTCCAAAACAAACAAATACAACTGGAAAATTCAAGAGTCGATGAAGCTAAGTCCCCAGAAGATGAGACTGTCAAGTGTGGGGGTCGAGGAGAGGCGCTGCTCTGAGCTGAATCCATGTGCAAAGGCTTTGACGCAAGCAGGAGTTGGCTGCTGAAAGAAGAACTGAAAGGATGAAAAAGCCAGCCTACGAGACTGCGACAGGCAGAGGAAAGTGAAGGGAAATGAAGTCAGCCACCCTAAAGTTTGGCCTTTCTTTATAGGAAGGTATACAAACATTAAAAGGCTTTTTGAAGCCGAATTCTGTGTGTGTATGTGTGTGTGTGTGTGTTGTGTGTGTTATATAAACATGTTTCTGTGGGTGTATGCATCATGTGTGTGCAGGTGCCCATAGAAGGCAGAGGTTGGTATTGTTATCTTTCTCTGTTGATCAACACCTTTCTTTCTTTATTCCTTCTTTCCTTCCTTCCTTCCTTCCTTCTTTCCTTCCTTTCTAGACAGTGTATTTCACTATGTAGCCCAGGCTGGCCTGGAACTTATTATGTAGACCAGGCCAGCCTCAAATTACAGAAATCTGCTTGCCTCTGACTCTGGAGTGCTGGGATGAATGTGTGTGCCACCATTCCCAACTCAAGAAATTAATTTTAAAAACCTCATTCTTACTATTTTCAATTATGTGCATGTGTGTATGTGGCAAGATACGTGCAGGAGGGCAGGGGCCCACAAAGGCTAGAGTGGTTGGGTCCCCTAGAGATGAAGTTCTAGGCAGTTGTGAGCAGCTCAGCGTGGATGCTGGAAACTGAACTCCAGTCCTCTGTAAGAACAGTAGGCTCTCTTAACTGCTGAGCCATCTCTTCAGCCTTCAACCCCTAGGGTCCCTCACTACACCTGGAACTCGTTATTAGATTAGGCTAGCTGGCCCAAGAGTTCCAAGATCTCTGTGTCTACTTCCAAGGCCCGGCTCACAGACATGGCTTTTACATGGGTGTTGGGGATCTGAACTCGGACAGTCATGCTTTCACCGCACTTCACTGACTAAGCCACCCCCCCCAGCACCCATTTACTCTTCAAAAAGGGAAGCAGATCCGGGTGAGGGGACACACAGCTATACTCTCAGTATAGAAAGGCTGAAGCAGGCTGGGCAATGGTGTGAATGCCTTTAATCCCAGCACTTGGGACACAGAGGCAGATGGATCTCTGTGAGTCTGAGACCAGCCCGATCTACAGAGAGAGTTCCAGGATATTCAGGGCTATACAGAGAAACCCTGTCTTGAAAAACCAAAAGAAAAAAAGAGGGGGAGCTAAGGCAGAAATATTGCTCCATAGCAAGACCCCAATTCTAAATAACATACAGAAACTTAAAAATGCAGGAGACCCTGGAGGTGGCTCAGTGGGTAGAGGCACTTTCTAAATGGTGGCAGGAGAGAATAAACTCCTGGAGCTTGACCTCTGACCTCAGTGCATGCACCATGACCAAGGTGTGTGTGTGAGCACGCACACACACACACACACACACACACGTCTACAGAAATAAAGTTACTGGAGATGGCGTTGCTAGGGATTCAAGTCTGTGAGGGGTCAGGCAGATGAAATAACTTAGATTTATTTTGGAAAGAAGTTATACAAGTTCTGAGCAGGCTGGAAAAGCAGGGCATGTTAGGAGGCTATGGGAGAGGGAAGAGGCTCTCACCCCACAGTGTGACGGAAGCCTCTTGCCAGCTGAGAGTCAAGGATACCAGCACAATTAACGTTTGTTTAAGGCCTTTCTCCCTTCCTAGCAATAAACCTGCAATTTTCCTAGAATCTCACCAAGAACCTCATTACAGCAAATGACAGGTCCTAACTCCCTTGTGCGCCCTTAGTGTCTCTGTTTTTAGCTGATTAGTTTATGATCTCACTAGGGCAACCTCCAGAGTCATTTTATAATTTCACTTATCTAAAGGGAAGAGAGTGCATAGTTAGGGTTACAATTACTGCAATGAAACACATGACCAAAGCAACTTGGGAAGGGAATGGGTTATTTGGCTTAAACTTCCATATTACTGTTCATTGAAGGAAGTCTCAGGACAAGAACTCAAACAGGAGAGGAACCTGGACACAGGAGTTGATGCAGAGGTCATGGAGGGGTGCTGCTTCCTGGCTTGTCTCTCATGGTATGCTTAGTTTTCGTTTTTTATAGAACCCAGCACCGCCATCCCAGGGATGGCACCACCCACAAGGGGTTAAACACTAATTCAGAAACTAGGCTGGGCGGTGGTGGCGCACGCCTTTAATCCCAGCCTTTAATCCCAGCACTCGGGAGGAGAAGCATTTTCTCAAATGAGGTTCCCTCCTTTCAGACAACCCTAGCTTGTGTCAAGTTGACAAAACCAGCACAGAGGGGCTGGAGAGCTAGCTCAGCGGATAGAAACACTTGCTATGCAAGTGTAAGGACCTTAGCTGGAATCCCTGGCACCTGTGTAAATGCCAGATAGGTGTGATGTTCTGTCTGCAATTTCAGTGCTCAGGAGGTGGAGACAAGAGTTCCCCAGGGCTAGCTGACTAAATAGACTAGTCAAACTGGCAAACTCTGGGTTCAGTCAGAGTCCTTGCCTCAGTGAATAAGGGGGGGGGGAGGGATCAAGAAGGAAGACACCAACAGCAGAGGCAGGTGGATCTCTGTGAGGTCAAGGTCAACCTGGTCTACCGAGCTAGTTCTGGGACAGCCAGAGCTACAGACAAATCCTGTCTTGCTTGAAGCAAGCAAGCAAACAAACAAACACATCTGCATACATATGCCAAGAAAGAAAAGAGTGGGGGCAGAGGAAAATAAAAAAAATAATAAGTAAAATAAAAACTGGCTAAGAAGCCGGGCGGTGGTGGCGCACGCCTTTAATCCCAGCACTTGGGAGGCAGAGGCAGGCGGATCTCTGTGAGTTCGAGACCAGCCTGGTCTACAAGAGCTAGTTCCAGGACAGGCTCCAAAACCACAGAGAAACCCTGTCTCGAAAAACCAAAAAAAAAAAAAAAAAAAACTGGCTAAGAAACATTTTTTTTTGCTAAACAAATGACATTTAAATACAATACTTTGAGAAGCAGAAGCAAGTCTTTTTATTAAGCATATTAAAATTCACACAGAGTGGGGCTGGAGAGATGGCTCTGGTTGAGAGCATTGCCTGTTCTTCCAACGGTCCTGAGTTCAATTCCTAATAACTACATGGTAACTCATAGCCATCTATCTATAATGAGATCTTGTGCCCTCTCCTGCTTACAGGCATGCACGCAGGCAGAACAATGTGTATATAATAAATAAATAAATCTTAAAAAAATTCACACTAGTAAAATAGGTGGGTGGGGCATACTAGTACCTGTAATCCCAACTCTCAGCAGACTGAGGCAAGAGGACCATGAGTTTGAAGCCACCTGGGTTACATAGCAAAACTCTCTCTCTCTCCATATATATGGGCATAGCTCAGTGGAGTAGATCACTGTCTGGAATGGCATGTGAGGGGCCTTGGGTTCCATCCTCAGCACTGCAAGGAAGGAAGGAGGGAAGGAGGGAGGAAGGGAGGGAGGGAGGAAAGGAAGGAAAGAGGGAAGGAAGAAAGGACGGACTAACAGATTTGGGACTGGAGAGATGGCTCAGTCAATAATGAAGTACCAGCCATATGAGCATAAGAATCTGAGCTCCCAGCACTCAGAAGGCCGAGGCAGGTGGATCTCAGGTCCAGCCTGGTCTACAAGAGCTAGTTCCAAGACAGGCTCCAAAGCTACAGAGAAACCTGGTCTCAGAAAAATAAAAAATTTGAGCTCAAATCCCCAACACTGTGAAGCTGTTGAGTGCAGAGACAGGAGGATAACGAGAGCTTGATCAGCCTAGCTTCAGATTCAGTGAGGTGTCCTGTCTCAAGAGGATAAGGCAGAGTGTGATATCATAGGATACCTGATGGGCTATTCTGGCCCCCATGTGCTCCCATGGGTGTGCACACCCAAAAATATACACCACACTCATACACATGCATACACACAAAAAAATAAAGTAAGGAAGACACCCCATGTTGACCTCTAGCCTCCACACACATGTGTGCATACATATACACGTGAATATATACACATACTTGTGTACAAAAGTAAATTTAAAAGTATATATATATAATATATATATATATATATATATATATATATATATATATATATATATATATAAAACATCCAGGTATACTTTAAAGAATTCATATTTTGGGAAATGAGAACTTTCAAAATTTTGCAAGAAGGTGAAATGATTAGTCTCTAAAGTTTTAGAAAAAATTTCTTCTTAAATATTTTTGTTTGTTTTGGTTTTGTTTGGTTTTTCGAGGCAGAATTTTTCTGTGTAGTTCTGGCTGTCCTGGAACTCACTCTGTAGATCAGGCTGGCCTCAAACTCAGAGATTTGCCTGCCTCTGTCTCCTGAGTGCTGGGATTAAAGGTATGTGTGACCACCACCCAGCTCTTTTTCTTAAATGTTTTTAGATGTATTTATTTTATGTGTATGAGTGTTTTGTCCGCATGTATATATGTGACTGGTGCCTATGAATTCAGAAGAGGGTACCAGCTCCCCCTAGGACTGTGAGTTATTATGTGGGTGCTGACAATCAAACCTTCATAGCTGTATACCATGTATCTTCATCGTACCCACCCTGACTCCCTCCCTCCAACTTGCCCACCACATCCCCAACACATCTCCTGCCCAGCTTCATGTCTTCTCCCTCTTAATAGCTCCCTGGATCCAATCCGTGCTGCCCACGCGCACAGAGATGTGGTCCCACTCGACGTGACCCTGGCTCAGTTTCTCTGGCGCAAGGCACGCCTGTGTTCATTCCCTTTCACTGCCACCTGCTGGAGGCTAGCTGGAGAGGGGCTCTGAGAGTCACAGCGTGAAGTCATGTGACCGGCCACACTTGGGCCCAGACAACTTTTCATCTCCACTGCCTTGCGGGTTCTCACCGCCACACCCTTTTCTTTAGGATTTTATCTTTCTCATAGTATATGTGCCTCTCCCGAAGCCTTGAGAGCACAAAATATTGCTGTTTTCTTTGAATTTTTGAGATAATTTCAGACATACAGAAAGGTGACAGGCGAAGTGCAAAGAATGCTTGTAGATTTCCAAGTGCTGCTACCTCATATTTGCCGTCTGTTTTACTTAATTGTTTCCTCACGAATGCACAGTGTCGTAAAGGGGTGTCCCCTTTCAATTCAGTGTGTTGCTTCGTTATTTTTATTTTTGTTGTTGTTTGTTATGAGATACAATTTCACTCTGTAAATCAGGTTGGTGTGAAACTGACAACATAGCCCACGCTGGCCTCGAACTCGTGGCAATCCTCTTGCTTTAGTCTCCTCAGGGTTGGGTTATAGGTGTGAAACGCTAATATAGGCTTCCTTTCTTTCTTTCTTTCTTTCTTTCTTTCTTTCTTTCTTTTTTTCTTTCTTTGTGTTTTTAAAAATTATAATTGTTGTCAGGCAGCGATGGCGAATGTCTTTAATCCCAGCACTTGGGAGTCAGAGGCAGACAGATCTCTGTGAGTTCAAGGCGAGCCTGGTCTACAGAGTGAGTTTCAGGACAGCCAGGGCTACACAGTGAAACTCTGTCTTGAAAAAAACACGCAAATTTATAATAGTTTTAAAATTATGTGTGCACACGTGTGTGTGTGTGTCTGTGTGTCTCTGTGTGTGTCTGTGTGTTTGTGTCCAGGATTCATTTCAGAGTCACAGGTTGTATTTTGTGATCATGACCTTTAATCTGGAACATCTCCTCATTCTATCATGATCTTGGCACTTTTGAAGACTATAGTTGGCATACCTCATACAGGGACCTGTCTGATATTTCCTTGTAAGTAGATTAAGATCATCTATTTTATTCCAAAGGTTCAGGAACATGTTGTTTTTTTTTTTAATTTTTCTGGACAGTGTTTACTTCCAAGCTCATAATCTTTCTTCTCCACATAGAAATGAGAAATATCTAGCAGTTCTTAGGTGGTTTATTGGTTTATTTTCTCCTTACTGCGACCCACTACCTGACAAGAAGGAATCTTAGGAAAGAAACATTCACAGTAGCATGGGCTTTGGGGATAAACAGCCCCTTCTTGTGGGGGAGGCAGAACAGCTCCCAGCTGTGGTAGTGGGAGCCTGAGGCTGGGAAACAGCTGGGGAACATAGGCAGGCTTTCTCCTTTCCCCATTTTATTGCTCTCCACTCCCCAGTCCATGGGATGGGTGGACCTTTCCTCCTCAGTTAAACCTTTCACAGACACACCCAGAAGTGTGTCTCCTGGGTCACTCTAAATCCATGGACGATTAACCATCCGTGGAGACTTACTGGTTTGGGACCATCTCTAAATTAAATTTTCAGATTTGTTTAAGTGATGTGTTTTTGTCGATGACTCATATAAGGGTCATAAAATGTTTGTTTGTCTCATGAATGGCAATGTTAATTTTCATTTAAAAAAAAAAAGAGTATAGGGCTGAAGAGATCGTTCAGCAATGAAGAGCACCTGCTGCTCCTCAGAGAACCAGAGTCCCATTTCCCGCATCTGCACCAGGACTTACAAAAGTCCGGCACGTTGGTTCCAGGGGATCCAACGCCCCCTTCCGGCCTCCATCGCCCCAGGCATTCTTCTAGCACAGACACCCATGCAGGTAAACACACGCACACATATAAAACACTAGGATAATTTTTTAAAAAGATTCCTTTGTATTCTTTACTACCCAAAACCTTTTCTCCCCCATTTTTACACTTTCTGTGTTTTGTCTACATGGATGTGTAAGTAGCCATTGAGGTGCAGGGGATGGAACTCTGGAACAGTCAGTACTTTTAGTCTCTGAGCCATCTTTTCAGCCCCTGGCAATCTTTTTTTTTTTTTAAGATTTACTTATCCATATATTTATGTATATGAGAACTCTTTCTTCATGCACACCAGAAGAAGGAATTTCGTCCCACTGTAGATGGTTGTGAGCCATCATAAGGTTGTTGGGAATTGAACTCAGTACCAGAGCAGTCAAGTGCTCTTAACCGCTGAGCCGTCTCTTCAAACTTCCTGGCAAACTTCTTAAAAAATTACTTTTAATTATATGTCTGTTACTTGTGTGCATGGGAAGCCCTCGGAAGTCAGAAAGTGTCTGATCCTCTGTGTGTGTGTGTGTGTGTGTGTGTGTGTGTATTATATGTGTATGTGTGAGGGTGCCCTTGGAGGCCAGAAGTGTCTGATCCTCTGGAGCTGGAGAAGGTTTTGAACTGGAGTTACAAGAGGTTTTAAGCCACTAGGAGACTTAGAATCGAACTTGGATCCTTTGCAAGGGCTACAAGCACTCTTAACTTCTGAGCCATCTCTCCAGCCCCTATGTGACAGGGTACATGTAAGTATCTTGCTCTTTATTCGGTATTCACCCAGTTGTTTTGACATTCCGGATCAATTTTCAGTATGATTTTGCCAAATGGTGATTTTTTTAAAAAAAAATATTACTTTAGTGCCTTTCAGATCCTCAGCACACAGTAGGTGGTTCACACTTTTGTTCGAGAGTGGATGAATGAATGAATGAACCCCAGATTCCATTGGCCTGACTGGGGGCGGGGGAGAGGACCACTGCCGCCTCTGTTAGGGGCTTGACTCCTTCAGCCAATCAAAATGTGCTACCGGGCCGGCTTACGTAGAATGGAGACCTTCTATTGGCTCCGCCTCCGGCTCAGGCACCAATGGACACGCTGGTAGGTGGGGCTTCCGCGGGCCGGAGGTATAGCTTCGTGGCCCGCGCGCGCGCTTCTCTCCGGCGCGGGCACCGGCGTGGGTCATGGCTTCATCCTCTCTGTTATCATCGTGGGCTGTGCGGTTGCTGCGCCCTGCGCACGGCTGCCACCTCCGCCTGCAACCCTTCCACCTGGCGGCAGTGCGGTGAGTGTGTCAAGGAGCGGGAACACGGGAGTGCGGTGTGGACAGATGTCCTCCCTACCGGAGCATCTTTCCGGCGCGCAACCGGCCTCCGACGGGAGGGGTGTGGTGGGGCGACGTGGCACCCGGGCACACGTGGAGATGCGGACGCTGCCCAGGGGACACAGATCTGCCCCCTCAGGGAAGGATGCGAAGACGTCCGCCTTTCCCGGACCCTAGCGGCAGCCGAGGTTGCTGCAGTCTGATGAAATCCGCCTGCCGGCTTGCTGCAGGGGTACCGACTTCCCTCCTCCCGAGTGGGTGTGGTTCGCAAGATGTCCGAACCCAGCGGTGGTCCCCGCAGTCCACTTTGTAGCCTGCCAGGTCTAGCCTAGGCGACCTGAGGTGATACACGCCCCAGAAGTTGCTGGGGGCTGCTGGAAGTGGAGGTGTATTGTTTTAGGGGAAGCTACGGTGTTAGAGCTTCCGTTCAGCACGTGGACCGCCGTAGTGGTCACACCATTCTGAGAGTGTTTATTACCACGTAAACCGTGTGCTTGGAAATTGCCAGAGACGGGCGTGTTGAGATTGCTTCTGAGGTAGGAGAATTACTGCGAGTTCAAAGCCAGCTTGGACAAGGTAGTGAGTTGGAGACCAGCCTGAGCTGCAGTGTGAGACACCTCCCTCCCCAATCTCAAAATAACAATTAAAAAAAAAGTCGCAGTGGTAAATTTCGTATGTGTATTTTATCGTAATTTTTAAAAATTGAAAAAAAAATGAAGCACCCCCCCCCCCCAAATCCCCGGAAAAGTAAGTAGTCGATTGAAGAAAAAAAAAATCTGATGGGTATTCCTTCAGGGGATAATTGACTTGTCGATCGTTCTGGATCTCAAACTCCCATTTCTGAGCCTAGGTAGGAGAGTCCATGGGGACTGTGAATTCTAACCCATCTGTGCTTTGCAGTGCTTCTTGGGAGCATTTATATTGCCTGAATCCCGTGTCTTGTAACAGCTGGTTGTTTTTCCCCCAACATATCATAGAGTTTGATACTAGAAATTTAGAGTCGATAAAAACTTCGCCTTCCACAATGAGACTTTTGTTTCTGTTGAAGGGAAAACAGGTGAGATTTCCACCCCGGGGTAGATATTTCCGGGGCCCTGCATATTGGAGCATGCCATGCTGGGTTTTCGGAGACCTTGGAAGGGTTTTCCAAGATCTGATCCTGACCTACCTCTTTGAACTCCATCTTTCATTTCTCTGTTCTTTCTTTCCTCTTCCGGAGTTCAGGTCGCGAGTGGCTGTGGACCACATATTTAGAGAGCTGGCTAACGGAAAAGATTCTGTAATTCATAACTAGACCAGTTTGCTCCGGCTCCAGGCTTACTCTTGCCTGCTCTTCTGAGAAGTGTGGGCTCCTTATCTCTGAAGGCAATCTGCTAACTGCCCTGCACATTAGATAATTGCCGTCCTTGCTGTCCCAGGGTTTCAGGAACATAAACTCCTTGGTTGAAGGGAGAGTACTGTAGCCTAGGAGACAGTGGGCGGAGGAGTAAATGAATGTTTACACTTGAATCTCGTTTCTCTCTATCATCCATTTTCTCTTCTGTATAAAACAGGCTTTTCATAACAGCCACGGTAACCAACTAACTTACGTAAAGGTGTTGACAAAATACCTAGCGTTCAATCAGTATTAACCCCCCCATTCTCATTACCAGCACACTAGTTAAGTAGCAGAACTTTTTCCAAAATAAGTTGATTGGGAGTTATAAGCTTCCCTAATACTAATTGACTGGAAAATTACTAACTCTTGGCTTAAGAGGAAAGTAAGCATTACTGACTGGGGTATTTGTTTTGACCTTTATTAGACCTCCTCTTTCTGGTCTGTTTTGTCATTTTAATAGGAAAATTTCTAAACATATCTGTGGAAGCATTTAATATCTAAATTAAGTGTACAGATTTAGAATTTAATCTTTTTTTTTTTTTATCTTGGGTCCAAGCTCAGTGTCAACTCCCTTTCGGCAGTGACTTGATTTGACCCATGGCAGAGATGGAGGGCCTTGTCAAATGGCTCATGTTTTACAGGGCTGCAGGAAGTAGTGGAGGCTTAGAATGCAGTTGGATTATAGAACGTTTTTACATTGTGGCCTGACTTAGAATGCAGTTAGATTATAAAACTTCGTTACATTGTGGCCTGGCTTTGTGTATTTTGTGTTGCTTTGTCTTTTTTTTTTTTTTTTTATTAATTGGCATAACATCCAGAGCCTCTCTCTGCAGCAGAGATGAGGACCTGAAACACCGGCCTCTGCGTCCTTAACTCCAGCCCGTCATTTTTGGTTCGTTCAAGTGAGCCTCTACTGTTTCCTCTCTGTTTACTGCTTTCCAAAGAAACTTCTAATGAAGTTCAAGCTAAGTCCTTCTCACAGAGTACGTGTGTGTGTGTGTGTGTGTGTGTGTGTGTGTAATTCCTTTTTAGCGTGTATACATCCTCCTTCTCCTACCCCTTGCAGGGTCTCATGTACTCAGCTGGCCTTGGACTAGCTGTGTCAGCTGTGAAAGGACAATGGGGTGGAGCAGAGCTGGGAGGAGGACTCTACCCCAGTCTTGTTACACCCTGTTGCTGTGATATTACCTGACTAAAGCAACAGTTCAAGGTTATTGTCCGTTGCGGTGGTAGGTCCAGGCAGCAGGAGCTTTAGGCAAGGGATGACGTCACACCCACAGTTAGGAAACAGAGGGATGATACTTGCTACTCAGCTTCTTTTCGACTTTTCCTTTTTTTTTCTTTGCTTTTGTTTTGTTGTTGTTGTTGTTTATTTATTTATTTTGATTTTTCGAGACAGGGTTTCTCCGTAGCTTTTGGTTCCTGTCCTGGAACTAGCTCTTGTAGACCAGGCTGGCCTCGAACTCACAGAGATCCGCCTGCCTCTGCCTCCCGAGTGCTGGGATAAAAGGCGTGTGCCACCACCGCCCGGCTGTTGTTTATTTATTTATTTGGAGATACAGTTTCTCTGGGTAGCTCTGGCTGTCCTTTGTAGATCAGGGTGGCCTCCAACTCAGATCCACCTGCCTCTGCCTTCCAAGGGCTGGGATTAAAGGCGTATGCCATCGCTGCCTGGCTTCTCGTTTTTTTCTATCCTAGTCAGGGAATAGTGCCACCCATAGTGGATGGGTTTTTCCATCTCAAGTAAAGCAGTCAAGATGACGGTGCCTTACTGTCATATCCAAAGGCCTGTCTGCCAGGAAATTCTAGATTCTTCCGGGTTGACAACACTAGCCGTCATGCCATCTTAGCAGAACAGTCCCCGAAAGGGACTAAGCAGTGGCGGGTATTCTGAGGTTTGACCTGCCCAGAGTTGTGTTTATTGATCTACTAACCAGATGCTATAGCTTGTATACAACCAGGGCCTCTGAATCATGCTAAACATACATGGACCTTTATTTCTTGTTATTTCATCAGCAATATATAACAACTGTTCATTGCATTGTGTTAGGTTTATAAACAATCAATAGGTAATTTAAGGGGTGGGGTGTGTGTACAGAGATTATGCAAATAGCCCACTATTTTATATAAGGGACTTGGCCATCTGTAGGCGGAGAAGGCATCTTGGGACCAGTGCTTGAAGAGGGACAGCTGTCCTAGACAGTGCTATCAAAACTAAAACCCAGTTGAGTGGGGCTGGAGAGTTGCTCAGGGGTTAAGAGCGCTTGTTCTTGTTCTTGCAGAGGACCCAGGTTCTATTCCCAAGGCCCACATGGCAGCTCACAACTGTCTGTTGTCCTCCAGTTCCCAAGGATCGGACCCCCTCATCTGACCTCCTCAGGCACCGCACACACGTGGTACATATGCATACATGCAGGCAAATACCAATACATATAAGATAAAAACAAATCTTTTTGAAAAAGAAAATCAGTCCACTACCTGGGAAACATGAGCAGATAGTAATACCACCCACCGGCATCATGCAAATTTCAAATGGAATATTGATATTTAAGAAAACTGGCTTGCCTCAGAGCAGTAGAGGGTGGGGCAAGGAAATCCCAATGAAGTGATAAAACTTTGGGTAGTGATGAAGAGGTGGCTGAGAGACCCTGGTCTGGAAGCTTGCCCGGGCCAGGGCTACTTGTCAGCAATTTAGACTTTGAAGCTTCCAAGAATTGTTTCAGTTGCTGACCATCCTGAACTGGCCGCAGGTGGCCACCCGTAAATCCGTCCTTCCGCTCCCACTTAAACCTAAGCCTTTCGGTTTGGAACGACAACTTTTTCCACTTGGAGCATTCTTCCGCTTTTTGTTTTGTTTTGCTTTTTGTTTTTGCAAAGACCCAATCTACAATTTTGTTAACTTTGTCACCTTCTGCAGAAATGAAGCGGTTGTCATTTCTGGAAGGAAACTGGCTCAGCAGATCAAGCAAGAAGTGAGGCAGGAGGTGGAAGAGTGGGTGGCCTCGGGCAACAAGCGGCCACACCTCAGTGTCATTCTGGTTGGTGACAATCCCGCCAGTCACTCCTATGTCCTCAACAAGACCAGGGCGGCAGCTGAAGTGGGTAAGTGTCGTGTCAGAGGCCTAGTGCTGCTGCTTTGGAGTCTGTCTGAGGTTAGCCCACTCTCGTACATGCTTCCTCTTTCCGAGCAGAGCCCTCAGTGACGACGGCCCACTCCATAATCCCAGCACTTTGGGAGTATGAGTCCGGAGGACCAGGAATTCAAGGCCAGCCTTGGCCACGTAGCAAGTCTGAGGTCATCCTGGACTACATGAGACCTTGTCTAAAAGACAAGACAAAAAACTCAGACAACAACAATTTAAAAACTCAAACACATAAGACCAGGATGATAAAGCTGAATCAAAAACTTCACTGTGGAAAGAATTGGTACTTGCTGGCTTTCAGTGAAGGATGGGTTGCCCTGCTGTGGCTTCTGGGCTGTAATCTCCACTCTGACCTTAGCCTTAATGGTTTGCTGGTGGCCTTGAGCACTTTTTACATTTTCTTCCCCTGAGCAGTAACAGTCTCTCTTGGGTCAGTGAGGTGTCTCACGGGTTGGTCCTTCAGCCCCGCCACATCAGAGGGGAAGGCTCCAGGAGCTCAGACCACCGATTGTAACATGAGCAGACAGGAACATCTGAGCCGGCTGCCTCTAGCCTGCTGTCATATGGTGATCTGCAGTGCCTGAGGGACAGAGCTGCAATCTCCCATCCCCCAAGACCTGAGCCGCTTTAACCCCGTGCTTATGAAGAAAATCAGTGAAGAACTCAAAAACCACTTCCTTAGACGTCAGCCATTTCCTTCAGACCTCTTAACTGTTTATACCTCAGAGGCCTCTTCATCTTACTGCTCAATCTCTCTGGTAATCTTAAACACCCAAGACAGAGATACTCTTAAAAATTGGTAACATGGGCTGGAGAGATGGCTCAGAGGTTAAGAGCACTGCCTGCTCTTCCAAAGGTCCTGAGTTCAATTCCCAGCAACCACATGGTGGCTCACAACCATCTGTAATGAGGTCTGGTGCCCTCTTCTGGCCTGCAGGCATAACGCAGAAAGAATATTGTATACATAATAAATAAATAAGTAAATAAATAAATAAATATTAAGAAAACAAAATAAATAAAAATAAAAATTGGTAACATTTGTTACACTTGTTTACCTAGTGCCTGCATTTTTACTCTTCCCCTTACATTTTGAATCAGAAGACTCACTGAACCCAGAGACTGTCCTCTGGCCAACAGGCTCAGAGAATCTAGGTCTTCTTTTGTTTTCACTAGGTCTCATTGTCTAAGCACCGGGTTTAGAGATGTGTGCAGGTGTACCCGTCTTTTCCATGGGTACGTGGGCTCAAACTCGGGTCCTCGGCAAGCGTGCTAAGCCATTTCTCCCGCTCTCTAGGCTGGCATTTTATCTGTGCCTCGGGCTCCTTCCTTGTCTCAGAATGAGGTTCTGGAATAAGCACAGAACAATGGGGCAGCGAGCCCTGAGCTGGTGTTCAGGAGTGTGTGATTGGAAGCTGGGCGAGTCCTGGTGGGCACTTCCCACTCTAGCTCCCATGGTGGGCACACATGCGCGCTAAGTACTCTGGTGTTCTTTTTTCTCCCCCAGAGAAGAAATTAGTCTTTATCCATCCCCTAGGGTTTGGAGCTGTGTACTTTGATGTTTTTTTTTAAGCCTTGACCTTTCTTACAATAGGAATCAACAGTGAGACAATTGTGAAGCCAGCCTCCATTTCAGAGGAAGAGCTGTTGAATTCAATCAGGAAATTGAACAATGATGAAAACGTAGACGGCCTTCTTGTCCAGCTGCCACTCCCAGGTGAGTTCTGGTCTTCGAAAGAGAAGAGGAGTCTGGACTTGAGAGACAGCTTAGTGGTTAAGAGTGCTGGCTGTTCTTCTAGAGAACCTAGCTTCAATTCCCAGCACTCACTTGGTGGCTCACAACTGCCTATAATTCCAGTTACAGGGGATCTGATGCTGTCTTCTGGCCTCCATGGGCACCAGGCACAGAACTGGTGTATATACACATGAGCAGGCAAAACACCCATATACATAAGAAATAAAATATTAAAAAAAAGGGTTAGTGAATTCTGGGCAGTAGAGGGCCTCTGCTGCTGTTTGAAGTGTTTAAGAAAATGTTCATCATTGCACTGTGTAGCTCAGGCTAGCCTCAGCCTTGCAACGGTCCTGCCTCAGCTCTCCAAGCGCTGGGTATCTAGTGTGAGTCATTCCCCGCCTGATAGGGATCTTGATATAGAGGACAGTGGAAGGAAGCAGTGGGGAAAAGTCTATTGGCTGTGGTATTTGACTCATGGCTTAGCTTATTTTACACTCGTTCTGTGTGTCATGATGTCAGATCAGAAGGGAGTGGGTTCACATAAGAAGCCTGGTACACTGGAGCAGATCAGCCTTCACCCCACATCAGGGACTTGAGGCTACAGCCCTGACTCACCCCACACCAGGGACTTGAGGCTACAGCCCTGACTTACCTCACACCAGGGACTTGAGGCTACAGCCCTGACTTACCTCACACCAGGGACTTGAGGCTACAGCCCTGACTTACCCCATACCAGGGACTTGAGGCTACAGCCCTGACTCACCCCACACCAGGGACTTGAGGCTACAGCCCTGATTTCTTTTTCAGAGCATATTGATGAGAGAAAGATCTGCAACGCCGTCTCTCCTGACAAGGATGTTGATGGCTTTCATGTCATTAACGTGGGGCGAATGTGTCTGGACCAGTATTCCATGCTACCAGCGACCCCGTGGGGCGTGTGGGAGATAATTAAACGAACTGGTAGGTGTGTGTTTAAATTGCATTTCTGCTTCAATAGTAGGGAAATGGCACTGTTAGTTTCGAATTGTTACTTGAGTACGAGCTATGCAGATATTCTCACATCTGCATAACTCCAACATTGAAACACTCCCAGCCCCACATACTTCAGGTAGAGCTGGCAGAAAGCCTCAGCAACACAGAGTGGGACCCCAACCCCCAGCCCAGGTTCCCGTCTGCAGGGTTCGCCTCCTAGCTGTTGCCTGTGATGGCTCTCTCCGTTCTATAGCCTTGTGGGAGGAAATGTAAGGTTTAGCAGTGGTTACAGCAAGAATCCCAAGACATCTTGCAGTTTACAGTGTGCCTTCGCGTGGGTTTCTCTGTACCTTCTCTACGAGGCAGCGCAGCCCAACCTGGCTTACAGACAGATCTATATGTGTGGATAAGGCACTTGTTATGGGACTGGCTCCAAAGACATTCAAGTTCTGGGTAAAGCTTAGATGTAGGCAATGAGACATTTTCATGTGTGGCTTTGGTTGTATTTATTCAAAGTTGATATCTGTGCTGTGTCATTTAATGTATATACACGCCCATACACACACACACACATGCATGCATATGTTGCATGTGTGTTTATATATTTATTTTTGCAGGCATTCCAACCTTAGGGAAGAACGTGGTTGTAGCTGGCAGGTCAAAAAACGTTGGAATGCCGATTGCAATGTTGCTGCACACTGATGGAGCCCATGAACGGCCTGGAGGTAAGGAGGTTTACCTTTCCTGCTGTGTGAGAACCCTTCAAACCTAGCCTATGGCCACTGTCAACACTCAGAAAATAACCGTGGTGTGGAAGGCTGCAGTCAGTGCCACCAGGGGTTCTGGAAGTCGCCTCAGACTGATTGGAGTTCTGGATGAAGCATGGTTATAGGCAGTTAGGAGTTGTCGGCTCTGGCATAGACAGCACTAGAAGCTTCCTTACTCAGAACTAATGCCGTGCTCTGTGTCCTCTGGGAGGAAAAAACTGTCAGCCCCTGCAGAAGAGCAAATCACAGACTGCAGTGTGTCACGTCACGGTCCGTTGGTTCATCTAAGAAGAAGCTAAGTGGAGAATTACTGTAACAATGAACTTTGTGATCAAAGCCAAACCTGTATTTCCAGGTTTTGGGAGCTTTTTTTCTTTTGGTTTTTGGTTTTTCAAAACAGATTTCCTCTGTGTAGCTGCTTTGTCTGTCCTGGAACTTGCATTGTAGACCAGGCTGGCCTCAAACTCATTGAGATCCGCCGGCCTCTGCCTCCCAAGTGCTGGGAATAAAGGTGTGTGCTGCCATGCCCGGCCCCTTTTGTCATTGTTAAAGAGCAGACATACCTTGAGTAATTCTGGTGATGTTTTGCTTAGAAAACATAAAACTCTTTAAAGTCTACAAAATGGGAAATGGAATAAATGGTTATCTATGTCTCCAAAGGTTAGAGCTGAGAGCAATGTTTCCAAAGCTTAGAGCTAAGGCATTGCCAGTGCTAAACCAAGTCTTAGTTTTATTTAAATTTTTATTTCATGTGTGCGTGTGTGTGTGCTTGAGTTCTGGGGATTGGACTCAGCCTGTCAAGGAATGCTTGGCAACTATGTTTACTCACTGACCCGTCTCTCTGGCCAAAGTATCGGCTTTAAAAGATAAATGACAATTAGCCATCTAGAAATCGCGCCAAGTCCATGATTTTCCGGAGGTGTTGAGCTTCTGCAGTGCTGTGAAGAGCTGAACCCCCACCCCCCCAGCCTGGATTTGGAACTCAGGCCTTCTGTTTTTGCCTCTCAGGTGATGCCACAGTTACAATATCTCACCGATACACTCCCAAAGAGCAACTAAAGAAGCACACGATCCTTGCGGACATTGTGATCTCTGCTGCCGGTGAGAGCTCTGAAGAAGTGTATACATGGGCTGCCTTGTATGGACATTCGCCTGCCGCCTGCTGTCCTGCCCAGCTCTCCTCAGCCATGATTCTTTGAGCGGCCTCCAAAGAGGGGGCTGGAGTTGCAGTTGGAATACTTGTACCTGCCACTCTGTTGCAGACTGCAGGAGGGTACCCCGCCCCCAGTACTTTCACATGAAGTTTAAGTGGTCCTTAGTTAATGGTATTAACAACACGTGTTAGTAAGTTCTTCCTGCCTATAATGCCCTCTGACTATAATGTCCTCCTCTGGCCTCCATGGGCAGGAACTGCAGGCACATGGTATATATACATACATTCAGGCAAAAAAATTCTTTTTTTCTTCAAGGCAGGGTTTCTCTGTGTAACAGCCCTAGCTGTCCTGGAACTAGTTCTTGTAGATCAGGCTGGCCTTGAACTCACAGAGCTCTGCCTGCCTCTGCCTTCCGAGTGCTGGAATTAAAAGCATGTGCAACCACCACCTGGCCTCAGGAAAAACATTTATATACATAAAATCTGTAAATATAAAATAAATGAAAATTTTTAGCTGAAGTCTGTCACCTGACCGATTGTCACTCTGTCACCAGGCATTCCAAATCTGATCACAGCCGACATGATCAAGGAAGGGGCAACTGTCATCGATGTGGGCATAAACAGAGTTCAAGATCCTGTCACTGCAAAGCCCAAGTTGGTTGGAGATGTAGATTTTGAAGGTACTTAGTGTAATTGTTTTGAAAACATAAATCTATAAATATTACCTTTCTTGGATATTTAGGGCAGATCATTTTCTTTTTACATAGTTTTTTTTTTGTTGTTGTTGTTGTTTGTTTTTTGAGACAGATCTCTCTGTGTAGCCCTAGCTGTCCTAGAACTAGCTCTATAGAACAGGCTGGCCTCGAACTCACAGAGATCTGCCTGCCTCTGCCTCCCAAGTGCTGAGGTTAAAGGTGTGTGCTGCCACCTCTGGCTTTTTTCTTATAACTTTTAAGCTTGTGTTATTTTGGTAATATTTAAAATGCTTTTTAAAAAACAGTATGGTGAGCTGGGTGGTGGTGGCGCATGTCTTTAATCCCAGCACTCGGGAGGCAGAGGCAGACGGATCTCTGTGAGTTCGAGACCAGCCTGGTCTACAAGAGCTAGTTCCAGGACAGGCTCCAAAGCCACAGAGAAACCCTGTCTCGAAAAAACAAAACAAAACAAAAAACCAGTATGGTGTGTGTGTGTTTGTGTTCATGTTTGCACATGTGTGGGTGCATGTCTGTGGAAGCCTGAGGTTGATCCTGGAAGTCTTCCAAGGTCACTGTCCACCTTCTTCCAAGAGGCACCACCATGCCTGGCTATACACGTAATTTTTTAAAAAATGATGTGCATGTATATTGTGTATATGTGTGTTCTATGGGTATGTCTGGTGTGTATGTGTTATGTGTGTATGTGGTGTGTGTTTGTCTGTGTTGTATGTATGTTATATGTCTGTTTTATGTGTGTGTATGTGGTATGTGTTTGTGTTATATGTATGTTATATGTCTGTTTTACGTGCATGTATATGTGGTGCGTGTCTGTGTTGTATGTCTGTTTTATGTGTGTGTGTATGTGGTCTGTGTATGTTTGTGTGTCATGGTATTTGTGACCTTGGGTGTCTTCAGTTGTTCATAACTTGGAGTGTTCCCATGGAACTTGCTAGTGTGTGCAGGCTGGCTGACCAGCTGCCTCCCAGCACTGGGGTTACAGTCACATGCCACCCCATCTGGCTTTTTCTCGTGGGTTCTGAGGCTTGAACTCAGGTCCTCATTTTTACAGCCAATGTTTTACAACTGAACTGTTACCCTGCCTTGCAGATACTATTTTTCTTAAAATTAAGAGTTTATTTTGTATGCCTGAGTGTTTTGCCTGCATGTGTATGTATGTGCTCCATGTGTGTGCCTGGTGCCCTCAGAGATCAGAAGAGGGTGTCAGATCCCCAGAACTGGAGTTATGGAGGGTTATGAGTCACCAAGATGTTGCTGGGAACCCAGCAAACCACTTCCTCTGCAAGAGCAGCTGGCATTTGTAACGTCTGAACCATCTCTCCAACCCCATAGATGCTGTCTTTCTTACTCAGTTTGAAGCTAACAAAGCCCTTACATTTCTTTTTCTTTAATACTTTTTTCATAACAGGATAAAGTGCTTGTGAACTTTGCACACCTATCTGAAGCTCCCTGCCTGTCTTGTTTCTCTGCAGGAGTCAAGAAGAAAGCCGGTTACATCACTCCTGTCCCTGGAGGTGTTGGTCCCATGACGGTGGCCATGCTAATGAAGAATACCATTATTGCTGCGAAGAAAGTGCTGAGGCCTGAAGAGCTGGAGCTGCTCAAGGCCAAGCAGCGAGGAGTTGCCACCAACTAGCAGGACTCCATGCCAGTCAGAGAGGCAGAGTGGGCCAAGAGGAATGCAGTATTTTTAATTTATTCTGTTGAAGTGGTTTAAAATGATGTTTGTATTTATTGAAAGCTTAAACGGGTGGACGTGGGTGCGCATGGCTCTGCAGAACCTCACCGGGGTGCCCATCCGCGTCCTGCCTTTGACCTGGTGATGCAGGGGAGACATCCTCACACTGAGAGTGGATGCTGAACTTCATCACAAACCCTGCCTTGTTAGGTTCTCATTTCCCAAGTGCTATTCCAATTCAAGTTGATGGCTCATCTGAGGTTCCAAGCCTTCTGAGTTCAACTTTCAAACCAAAGGAAAACGTACTAGAGAGAATCAGGGGGAAAGAAGAAACGGCAGCACCGAGACCGAGTGGAGGATGGCCCCGTGCTTTCTGTGCATGCCAGACTGTGACCAGGTTTCTCTGAAGAGGGCTCAGTTGACTGGGCTGGTAAAGGAAAGCCCAGCATTGCTAGCTGTCCTGTGTGGCTGAGTCACCGGGGAAGGTTTAGGATTTCCCCCACTTGCTGTTACCCTCCTGTGAGCTTGCCCTATTTCAGTTTTCTAGAATTGAGAAAGATCATTTCATAAATGACGTGTGTGATTGTCATGTTCGGCTTCTGCAGCACATTTAAACTTTAAATTTCAGACTGTTGGAGAGTAGGTGTCTATTTTTTTTTTTGGCCTAAGCTTTGAGGCCAGTTTTTTGAAAAACAAAATTTGGGCATGATAATCATGAGGGCAGGTTGTGTAAAACCTACTACTTGCCACCAAAGAAATGACGGCAGCTGCCTGTGTCTTTCATGTACCCTGTTGGCTTTCCTGAAGGTACCAAGGAGCTTGAGTTAATATAAGATTTGATCAGATTTTCTTATTAAAGGGTTCTGTTGCTGTTGTTGGGTTCTTTTGTCTTGTTTTTAAATAAAACACATCTGTCTGGTGTGGAATGAGTTTCTGAAATGCTATCTTCTTCTGTCTCAGTCAGACCTAACCTGTTAGTATTTCCTACCCAGTGTTTGGGTTGGCTGTGCCTAGATTATACCCAGTCTATAAGGAGTTGTGAGGAAACCAACCTAACCCCTTATGTATCCCTTTAAGATACATGTAAGTGATTCTGGGTATCTTCTAAACCATTCCCTCCATTCATATACCACTCACTACAAAGGACTTGTTTGCGTGCAAAATTCTCAACACATGTGTATCATGTGTGCAAGAGATACATTTATCCCTGCTGTGCAGTTGTTCAACAAACTGGAAGGTGCAAGCTGAACTTCCATCCCTGTGTGTTCTCATGGGTGTTTGGGTTTAGGCTGAAAGACTCAGTCCTGCTCTAGGCAGCCCATGCAGTGTTGACCTATTTTTCCCTTGTTCTTCTGCCAGTGACTTTATGGTTTATGGCTTACACTTGTGTGTTTGTTTATTTTAATGTATATGAGTGTATATATATATATGAGTGTATCTGTGCCATGTGCATATAGTACTTGTGGAGGCCAGAAGAGGGCCTTAGATCTAGAACTGGAGTTCAGATAGTTGTGAGCCACCCTGGGATGCAAACCCAGGTGCTCTGCCAAAGCCACAAGTGTCTTTAACCACTGCGCCATCTCTCCAGCTCCCTTGCAGGGGATATTTTTGTAAGTCAGGTATGGTACATGCCTGTTGATGTCCTTGAGTTATTAAAACATGGCATAAGATAAGCAGACACAATTATATTTTATTTAAGTACCATTTACGGAGAAGTCATATGCCGACACGTTAAAGGCTGCTGAGTTTAAATGCTCATGTATATACAAAATACAAGTGATATTTAAGGTGAAAACTACATGGATCAATTTACATCAACCTTTTAAAAGCTAACTGGCTTCTCAGCTCGTTTGATTAATAAAGCACACTTCCCTCTGAATCTGTAACAGTGCTACAGTTCGATCTGGATCGAGGGCTGCTACAGACCAGTGAAGCTTTGAAACTTGGCCGTTGGCTCTCTCAGGACTGGCACAGGAAGACAAACAGTTTTATCGTGGAATGGGTTTAGATCACCGGAGAACTGGGCTGTCATACCCCATTTGGGACGGGGTTCTTCTGACCACTTGCATAAAGTAGCTATTACAAACATGAGCTGTCTAACAGGCAATGTTGCTGAGAAATTTGGGCCTTAGCTATTACAAAGTTGTTGTGAGAGAGGAAGGAGGGAACCTACTCAGATGCATCAAAAAGTGGACTCCAGGTTATGAGGCCACTGGCGAGCGTAAACGGTTATTTGGTTGACCTAATGCGGCTTAAGAGTTCAGTTAACAAGCACTATTTTGTCTAAAGCAAGCCAGTCGAGAAGCACATGCCTTTAATCAATCCCAGAGACAGGTGGAGCTCTGAGTTCTGGGGCCAGCCTGGTCTGCATAGGGAGTTCCAGGACATCTGAGGGTCCTTAGTGAGCACCTATCTCAAAGATAAGCAACCCACCGATACACGAGTTCTTCCATGAATAATTTTGGGACTGGCCATTCAGTGTGTGGAAGGCCCAGCCACACTTCTAGAGTCAGGCCTGCTGTACAGAGGACTCCAGGCAGAACGAGGCGAAAAGACAACTCTCGGCCACTTTCTAACGTGTAAGCCTGCAGAACTCACTCAGACCTTCAAGGTATTTAGATATCAATCTAACCTCTAAAAGATGCTAAATTGGTAAATAAGTAGAAGATACTAAGTCAATATATACTTTAAATACAAGCCCACCACTGCCCATGTATCGTACTTGTAACTTTGGAGAACATTTTTTGTTCATTTCAGAAGAAAGGTTATATCTATGCTGGGTGGCATTTTAAGCCATATGGTTCTGTTTTGGGTATTTTAATAACTGCAAAGGGAAGAGGAGAACTTCATGATTATGTTGGATGTCACGGATAGGCCTCCAGTGGGTAAGGAAACAAGTGAAGGGCTTGACACGCTCTAGATGGAGCCCGGGCCAGCCTTCACGCTGTCCCCAGCCGGGAAGAGCTGGGCTGGGCTAGAGCATGGTCTCCCCGCCCACCTTTCTCCCATAGTCCTCTTTGTCTGTGAAGTCAAGGTCAGGCTCCACCTCTATCTTCACCTGTGGCACCATGAAGACTGGACTCCGTGAGTAACTGAAGGCAGGTGAAGCCGGACAAGCGATTTTGAAGTGCAAGGTGATGCTGAGTAAGACAAAGTGGGAAGAAAAATGAGTATCTAGTCTTGGGTTTGTCCAGCAGTAACCACAGAACAGGCTCTGATGGAAAAGTTCTGTCATTGCTTATCAATTTAAAAATATTTTGGGGGGGGTGGCTGGAGAGATGGCTCAGGGGCTAAGAGCACTGACTGTTCTTCCAGAGGATCTAAGTTCAATTCCCAGCAACCACATGGTGGTTCACAACCATCTGTAATAAGATCTGGTGCCCTCTTCTGGCCTGCAGGGACACATGCAAGCAGAATGCCATATACATAATTAATAAATAGATCTTTAAATAAAATAAAATGCTGCTAGTTAAAAAAATATTTTTTTTCTGCTTGTGTGTCTGTGCACCACACACATGCAAGCTTTTTTTTTTCTTTCAGAAAAACATTACAGTCCAGGGAGCACTCAGGAGGCACAGACAGGTAGATCCGAGTTCAAGACCAATCAAGGCTACTTAGGTGAGACCCTGTCCCAGAAAAATCATTACATTTCCTTACTTATGGGTGTTTGCAGGGGCGGGGAGGGGGCACAAGAGTGGGTGTCGGGACAATGCAGGAGTTGATTTTCCCCCTCCACCATGTCGGTCTCAGGATCAAACTCAGATCATGGTTTGCTTGGTTAGCTGGTTTTCCAAAACAGGATTTCTCTGTGTAGCTCTGGCTGTCCTGGAACTCACTCTTTGAACTCACAGAGATCCTCCTGCCTCTTCCTCCCTAGTGCTGGGATTAAAGATGTGTGCCACCACCTGGCTCAGATCATGCTTTGTTTATTTATTTTTCCAGAAGGGTAATACTGTGTAGAACAGGCTGACCTTGAATTCAGAAGGACCCACCCTCCTGTCCGCCAATTGCTGGGATTAAAGGTGTGGCCCACCTTTTATTTCTTTGAACTCAGGTCACCAGGTTTGGTGGCAAGCGCCTTTACCTACTGGGCCATCTTGCTGGCCTTTTCTGTTTTTTGTGTTTTTGATACAGAGTCTCACTTCATTGCAAACTTGTCTTGTAGCTAAGAATGACCTGGAATTCCTGATTCTCCTGCCTCTGCCTCTCACAGAGCATGAATTTGCAGAATCCTTGGACCAAAGTGTCCCTTAGCTGCTGGGCTCTTAGCCATCATTACTCAACTGGTCCCAGCCTGTTTTAACCTATTCAAACGGCTGCCAAGCCAACTTTCTGAATCATAAATCTGACTGTTCTGTTCTCATTGTTCAAAGGACAGCATCCAGATTCCTTAGCATGGCAGAGAGAGCCCGTTTGGTTTGAACTGGCCACTTCTCTGGTTTAATTGCCCATCAATTCCCGCATCTGTGCTTTCAAATATTGCCTTAGGCCTGTTCCCATGACCCGGACTGACGTTTCCTCCTCTGCCCTGGCTCAGTCTGTGCATCAGGCTGGTCTTTCTGTCCTGGATGTGGCTACTGAGATCACCAGCTTCTCTGTGTGCCCACGCATGTTCTCACATGCATGGTGTGCCTTTGTCTGCAAGTCCCTCTACAACTCCAAGAATGGCACCTCGTGCCTGGCAGGTTTGGAAAAATTTACTTTTTAATAGATATGCGTGTTTGCCTACATGTGTGTCTCTGCACCACATCCTGGTGCCTAGGAGTCCAGAAGAAGGGCTCAGATCCCCCAGAACCAGAATGACAAATGGTTCCTAGCTGCAATGCGGATGGTAGGAACCAAACTTGAGTCCTCTGGAAAAGCTGCCAGTGAACTTAACCTGAGAGCCATCTCACCAGCCCTGCATCTCTTAGCCCCATCTCTCTGGCCCATTCATCCCTCTGACCCCCATCCATCCAGCCTCTTCCCCATCTCTCCAGCCCACCCTTTCCCCCTTAGCCCTTCTCCCGGTCCTCAGTCCCCATGCCTTCAGCTTTGAGGCTTCATCTATGTCTAGCCAAGCCCTGAGCTCTTTGCTCTCTGGAGAGACCTCCTTCTTCCATCTGCTTTCACAGATTCGGGGAACACCAGTGCATATGGCAAGCACCATCTCTAGCTCACCGAATTCTCAGCCTTTCTGTGGCTCTGGGTAATTTAACAGGTTTTCAAAACTTCTCTGTCTTGGTCTAGGCTCTTGCCTGCAGATGGGGTGGGGATCTGGTTTAGGGTTAGCCTTTTTAAATCTTAACTTACAGATGTATTCTGTGGGATCTGATGTCCTCTCGGCCTCTACAGGCACCCACACACTCTGACACTGTGACACCCAAGCAGCTCGAGTCTTATCCAGGACCTGCTATATGCAAGATTCTCTTCATGCATGGTATCTCGGCGAGAGCACCATTGATATGAGGGTCCTTGGCTTCTGAGCCTTGAATATGTCTCTGAAGAAAACTTTTTTTTCCTGAGACAGGATTTCATATAACCCAGGCTGGCCTTAACTTGCTCCATAACACACGATGGCCTTGAACTCTCGATCCTCCTGGCTCTGCTTCCTCAGTGCTGGGATTATAGGCATGTGCCACCATTCATAAAGCCCTGTGGTTTGAACCAGGGCTGTGTACATGGTAGGCAGGAACAACCACCGAGCTACTCCCTAGTCCTTTTCCTGAATGTTTCTATCTCTACTTAATCTCTCCTTTCGGGTTCCCTTTCCTCAATCCTTCTTCCCACCTGCGGTGACTGACCCCACTGTTGATCTCCTACTTAGAGTACCTTGTGCTTTGATCCTTTGTGTTTCTCCATCCAAGCTTTCAGACACAGAGAATCAAGCCACGCTTTCACTGTTGTCTACGTTGTTTTCTTTTTTCTGTGTTTTCACAGAATATTCAATGCAATATTTTTGCAGTAAGCTCCTTTTCTAAAGTTGAATTCCTTTGTGCAATGTAACCACGTTGACGTGAACGAGAACACACATTTATTACGTGGTCTCCTCCTGAAGCAGATCGCTTCCCACCTGTCTCCCAGTGGTGGGCCAGCAAAGCTGCCCTAGCCCCTCAAGCCTTCAGCCATTGCTTAATCTCTTATCTGATACTCTGCCTCACAGGAGGCCCTGCCCATAGCCAGGAAGCTGCTGGCAGTTTATGGCTGCTGGGGCAGGGAGTCATTAACCAGTGTGCCCTCTGAGAAGTTGTCCACAGCCCAGTCAACGACACCACACCCAGGCACATGAAGAGGAAAAGCACCCAACAGCCTTTACCTTCGATCCAGTTCCGAGCCACTGAAGGAAGAGTCAGAATGAGTAACTCCAACTGGAAGATCTTTTTCCTGGAGGTAGATGGAAATGCCAGCTGTGAGAAGGTCCAGGAGGGTACAGGGGAACATTCTAGCTCTCCAGAACCTCCTCACCAGCTCTGGCTTCTGCTCCTCAACCCTATAGTCAATGCTGCATATGAGAGATGGGTGGCATCAGGCTCAGTCCCTCATACGGGAGCTCTTAGCCGGTTAGGAAGGACTGAGGCATGGGGAGGGCAAGGACTAGAGAGGATGACAGAAATGGGTCAGGAGAGGAAGGAACCTGAAGTGACCTTGTGCTGAACCCCGAGGGTGCGGCTGGATGTGCTGGTCACCAAGACCTGATCTGTCTTTGAGAGGAGTGACAAGTCCCACGACAGAGGACTCGAAAGACAGTTTGGACTGTCTGTCACTAGGCTGTGAAAGACCTAGAAGGGTCTTCAAGAGCAAAAGCTGACCCTGCCTAAGCAACCTCCCCGTCAGCAGTGGCAGGCAGCTCTGGCTTTCACGGGATCGCAGCCTAATCTCAGGGATCGAGTCACCCAGATGGTTCTCTAGTGGGGAACACTCAGCCCTGGCGGGAGCTCAGTCATCACAATTCCAGGAAAATGTGGGGCATAGGAGCCACGCCTGGACTGACATGTTCTAAAAAAATGAAGGGGAGACCAGCCAAGGCACGGGGTCCAAAGGAAAGTGAGGAATGGGTACCATGTCTAAAGTGAAGATTGCAGGGTGCTCTTTCATGGGGTGGGGTCTCCATATGTGTGGAGGTCCTGTGCTCAGGGACCTCTATTTCTCCCTAGGACAGAGCTACAGGGGAAGTTCCCTTGGGGAGTAGATGAGTAGGAAGGGGGAGACAGCAGGTGTTTTACTTACTGGCAATGCAGTGGATACCGTTTTGGGGGTCGGATGGGACACTTTCCATGGGGATCTTTATAAGTGAGGGAGGAAGGAACTGGGGCTGGAGAGAAACAGTGGGAAAGCAGATAAACACCAACACAGCCACCCGGGCTTCCTCACCGAGACGGAAAGTCCACATGCGCATGGTGCAAACCTCCCGCCCAGACCAAACAGTGAGGGCTGAGGCAAACACTCGGCCCGCAGAGGCACCGTGGCACAGTAACCCACTGTTCTAGAGACCCAGGAGTCAGGAAGGAATTCGGCCAGGAACGCCACTCTGAACAGTCTAGTCTGCCGTGTATGCAGTCACTGTGAGTGACTCACACTACAGTGGTGCTGTCTTAAAGGCCCTTTTAAAATGCATGTCTGTGACTCAGATCTCGCTCTTCCGCTGAGTATGTGTATCATAAAATGCACGAGTGTTTTTCTCAGCCCTGGAGTAATTCCCGGCACATGGGAGTATCTCAGGTGTTTGCTGGAAAAGAAAAAAACAAAAACAAAACAAAACAAAACAAAGAAAAAGCATTTGTCTTTAAAAGACCATTGGTGAGGGCAGGGCTGGAGAGATGACTCAGCAGTTAAGATCTCCAGCCGCACTTATGGGAGACTGGAGTTCGGTTTCTAGCACTCACATTGGGCAGCTCACAATCACCTGTAACTCAGGGACCTAAAGCTCTCTTCTGGCCTCCACAGGCACTCACACGCACATAGCCACACACCTACACACCCACACATACTTTTAAAATGATAAATATAAAAATAAAAAGGCAACTGGGCTCTACCCTCCCTTCCTTGCATCCTTTCTTCCTCCACAGACTGGCCTCAAACCCATCATGTGCCTGGGGACACTCTGAATTTCTGACCCTCCTGTCTCCACCTCCTAAGTGTTGGGATGACAGGCGTGCATGCCCATGCCTGGTTTACAAGTCACTAGAAATTGAACCCAGGGCTTCATTCATGCACGCTAGGCCAGTGCCCTACCAACTGAGCTATAGCCCCCAACCCCTTTGTTTTAAGAAACTTCTTTGTTTTTAGAAATCTATCTTTGCAAGTCCCTTTGTCAAAAAGGGCACATGAAATAAATTTGAGGGCTCCTTCCTCCTGAGGAGGATAGCAGTTAGGAATGAGAAAGTCACACAGTAGATGACTTACGCTTGCTCACGAGGATTTGCCTGTGAACAGTTTTCACTCACAAATGAAGATGAAGATTGTGGGTTTGAGTCAGATGGGGGAGACTGGGAACTAGGCAGGGTATCAGGAAAGGGCACGATCAAAGCAGGAATGGTTTTCTTAATTCTCTCAGACAGTCAGCTATGTTTCCATCTTGGGAGGTCTTGCTCTCTTTGGGGAAGAGCTGTCATCATTTACAATGAGTGCCCGAATCAGAAAATCGTTCTGTCTAATGTTTTGAGATTTACTGTACAGTGCGGACTAACTCCTTGGCTCTTGAGTCCCTAATGGTTTCAGGGCTGAGATGCAAAAGCATGGATGAGAAAAGGAGCAAGTGAGGAAACCAGGTAATTATTCTACCTTCAGGGAAGACATGTACTTCTCCCTCTTCCGTCCCTAATACCCCATGGGCAAGCCCAAGCCAAGCTTGCTACCAGGGCCACCTACCTGGAGTCTAGGTTGGTTGTGAGTTCCCACTGGCCACCCCTCCTGCAAGGCCTGTGCCTTTCTCTGGAGATCCTCCTTACAACTGCCTTCTACCCTGGAGCCCATTCTGCCCCAGGCACTTGCCTTGCTGATGAAAACAGTCCCGAGAACCCACAGCAACAAGAGGGCAGGTGTGGCTATCACCTGCTCCTAGGCCAGGACGCTCACCAACTCGGACCACCCTGAGGATATTCCCAGGAACAAATGGGTTCTCAACACCCAAGACCAGCACAGATAACATCCCTCCTGTACCAAGTACTGCTGCAGGCCTCCCAAAGAGCCACCCCTCGCCCTGGCAGAAGGGGAGAGTCTCTGCCTTCTGCCGAGGCCACTCACTGTCCCCACCTCCTCATCAGTGTTTTCAAGGACCCCTTTCCTTCTCTTCTTCTTCTTGTCTGTCTCCTGTTTCTCCTTCTCTGGGAGGATGTTGTCAATCCAGGCCAGGTCATGCTGGGAGAAAATCAAGTCCAGGAGCCTTCGAACAATGATAAGGCCCAGGATCTGGGACGGGAAGATGGGCAGAAAGGATGAGTTTTGTGGGAGCTCAGAGAACACCGTGAGCTTGCGTTTTCTCCTCTGTTGGCTGAATTCAGGGACCATTTGTGGCCAGTGTCTTTGCAGCCCTTCCAATGTCCCCAAGACTAATTAGCCAGCCCCAGAGATCACAGCCTCCCTAGTGCTGGGATTATAGCCAGTGCCACCCTGCCCTGTATGCACTCTCAAGTTCTTGAATCTAGGAGTCTGGTCTCTGCCCATCATGACCCATCCATCTTTTCAAATGCAGTTGTTTTACATGGTGAAAAGTTTACTATTATTTTATTTATTTAGGTATTTGTTTGTTTACTACTATTATACTTTTATTTCCAACCAGCTTGAAGTTCAACATGGGAGCTTGGCTTTCTGTTTTGTCTTACTTCTCCAGTTCCTTCCCTATTCCACTTGCCTACCCGGGGAGCCCTGGGACAGCACATGGGTTGTCCCTGCAGAGTCCCGTTACTGTGGCACTTTTCTCTGTTACCTGGCCCTGAACCTCCTGGTGGCCCTGCCCCACCTAGTCCTCTGAGCAGCCCACACTCTCCTCACCATGACCGGGAAGATGATGGCAGCCATGGTTGATTTGAGGATCCAGAGCAGAGCCAGGCAGAGGATCTGCACCAGGGTGAACAGGTGGATCCGGCGAAGGGGCACATGGCGCAGGAAGGCGTGGTCCGGCTGGTGCTTGGCTGGCATGAGGAAAAGCTTGCAGCGTTCCCAGAACTGGTAAGAATATGGCATAGGACTCAACCGGGAGGTCAGACACCTGGGCCAAAGGCTACATACAGGACTAGGGGAAGTGATGGCCTGGTAGGGCCTTAGAGAGGGGACTCCCGATCATGAGAGGCTACTGGTATCTATGCGTGTATATCATCGGGCAGGGGCCCTGAGCACTGGATGGAGGAAATAGTCTGGAGATCGTGACTACAGGAACATGAACATGGGCCATATTTAAGGAAAAAGCAATTAACTTAACTGTGGCACACACTGCCTGGGGACCCTGGCCTCATGTGAGTCAGAACCAGGCAAAAAAAAAAAAAATCCTTTATAGAGTAACTTTAGGGAAGTAGGGAGGAAAGGTTTATTAGAGTTAACTTGACCTGCCTCAGTTTCTCCACCTGTAACATGGGGACCCAAAGGCCCAATCACATAGGTACATGTAAAGTACCTATGTAGTCATTTTGTTGGCACAGTCGATGGATTGATGGAAGTGGCATCGTTACCACAATCCTCTCACACAACTCTAGGTCACATTAGCCTGGGGAGGACCTTACCTGGATGCCGTTCAGTGAGGCTACACCCATGTAGAGGAAGACTCCATAGAGCACGGGCATAGGGATGTACTGCAATGAGAACAAAGGTTTGGGCTGGGGAGGGTCTTGGGCTAGTTGGTGATGGACAGCTGTGTTAGCCAACCACAGAGGGTGCTGGAGAGCTGCCCTCTGGAGGAGCAGACCTGAAGCCAGAGGATGTGAAGGGAACCATGAGGGTGGAAGAGCTCTCCTCCAGCTTGGGTAGCCAAGCAAGCAGGCGGCTGCTTTCCAGGACTGGCTGCTCTCCCGGCCACTCAAAACCTATACGACATGGGTTACTCCTTCCAACAAGAGAGAAAGCTACACAATCTGAGTGCTCCTCAATCCTACCAGATCCCTCCCACGTCTGCTTCAGCTGACAGCCACCAAAGGGAACCCTGGTGAGCTGAGCAGGAGCCTGCCTTGCTCTTGGGTAGTCCTGGGAGAACACTTTGGAAGGCACAAAGTTTGATATCAGTGCTCACCAACTCTGACCACCCTGAGGTTGCCTAACTTATAGGTGCCGTTTGGTAATGTTGAGCTGGTGGCTGGAGGGATGGCACCGGCAGCCACATCAGGCGGCTCACAACCACCTATAACTCCAGCTCCAGGGGATCTCAGACTCTCTTCTGACCTTCATGGGCATCTGCATTCACGCGTACATAGTCACACACAGACACACATCTGCATAATTTTTAAAAGTAAAATAAATCTTTAAAAGAAAAAAAAGTGCCAAGACATCCCAGCAAGCAAACGATCTCTTTTAAGTTAGACTGTTCAATATTTAACCACTAAGAAAGATTTGGATCCAGATGTTGTAAAGGCATTTGAGCTAAAAGCTAAAGGGGGATTCAGAGGGCCTTTGCATCTTCCTGCTAACCTTGTGAAAAGTGTCCTAATTATAAAACAACATAAAATGTCAATATGTTAGCACTATGTAAACTGCATTCAAAGTATGGGAGCAATTCAAAGAAAATCTTAAATAAAAATTAATAAGCCAGTATGATGGCTCATCTTTTTTGTTTTTTTTTTTCATTTGTTTTGTTGGGTTTGTCTGTTTTGTTTTTCCAAGACAGGGATTCTCTCTGTGTAGCTCTGCCTGTGCTAGAACTTGCTTCATAGACCATGATGGCCTTGAACTCAGAGATCTGCCGGCCTCTGCCTCCCGAATACTGGGATTAAAGACGTGCGCCACCACCGCCTGGCATGGCTCATCTTTGTAATCCCAGCATTAAAGAGGCTGGGATGGCAGGACTGTGGAGAGTTTGAGACCAGCCTGGTCCACATCTTAAGTTCTAGGCCACTCAGGGTTACATAGAACAGAAGAACAAGGGCCGTGTGCTGAAGAGGTGGCTCAGTGACTGAGTGCTTGCTGCTCTTCCAGAGGACCTGAGTTCTGCTCTCAGCACTCACAACTGCCTATAACTCCAGCTCCAGGGAAATCCAATGCCCTCTGGCTTCGGACTGCACCCAAACAACATGGTATACACTCACACAAACATACACACATATACATAAATAAAAAGTCATTAAAATTTAATCAAAATCAAGGAAACAAAGAGATTAGAGGCATGCAGTGTTAGATCTCAAACTGCCTGGTTTGCAGCTCTGGGTGATGAAAATGGAGCCCAAGGGTTTGCGTATGCTCAGCAAGCCTTCTGCCAGCACCCAGAGCCCTGGGAAGTTCCTGGCACAGCTTCGGGACACCGCATCCCTTGATGCCTCCTCACAGTTGTAGAGCCCCTGCCAGCAACACCCCAGCCTGCACTTCTGCCTTCTGGGACAGAATTCTCTCAGGCTCCAGTTCTGTGGCTCTTGTGAGAGATGCAGTTGTTTAGTCCTGGCTGGAAAGAACTTAATACTTTTGAAATCCTAGCTTTAAAACAACTATCTTATTTTATTTTTTTATTTTTTTTTGTTTTTTCGAGACAGGGTTTCTCTGTGGCTTTGGAGCCTGTTCTGGAGCTAGCTCGGTAGACCAGGCTGGTCTCAAACTCACAGAGATCCGCCTGCCTCTGCCTTCCGAGTGCTGGGATTAAAGGCGTGCGCCACAGAGGCCAGAAGAGGGGAGCTGGAGTCCCTGGCATTGGAGTTACAGGTGGTTATGAGCTGCCTGCTGCGGGTGCTGGGATCTAAACTCAAGACCTTGGGAAGAGCAGCAAGCTCTCTTAACTACAGAGTCACCTCTGCAGCCACCAGAGCCTTTATTTATAGGCTGCACAGCTTGATGTGCTCAAACCAGAAATCCTCCAGTCCTGATTCCCCATTGCAGATGGAACCCAGGTCCTCACCTTGCTAGGTAAGCACTGTGCCACTGATCCTCATTTCAGTTCTTTTCTTTAACCTGCCGTGGGCCTGATGCCCTAGACTAAGAACACTGACAGTGTTAGTGCAAAAGCAGATGTCAAAATTATGAGCCCAAAAGACTGGCCATTATACACAGGGTAAAGTAAGTGTGCCCATAAAAGAATCCATCGCATTGTAAATGGAATGAAAGAATAGAGACCACAGTAGAATTTTCTAGTTCTTTTGTGGTCAATTCAAACACATAGAAAAAGCTAGTGTTGAGAAAGCTACCGGATTGCTGAGCATGCCCACAGTTGGATTGGAGTCTGAGACGTTCCTGGGAGATGGGAGCTGCTGCCTGCTAAATGCTGAGAGAAACGTTTGGTCACTAAATCACACTCGTTTTAGACTAGTGGATTTGTTTGTTTCTTGTTGGTTGTTTTTTTTTTTTTTTTTTTTTTTTTTTGACACAACCACTAGTCAAACAGTACCAGGACAGACACTGATGGTTCCTTGGAGACCTTTTCAGAAAAGCGAATATTCCATGGACATTTAAAATACACTCTGGGGCCAGGGAAATGCGCAGTAAGTACAGTCTCTTGTTGCTGAGCCTGACAATCCAAGTTCAATCCACAGGACACACGAGGTGACAAGAGAGAACTATTAATTGTGCTCCAACCACCACATGTCGCATACTACATGCTCATGCACAAACACACACACACACACACAGTGAACACTTAAAGACTGAAGGGGGTTCTATGGTCTGGGGGTGCAGCTCAGTAGCAGAACACTGTCTGGCATTCGTGAGACCCTGCATTCCATCCCTGGGACCATAAAATGGCTCTTCTTGGTTTGCTTGTGATCACATTAGAGCCTTGCACGTGCTAGGCAGGCATCCTACCACAGCTCGGCTTCCCCGGGCTTCACTGCCCTATTTATTTTGTGCCTAGGCCAGCACTGAACTCACTCTGTAGCACATGCTGGCCTTGAACTTGTGACTCTGCTTCATTTTCCCATGTTACAGGCCTGACTCTTAAAAGTGTGCTTTATTTTACTTGTATTCATTTAATCACATTTTAAAACATAATATGCTCTTTTTAAAATGATTTATTTTTATTTTATATGTATTAATGTCTTTTTGCCTGCATGTATACATGGGTGTAGTAGTAGGAGCGGCGGGTACACATGGGCACAGCATGTATGCCTGTGTTCACTGAGGCCAGAAGAGGGCATCAGGTCCTCTGGAGTTGGAGTTACAGATCTTTGTGAGTTGCCCTGTGGGTGCTGGGAACAAAACCCAGGTTCTCTGGTGTAGTAGGGTCTTTTTTCTATGTGTTGCTTTCATTGGACAAATAAAGAAACTGCCTTGGCTTTTTGATAGGGCAAAATTTAGATAGGTGGAGTAGACAGAACAGAATGCTGGGAGAAAGTCAGCAGAGTCAGGCAGACGCCATGGCTCTCTTCTCTGAGACGGATGCTGGTTGGACTCATGCTCATAAGCCACAGTCAAGTGGCAATACACATTAATGGAGATGGGTTAAACTAATATGTGAGAGTTAGCCAATAAGAGGTTAGAACTAATGGGTCAGGCAATGTTTAAATGAATACAGTTTCTGTGTAATCATTTTGGGTAAAGCTAGTCGGGCAGCTGGGAGCCGGGTGGCGGGAAGCGGCCCGGGGCTCCTTTTACAACAGTTCTCTGCAAGAGCAACCAATGTTCTTAACCAATGAGTCATCTCTCTAGCCTCTGTTTGTTTTTTACATTGATTGATTGATTGTGTGTATATGTGTGTGTGTATTCCTGTGTGCAGGTCACTGAGCATGTATGAAGGTCAGCGGACAGCCTTCAAGGGTTGGTTCTCTCCATTGACCAGATAGTCCAGGGTATCAAACACAGATGGGTACCCTTAGAAGCAGGTACAAGGGAACTCATGAACTATCTTATGGGCCTGCAGAGAACCTCTGTAAAATAAGCAAGCAGAAGCTGCCCGTCTGTGTGTGGCCTATCATAGACAATGGAGACATTCCTCTGAAGGACCCAGTGGTGCACTGCCACATCCACGGCTGTCTCACCTGTGTGACAAAATGCCTCTCAGGTGGTGGCTGTCTCAAAATGAGGGGCTCGTGCTTCCTGGAGCTTGGCCCCCGGCGGCTCCCTGGCAGTCTGCTCAAGTTGAGGTGCCTGATTAGCCTCAAAGATCTCGTTCACTTTGTTCCTGGCGATGGTTTCTTGCGTTGGCTCTGCTATCTTTTTCTTCTGTTCTATTTTTCTCTTGACAAAAACTTAATTTGTTCAAGGAACCAGGAAACATTCCCATCAGTTCCCAACGGAGGAACTGATGCATCTGTCCCCTCCCTTGATTCAGGCCATTAATGTTATGATTAAGACTCTGGCTCGCTCTCTGGGGGGAATTTACAGATACCCTAGAACAGAAAGAGCTCATGATAGGAGATTTGGTAGAGGATGGGTGAATTATGAAGGAAAATGTATGGAATGGCATGAGTTACCATTTATGGAGAGGCTAGCCAGAATGAGAAACCCCTGGTGCATTTTAGATAGGAAGAAAGGCAAGATATTCTTGATAACATGAAGCCAGCCATTCGATATTGGAGCAAACCCTGGGGGTGGAATCCTGAAGAATGGTGTTTGGGTTACCTTGGCTACCTTGAGGGCAGATATGATTTAGGGCCATGAGAAAGCACAGTTGGTTAATGGTGTGAGACGAATTTCAAAGAAAAGCTCTGCCCACCTGGCCCTGACCGCAAGACTTGCTGAGAATAATCAACTGCCTGTAATCATTTTTCTATGGAAGCTTTTATGTCTGCCAACTTCCTTCTGTAATCTCTTAAAAGTGATGCTTAAATTTTAGTAAAATTGCAACAGATTCAAATCTCATTAGAGTTGCGTCTGTCTGTCATTTGCCGAATCCCGGGTTCTCCTAAGCCTTCACCCCTGTCTTCGATCTCCAAGAGAGTCAGTCCGTGGCAGCGCACCCACTCCTCAGATGTGCCCAGCATCTAGTTTCAAGCCACAAACACTTGTCACAGTGAGTGAATTGGGTGCACCTGTCCATGCAAGGCCACCTCAAAATCAGACTAAAAGGTGGAAGGAGGGAAGGGCAACGAAAGTGGACTAAGCTTAATAGAAAGAAAAGTTTTGGGTGGCGGAGACGGCGTCTTAAGTAAAGCGCTTGCCATGTGACACACAGGGTCCTCAGCTTAAACCCCAGTACCAAGTGAAAAGACCAAGCGAGGAGGCAAACAGTTGTTACCCCAGCGCTGCGGAGGCAGAGGTGAGAGGAACCCTTGAGCTGGCTGGCCAGCCTAGCCAAATTGTGAGCTCTGGGTTCAGTGAGAGACCCCGGCTCCAACAAATAAAGTAGAGAAACCAAAGAGAGAGCTCAGGGGTTAAGAACACATACTGCTCCTGCAGAGAACCTGGGTTCAATTCTCAGCATCCATGTTGGGTGGCTCACAAGCTCCAGGAGAACCTGACACCTCTGGCTTCCATGGATTGTCTCCATACTCATTTGCACACACGGGTGCACACATGCACATATGAAATGCATGTACACACACGAAGGAAAGTCTTGTGTAGGTAATGACAGATGGAAAGGACCATTGCTAGGCAATTGGATGTGGCAGAGAACAGGAGCAGTGCGCTCTGTCAGGACTACCTTCTTCCTGACTAGAACGCAGCTCTCTGGAGGGACACAGGCTTGAATACACCCCTGATACAGTGTCCTCTAGCGGTTGGGATGTGAGTAAGAAGGGTTTCAAATATTTGAGGGAAAGTCACTTGTGTGCCCAAGGATACACAAGATGGAGAAGTAGAACTTGGGGGTTCCCCTTTGCAAAGTTCGCATTCAGAAAACGGGCAAAGCAAGAAGATCCGGAGTGAGCCCAAACCATGGCAATGTAGACTGGCCAGCTCTGGAGATCCTTGACTAGGTAGCAACAGAACACTGCAGAACTCCCTGGGGGAAGAACACTCCCCAGAAAGGTGACAGTGGCTTCTGGAAGGGGTGGGGCAGAGCAGACATGACAGCAATAATGATAACAGACCACGTGGCATCACAGAAAACCCTGAACGATGAAACACCACTGTGGCCTGTTCACACCTTGCCTTTCTTACGGCTTGCAGGCCGGTGACCCTTGGGCTTGGGGGTGATGGGGCAGAGCCTCACCTTTAGAATTGGAGCCAGGAAGACGGAGATGCCTGTCAGGATGAAGACCATGATGCCAGTCACTCTCTGCTCCCTGGCGGAGATGAGCGCACAGTCAGGGGTGACCCGGAAGACACTTAGCGGCCATTCCCAGCTCCTTCGGCTCTTCTACTGGACTTGAAGCTTATTATGTCCAACACTGTGGACTTGAGGGGTTCTTTATTGGGCTCTGCCTTGCAGTCCAAGGCCTAGACTTTGTTAGGAAAGGCGGGCAGCACCCGACGTAGGCCAGGACATTTTGAGGAGTGTCAGGGAGGTCATTCAGTATAGGACCTACCAGTTGGGTGTTTGAGCTATATGGACTTAGGCTGACTCTTGGCTCTGCTATTTATGTGTGGGCATTAGGCAAGGCCAGGAACACTCAGAGCTGACCGCAGTGGAGATAATGGTGGAGGTGCTGCTATTGGGAGGTTGTAAAGGGCTTAGCACCCTGCTTAGGTGTTAATTTCCAACCCCTGGGAATCGCAGCTGCTGAAGATACGGGGAAGGAGCCTGGCTGCTCTCAGAGGAAGCAGCAGGGGCAGGTGCAAGTAGGCCCTGGCATAACCGGACTGGAGCTGTAGGCTCTGGGCAGCTTGCTTAGGCCCAGGAAGCGGACTGGGAAAGGACTCTGCCATGGCTAATCTTGAGCACTTCAACCAAGCAAAAGGGTCTCCCTCAAGGCACACCAGGTAGTTCATGTGTCCTAAGGACACAGGAAGTTCCCCGGGCAGCCATTTTGGAGAACACCAGGGTCTGACATGGGCCCCAGAGTGGCAGCAGACGGGCTTTGCTACATGAACCAGTTTGGGCCTGACGTGGGGCATGAACAGAGAGCAAGGAGAAGAACAGAAACGACAAGCCAGGGATTCGGGCTGGAATCCTGGCTGGGTCCAGGTAGGCTCTCAAGAGGTATGGTGGCTAAGCAGGATGTGAACCTCTAGAGGGTCTTGAGGAATGACACGGGGAGGGAGGGCAAGAAGAGGCCCCACGGTGGCCCCTGGGCAAGGCTCTAGAGCGGCAGTTCTCAACCTGTGGGCTGCAACCAGGCATTTGCCTCACCATCCCTAACAGCAGCACAATTGCAGTGATGGAGTAGCAATGAATGAATTTTCTGTTGGGGGTCACCATAACATGAGCAATTAAAGGGTCACGGCATTTGGAAGGTTTGAAAGCCATTGTTCTAGAGTGTTAGGGTGTGTGTGTGTGTGTGTGTATGTGTGTGTGTGTGTTACTACTGGGGACTACAAAAAATATCACTTAGAATTGATAGAATTGAATTTTCTTCTCTTTCCTTCAGAATATTCCTCAAGGGCTGTGGTTTCGGAGGCCATAGGGAAGACCTTTCTTGCCTAAATACTTAGAGGAAAACCACGTTCTCTTCTCCTGAGCTGTCCACTCCTGGTCAGGTGACTTGTGTCTTGTTCTGTCCTACCTGACTCCCAGGAACTGAGGCTGCTCCCCCGGGGCACTGGTCTCCGTCTCCATCTTGAGGCTGTCGATGTGGGCGATGGAGATGACCGTGGCAGCCACATACCAGGGGAGCCCCGTGAAGGAGCACAGGGCCATGAGGATGCCCACCCAGAACAGGTCCAGATGGTAGCCCGCGGCCTTCTGCAGGACAGTGGGATAGGAGAAGAGTCTGGGAGCCTGATCCTTCCCAAAGCAACCATTTCATGTTCAAGGGCTCCCTCTGCCTTCCAGACTGTATTCTGAGGGGGCTGCCCCACGGAGACATTCACCCTGGGGGCTTAAGAAGTGTTTGGGCTTCACTATCCCCAAGGCTGGCTTTAATTGCCACCTTGTCTAAAAAATTAGGCAAGGTACACAAGTTTGGAGAAGAGGGGTGCCAGGCTTGGCAAAGCCCCAAATTTGGTCTCTGGGAATCAGAGCTCGTGCCCACTGGCCACAGTCTCTCTGCAGTTCTTAGATAAAGGACTCCAGCCTAGAGTGGCCCAGACTAGATGGGGTAGTCAGTGGTGACTGAGCCTTCTCAGACCCAAAGGAAAGCTTCAGGACCTTCAGGAATCATGGAAATTCCTCTGTCTCCCGATTTTAGATCTATACACGCATTGGTACGTGTGAGGTGCCCAAGTTTCACCGTCAGGAGGCACAAGCCAGAAAGACATTTTGAGGTGTATAGGGAGCTTGTGCCCAAGACCCAGCCTGGGCTTGCATGTGCTTCTCAGACCATGCCACCTTGATCCTGTTCAAGGACACATGTCTCTCACCAAAAGACACCAAAGGTGGATTTAATCCATCTGCTCCAAGTTTGAAAGGAGGAATGTTCTTTTCCATCCCCCCAGCTATGCTCCTGGCTCAGCCTTACCTTCAGCTTGTTCTCCTTCCGGTTGACAATGACAGCCGTGATCTGCTGGTCCATGAAGATCAGGATGGTCACCAGCAGGGCGGGCAGGATGCTCGCAGGGTACACCCACCAAGGGTTCTTCCCAAAAGGGGCAACAAACCAGCCTCGGTCAGGCCGTGTGGGCTGAGTGGAGAAAATAGAGCGGCCTGATCCTCTCTCCCTTGACCCAGACACTTGCCTACATCCCCACCCTTCCCATTCTTCTCTTTTTCCACCTGGAGGTACTTTTCAACTACGATATTTATTTCCCCTGTAAAGATGCTAAGAATCTGCCACTTTAGAGAGAGTCACAGAGGCAGGCAGGCATGGGAAGGAGCTCAGACACACTGGGAATACAGAGCTACACAGAACACAGCAGCTGCAACACCCTGGGAAAACAGGCGAGGATCAGAGGGCCGCCAGGAGGGCATGTGTCATCACTGGTCACACAAAGACAAATGGCAAGAATAAGGCCTGGCAGACCATAGCAACAAAGTATCTGAAGGGCCTAGTGTTGTGGAGTATTATTTTAACTAGGCAAATACATACTATATTTATGCTGCGGAATACCACTTTACCTATGTGAAAGTTTGTTACACTTGTTTCTGCTGCCCTTGTTAACGAGGTAAAGGTGTGTTACATTTGTTTATGCTGCATTTGTTTAATTAATAAAAAAAATGCCTTGCATTCAGTTCCTCTAGCCTGTTTAAAGCACCTGATTGATCTAATAAAAAGCTGAAGGGCCAATGGCTAGGCAGGAGAGGGATAGGTGGGGCTGGAGGCCAGAAAGGATGAGTAGGAGGAGAGAGAAGAAGAGGAGGAGGAGAATGAGGGAGAAAGAGAAGGAGAGACACTCTCAGGGCCCGAGACCAGGCAGCCGACAGACAGACAGACACAAGAAGCAGTGAAAGTAGGCCATACAGAAAGACAGAAAGGTAAAAAGCCCCGAGGCAAAACATAGATGAAGAGAAACAGGATAATTTAAGTTGTGAGAGCCAGCAAGAAATAAGAGCTAAAATAGGTTGAGCATTCATGACTAATAAGAAGATTCTGTGTCTTGATTTGGAAGCTGGTTGGTGGCCCAAGAGAAAAAGCCTGCGACAGCCTAGTGCTGCCTCTGCAAAGCTATCTGCCTAAGGAGCCCTGAGGGCTGTCTTAAAAAGTCAAACATCAGAGCAGTGGTGGCACGCCTTTAATCCCTCCACTTGGGAGGCAGAGGCAGGCGGATCTCTGGGAGTTCGAGGCCAGCCTGGTCTACAAGAGCTAGTTCCAGGACAGACTCCAAAGCCACAGAGAATCCATCTCAAAAAAAAAAAAAAAAAAACAAAGCCGGGCGGTGGTGGCGCACGCCTTTAATCCCAGCACTCGGGAGGCAGAGGCAGGCGGATCTCTGGGAGTTCGAGGCCAGCCTGGTCTACAAGAGCTAGTTCTGGGAGAGGCACCAAAGCTACAGAGAAACCCTGCCTAGAAAAACAAACAAACAAACAAAAAAACCAAACCAAAACAAAACAAAAAAAAGTCAAACATCAGTTCAGACTTGTGTGTCAAGAATGTGTACAGAGGTGGTCATTTAAGAGAAAGAGGTGTATGTGCTTGAGCGTGTGTGCACGTGTGTGTGCGCATATATGCGTGTGGTGTGCATGTGAGCATGCAAACCCAGAGCAGTATTATCCGATGTCTTCTGTTGCTCAGCCTTTATCGCCCTGATTCACGGCCTCTCACGGACACAGCTCACCATTTGGGCCAGCTAGTCTGGCCAGCCAGTGAGCACCCAGACTCAGCCCGTCTCTGCCCTCTGATGGGTGGCCGGCAAACACAGCCATGCCTGGTTTTTGCTGTGGGTGCTGGAGGTTCAAACTCAGATGCTCCTGTCTTCAGAGCAAGGGGTCTTACTTGTGGAGCTGTCCCCAACTTTCAGAAACCAGTATTTATTATGTATACAATATTCTGTCTGTGTGTATGCCTGCAGGCCAGAAGAGGGCACCAGACCTCATTCCAGATGGTCGTGAGCCACCATGTGGTTGCTGGGAATTGAACTCAGGACCTTTGGAAGAGCAGGCAATGCTCTTAAACCAGCCCCCAAACCAGTGCTTTTATATTAAGGCTAACATGACTTCAAACAGGTTCTAGACATGGATTCCCTGCTTTGGTTGGATAGCTCGTGCATTTGGGAGGGTTTGTGTTTAGCTGTAAACAAACCATCAATTCTGAATGGGTAATTTTTTTCTCCTTTTTAATTATAATTTGAGGCCAGGCATAGTGGTGCACACCTTTAATCCCAGCACTAGGGAGACAGAGGTAGGTGGGACTCTGAATTGGAGACCAGCCTAGTCCACAGAGTGAGTACCAGGATAGTCAGTGTGGCACAGAAAAATCTGTCTCGGAAAAAAAAAAAATCCTCACACATATACGCAAAATTACATTTTGGACGTGAGTCATGAAAGAAGATGCAAATGAACTGCCTTTCTACTTTTAACTCTACCATGGATATTTTTGGTTTTGGTTAAAGTTAGATGCATAAAAATATATTTGATGGTAAAATGTAAAATCAAACAAGGAACTCCACAGCTTCAGAGTGACTAATTTGGCTATACAGAAGTCGGTTGAGATGGGTGGACTTTGGGGCTGGCTAATCTTACTGTGTAATTTTTTTCCAAGTTCTTTAAAGTTTTCATAATTTTTTAAATTGTATCTTATGTGTGTACTTGTGCCACAGTGCATGTGTGATGGTCAGAGAACAACCTGTGGGAGTCGATTCCCTCTTCTACCGGTGCACCCCAGGGATTGAATTCAGGCTGTCAGCCATGGCGGTGAGCGCCTCTACCCACTGAGGTGTCTCACCAGCCCCTTAAGAGCAACTTTTGAATCACAGACCTCAGCTTTAAGCATGCCCAGCATCGTGTAGAGAGCTCATTAAAGGGTCTACCTCAGTGTTTCAGATTGATTATACAGGTCTAGGATAGGACTAAGAATCTGTATTAGAGCTGGGTGATGGTGGCGCATGCCCTTAGTCTCAGCTCAGGAGGCACAGGCAGGCTGATCTCTGTGAATTCAAGGCCAGCCTGGGCTACAAAGTGAGTTCGAGGACGGCCAGGACTACCAGGACTATTACACAGAGAAACCCTGTCTCCACAAACAAAGAAGGATTTTTAATTTCTTCTTCTTTTTCTTTTTTAAATGAGACCAGGTGTCACTACATAATCTTTTGCATCCTGAAACTCACTATGTAAACCACGCTGGCCTCAGACTCCCAGAGATCCATCTGCTTCTGACTCCCTTGGCCAAGTGACGGGACTAAAGGTGTGTGCCACTACATCCGGCAGAGAATCTGCAGTTTTCAGTTCCTTCCTACCTACCCTCAGGAACTAGGGCTGCTCCCCCAGGAACACTGGTATCTCTCTCCACCCCCAGGAACTGAGGCTGCTCCCCTGGGCACTGGTCTCTGTCTCCATCTTGAGGCTGTTGATGTGGGCGATGGAGCTGACCGTGGCAGCCACATACCAGGGGAGCCCCGTGAAGGAGCACAGGGCCACAAGGATGCCCCACCTGTATGTAACACTACAGCACCAGTACAGGGTCCGCACTTGGGGGTCGACCATTCTAAGGGATCACTTTGGACAGGTCTCAGGTGGCCCAGTTTGTGACGGCCACAGTCAGGGGATCTGAAAGCTTCCCACACAGCGTGAGGCTTCCTCTGGCTTGGAGAGCAGAGTCCAGCCTTCCCCACTCTGAAGGTCCACAGGCCCACGTTACATGTCTGCACCCACCTCTTGAGTGACCACCCTGGGGGGAACACACAAAGGGCTAGGGCACACATAGGGTCTCTGGGCTGAGAGGGGAAAGTTTGAAGAGCACAGCTGAGAAGCTTGCAAGCAGGAGGCGGGCAGAGTGACTGCCCAGGGCAGGGAGCAAACCTTGATGACGTTAGGCACATGCAGCTTGGGGGTTTGCAGGCCAAAACAGGCGTCGATGCCACAAAACAGCAAGATGGAGAAAACAATGGAGAAGTCAGCCACCAGGGTCCGGACCTGCAGAGCAGAAATGGGGGAGTGAGCGCGGTCGGCAGGCCTGGGCTTGGATCAGCGACCTTGGTGAGCACGTCAGCAAGCCTGGGCTTACAGCTTGGATCAGCGACCTTGGGGATAGCCGCCATCTATCTCTCTAGGCCTCAGTTTCCTCTCCTGCACACTGGAGATGATATGGCACCACCTTGGAGGTAGCAGTCGAGAGAACTTGGGAAGATTTGGCCAGAGTGGCAACCCTTGCTGAGGTCACACTCTGATATAAATAAATAAATAAATAAATAAATAAATAAATAAATAAATAAATAAATGGCTGACCTTGGCCTCCCGGCATGTGGGTGAGTTGAACTCACCAGGAAATCCTAGCTCCTCCAACCATGCTGACAGATCGTTGTACCCCACCTGGGCTGAGAGGGACCCCCTCCATTCCATGGGGGACCCTTGACTACTCTCAGACCTATCTGCTAAGAGTCTCCAGTCTCTGGCTGTTTTCAGAAGGCCGTTCCTCACCATGGACCTGCTCTCGTCCTTTTGAAACCAGTGCCCCCAGGGTCTACTTGTTGTCTTTTTCTGTCTTTTCAGAGAAAGTGGCACACGTGTTTTTTGTGTGGAAAGGAACCCGCGGGGACATGTCACAGCTCAGCATGCTCACACTGTTAAAGCACCTCCTACCTGCCCGAGTGTCCCTGAAGGAGGACAAGGTTGACATCAGTCGAAACTGACGTTTCAAGTGTCTGTGGGAGAGAGCCAGGGATGCTGAAGGGACACACAGACATCCCAGGTCGCAGAACTGTGGCTGAGCACCAGAGCAGACAGATGACTGACGGCCCCCTCTGCCCCTCTCTGTACCACCACTGGCTGGAGCTGAGCTCTGACATTCTGTTTATGGAAACCGCTTGAGGGTGGAGGTAGACGCAGCACACAGACTTTATCTCCCCCCCTCTCCCCCCCAACCCTTTCTGGTTTGTTATTCAAACAGCAGGTAACTGGTTAAAATTCGCATAACTGGGGGGGGGGCATATCTCCACCCACTCACTCGTCTTCACCAGGTCCTACCTTCCACATATACCCACACTTGGCTTTAGTTCTGGAAGTCTCTTCCATCGCAATCAACACACAGCTTCATACTTTAAAACAATTGTTTGTATATTTTTACTACTGTCTGCGTAGGTGAACAATGGGGGGCGGGGCACACAGGCCACAGTGTTCATGTGGAGGTCAGAGAGCAAGATTGAGGATTCAGTTCTCCCAGCTTTATATGGGTTCTGGGATCGGGCCCAGTGTGCTGAGCCATCTAACGGACCTTCGTGGTTTGAATTACTAATTAAAAGACCCTACTCCCCATATTGGGTCACCTTGCCCGGCCTTAATACATGGGGAGGTGTCTAGTCTTTTTTTTTTAACTCATTCATGGGGTAGAATTGCAATCCCTGATCCCCATCACAAATGGGGTTCAATGGGTTACCTGCGCCTGAAGGCGGAGGGTAAGTACATGCGGAGCCAGTCAGCCCCAGACATCTAAGGGCATCACAGACCTGTTGTGCTCAATCTCGGGTGGCTTAATGCCACTTGTCCCTTAAGAAGTGAGGTGTTTGGTCTTACTGCAACTTGATAGGCCATGTTTTGTTGATATCCACAGGAGAGATCCTGGACAGAAAGGGAGGAGGAATGGATTGGGGACTGGGAACAGAGGGAGGATACGGGGAGGAACTGGGAGCAGAGCAAGAAGGGTAAACTCCAGCCGAGATGTAAAATGAATTTTTTTTTAAAAAGCACCACCTATAGGAGAGGGTTTAGATTGATTTATGCTGTCCTTCCTGCCCATTCCAAACCCTGGGGAGTTAGTTTTAAATTCCTTCCATGAACGGCCTCTGCTGTTTGTATTACATCACTGCCTCCAGTTTGTGCCAGGGCCTTTAATCCACCATCACAGCAGGTGGCATTGCTGCCCTGCCCTGCCCTGGCCAACACCTCTCTCCTGCTCTGACCCCTTCTGCTTGTGACACCTGCACTCTGATCTCTGTAGTCAAGTGGATACTTTTTGTGAAAAGATTTTCTAATTTTAAATTGTGTGTGTGTGTGTGTGCACAAGAGTGCATAAATGCAGTGCTCACAGAGGCCAGGCAGTTGTGAACGCCTGATTTGTGTACTGGGAACTGGACTCAGGGCTTCTGTAAGAGTAATAAATGATCTGAACTGCTCAGCCATCTCTGATATATGTATTTTTTTGTTTTTACTTATTACATTAAAAAAAACCAATCCAATTTCCCACCCCCTCCCCTCCTCCCATTCCCTCTACACACCCTCTCACCCCACCCCCCTCTAATCTTAAGCGATGGTAAGGCATTTTGCTTTGTGAAAGGTCCAAGGCCCTCCCTACTACATCTAGGCTGAGTATGTATTTTTTTTTTTTTTGGTTTTTCAAGACAGGGTTTCTCTGTGGCTTTGGAGCCTGTCCTGGAACTAGCTCTGTAGACCAGGCTGGTCTCGAACTCACAGAGATCCGCCTGCCTCTGCCTCCCGAGTGCTGGGATTAAAGGCGTGCGCCACCACCGCCCGGCTCTGAGTATGTATTTTTAAGACAGGGTCTCTCTACATAACACTGGCTGTCCTGGAACTCACTCTGTAGACCAGGCTTGTCCTTAAACTCACAGGGGTCCTTCTGCCTCCTGAGTGCTGGGATGAAAGGTGAGATCCGCCTGTCTCCTGAATGCTGGGATGAAAGGTGTGTGCTGCCATGCCTTGCTCCATTTTGATTCTAATAGCTTAAATATATAAAATTGGTCACAGCACAGTCGAGATGCACAGCAGTAGCTGCTTCTTTCCTTATAATCGCAGCACCCAGATCAAAGAATTATTAAGCTAAACAATATGAACTTGGTCATTTTGTCAAATACAGGTAATTTCACATGGTCTAACCTAATACAAAGATGGACATAATACCAAACAATGTACTTTCTTCGGCCTTAAGAAATAAAAGTTTTTGGGTGGGGGTGGTGCACACCTTTAATTCCAGCACTTGAGAGGCAGAGGCAGTGGAATCTCCAAGTTAGTGACCAGCCTGGTCTACAGAGTGAGTTCCAGGACATCCAGGGCTAAATAAAGAAACCCTGTCTTAAAAAACCAAAAATAAAAAATAGAATAGAAATAAAATTTTTTCTGGGTGTGGTGGCCAGCCTGATCTACATGGTAAGTTCTAGAACAGTCGAGGCTATAGAGAGAGACCAGTCTCAGGAAAGAGAGAGAGAGAGAGAGAGAGAGAGAGAGAGAGAGAGAGAGAGAGAGAGAGAATTCTACATTTTGTTGGTATCTTTCACCCTCAGTGGCATTTTGCACTCTACAGAAAACTACCGACAATTTTATCTCATTCAAGAAAATATAGTTTTGTTTGGTGCAGTTAAAAATTTCACATAAATGGTAACATATTATTGGTAATCTTCTGACACTTCCTCTCTTTTTTTAAGACTTACTTACTTTTATTATGTATACCTGCACATCAGAAAGATCTCACTAGATGGCTGTGAGCCACCATGTGGTTGCTGGGAATCGAACCCAGAACCTCTGGAAGAGCAGCCAGTGCTATTAACCTCTGAGCCATCTCTCCAGCCCCCTGACACTTCCTTTATTTGTTCAACATTATTCTTGTGACATTTTTCCTGGTAGAAAGAGCGATGTATATTAATTGTAACAATGGTTCCATGATTGTTTCCTGTTTATTTATTTTAAAATTATTTTTATGTGTATACGTGTTTTGTCTGTGTGTATATGAGTGTACTGTATGCGTGCCTGGTGCCCAAGGAGGCCAGAAGGGAGTGTTGAATTCCCTGGAACTGAAGTTACCAACAGCTGTGAAGCACCACGTGGGTGCTGAGAACCCATAACTATTGATCCATTTATTTATCTATTGTACTGTAAATTGATTCAGATTAGTCAGTGTGTCCCTCCTGCTTTGGAAAGCTGATGCAGGAGAATTGTCATGAGTCTGAGACCAGTGGGACTATAGGCTAAGTGAGACCCTGTTTCAAATTAAAAAACAACAACACTGATTACTTTCATTTTTCCCTCCTAGAATTGATGTTCTTGTGACAACTGTTCATGTGTGAGACTCCCTGGAGTGTACACCGGGGTGTGGAGGTGACGGCCTGGGGACCGTGTCATCTTCAGCTCCGTCCATGGCTGGCACTCCTGAACAACGCTTTCCATTTGCAGTCCCTGGTACTCAACTCTACTTTCACCGATCGTATGAGTACCAACCACATCAGTCTTGTTTTTCTCCAGGAGGCAACAAAACACCTTTTTTTTTCTTTTTTAAAAAAATGTTTGTGCGTGTGTGCGCGTGAGTGTACAAACGACAGCTCGTGTGTGTGGAGGTCACAGGACAGTTTATGGGAGACGGTTCTCTCCTTCTACCATGTGGGCCCCAGGGATGAAACTTAGGTCACTAGTCTTGGATGCAAGCACCTTGACCTGTTAAGCCTTTTCGCTGGTTCCTAGCTTTGGTGAAATTTAGAACGGCACCAAGGTTCAGCTAGAAATGCAAGGGCAATGATGATGTTACTGGAAAAAGACAGAGAAGAACTTGGTCTATAAGACGATACTTTTCATACAGTGTAGAGCTGAGGACTGTGGTACCGGCATATAAACAAGCCAGTGAAATGGAAGAAAAACAAACCAGAAGGGACACTGTTATGCAGGGACACATGAGACATGGCAAAGGATGATTTGCAAAACAGTACAGAAAACAATGCTCTTTAAAAGCAAAAACAGAAACTGGGACAATGAGCCGTTTATACAAAACACAAAGCGTCACTATCTCCCATTATACATCAGAATTGCTTACGAAGGATTGCAGAGCAAACACGAAAGGCAAACCAGGCTTTAAGAGATGACACGGGGTTTCCGCCAGTGTTTTCTAAAAGGGAGACTTGGCTGTTTGATTACAGCAAGACTGAGACTTCTGCTCATCAGCAGCTACCATGAGCCAAGTCAAAGAGCGGGAGAGGCTGGGAGAAGGAGACTCGGCAGTTAAGAGCACTGACCACTCTTGCTAAGGTTTGGTTCCCAGAACATACGTGGTGGCTCACAACAATCTGTAACTCCAATTCTATCAGATCAGATGCCCCTTATCTAGTTTCTTTGGACACTGCATGCACGTGGTGAACATACATACACACAGGCAAAGCATTCAGTACACATAAATAAAACAAATGAGTCTTAAAAACAACAAAGAAATTTAAAGGGGGCCTAGCAAGAAGGCTCAGTAGGTAACCCTGAGGACCTGAGTTTTACTCCCAGGACCCACAGGGTGGGAGGGAAGGAGTGACCCCTACAGATTGTCCTCTGACCTTCAATACATGAGCCATAGTACGCACACATACAAATTATAAAAAAAAGTAATAGCAAATTTTTAAAAGACTCAAAGAGCCAGTTAACAGAATGGAAACAGGTCTTTGCAACACATACATCATAAGAAAGAGAGTACACATCACATAGAAACCAAACTCAACAGAAAACATGACAGTTGAAACAGAATATTTCCAAGAAGAAAGCCAACTTGGCTATGTGGCCAATAAACACACGGTAAGGTGTTTTGTTGTTGCTGCTGTTTTACTTTATCAGTACCAGGGGACAAAAGATTTAGAAACACAAGGAGTTTAGAAGCAAAAGGCCAAGAGGAAAACACTAGGTGCTGTCGTGGGAATCTGGACCTTTCTGCCTCCAAAGTCTTGTTTGCTGTTTGATTTTCAATACTGGAGATTAAATCTAGAGCCTCATCTAGGCATGGTGGTGCATGCCTTTAGTCCTAGCACTTAGGAGGCAAAGGCAGGTGGATCTCTGTGAGTTCAAGACCAGCCTGATCTACAAAGTTCCAGGACAGCCAGGGCTATTACACAGAGAAATCCTGTCTTATCTCGAAAACTACCAAAAGGAAGAAAGAAATCAATCAATCAATCTAGGGCCTCCTGCATGACAGATAAGCACTCTGACCTATATTCCTAACCCTCTTTTTAAAACTTTAATCTTATTCTTAAACATGTATTTTTGTTATTTCTTATTTGTGTGTGTGTGTGTGTGTGTGTGTGTATGTATGTGTGTCAACTGAATGGTATTATGGGCCTCTGGTGGCAAGTGGAGGGCATCCTGTCCCCCTGGAGCTGAAGTTACAGACAGTTGTGAATCACACAATGTGTGTGCTGGGATCTAAACTCAGGTCCTCTGGGAGAACAGCAGACGTTCTTAACTATGGAGCTATCTTTTTAGCCCCTTCGTTTTCTTTTGAGATAGGATGTATGTTTCCCAGGCTGGCTTTGAATTTATGATCCTCCTGCCTTAGTCTCTGTGGAGCTGTGATTACACGCTTGGGCCACAGGGCTGGGCAAAGTTTGTGCTCTTAATTTGTATAAATCCCTCTGGTCAGAGCATTCTTGGTGGCCATCTTTTCAGATGCATGGAAAGACTGCATGGGGGTGTTCCTTTAAACACACACACACACACACATGCATAGGTGCCATTGGCCCCGCTGTGGAGGTCAGAGAAGGATGTGTGGGAGCAGATTCTCTTCTTTCACCGTGTGGGTCTTGGGGATACACAGGCTGTCAGTTGTAGTGAATTGTACCTACAGAGCCGTCTCACTGAGCTGAGCCTCCCTTAAGAACACCCGGGATGGAAGTTCTGCCTACCTGCAGGGGATTCTTACCTTGGTAGGAAAGTGGAAGTTCTGCCTACCTGCAGGGGATTCTTACCTTGGTAGGAAAGTAGCGGCTGAATTTGAATTTCTTCAGGGTCAAGGTCATGGAGTAAGTCCCGAAGAAAAGGATGAAGGACATGAGGGCCAGGTCTGGGATGAACCGGCAGGAGTTCCCGAGCAGGCGCCCACCATAGCTCAGACACTCTTTCTTGCTCAGCAAGGACCAATCCAGCGCTGTGAGGTTAAGGGGGGTGTACTTGGAGACCAAGCACAGGAGAAAAGGGGTCAGGACCCTCCTTTAGACAGTGTGTCCTTCTCCCTGTGGCCCTGGGTAAGCTTAAAACCTACCAAACCTTAGAGGGTCCCTAGCCCTCCTCCCCTGTCCATGATGATGCCCTTAGTAGCAGAATGGTGTCCCTGGGGCAGGTTGTTTAAAGGACGACAAGCGGACAGTTCCCCAGGAAGGTTAGGGACTGTTTCTTCAGTGTGTTCTGAGCTATGTGGTTTTGACAGCAGTAGGAAGATGCTTTCTCCTTCCTCCCACAGGTCTGCCTCCCGTTCCAGGCCAAGAGCCATGGTGCTACTGATGCTGCCTTCCTGGAGACAGTGTCTCTTCCTTTCTCTATGCATATCCTCATTATTTCCTTCTTGGATCATTCCAACCACTTCCTTCCTTGGTGTCGCAGATGCTAAAATTTAGAGACTACGAAACAGTGAATATATATATATATATATATACATATATATGTATGCTTTGTAACTGTTGGCTTCACATACGTGGATTTAAGCAGTTGCAAATAAAAATATCAATTGCATCTGTCTTAAGCATGCATTCATTCTCCCTCCATTCTTGACTCACTGCCTCAAGCCCCTGCAGCCTTGACTTCCTTGCAGTGATGGACTGTAGCCTGGAACTGGGAGCTGAATAAACCCCTTTCTGCCTTAAAGCTGCTTTCTTTTGCCAGGTGTTTTATCACGCTGAGTGGAAGGGAAAGGGGTTGGGAGTTAGTCGAAGCCATTGTAAAAGGCCTCACATGCCTTTCCGCACACTCTTAGAAACCTGAGCCTGCTCTGCTAAGTCGCTAAGGAGTGAAAAAGCAATGCAAAGACACAGACCCAACCATCCCAGCTGGCCCTCTGAGGCCAGCTCCCAGCACTTAACACATAATAGGCACCGGAGAGTAAGCGCTGCCTGCCTCTGCCCTCCTCAAGGTCTGAGATTTGAAGTTTTTGGCTATGTAGTCAACTGAGATGGACACAGACTGAGCCATTGGCTGCCTGCGCAGGGGAATGTAAGCATCCTTAGGGACACTCGAAGCATCCAAGGCTGCGCCAAGGCCTACATGCGGCCCTTTACCTGGATTTTAACTTTGCATCCTTCCATCTACTTAGGCTGGGAGAGGCCTGAAAGCCACTGCTTCCCGTTGTTTGGGAAGGCAGACCCATGGGGGACCCTGGAGACTAACGGGTGCCAAGGACAGGTCAAGTTCATGGGGGGGTGATAAACTTCTGGGTCTGAGAGTGCACAGCTGGATAGGAACTGGGGGTTCCTGGGAGAACAAATACAACCTGTGTATGTATATAGCTCTGGTCACATTTACCGCCTCTGGGCACCCACACATTGTATTGTATTTCTGTATAGAGATGTTGCACACGGAGGATGCCTTAGAGCACAGTGCTTACAGTTAGGTATGGAGCCCAGGTGCTCCTGGGATTGACATCCCAACTCCTTCCTGGCTCCCCACCATAAACAAAGCCCACGAGCAGTCTGTCCTGATAAGAAAGGGCTTACCAGAGACGTGTTGGTGTTTGGTGCCAGCAGGGCTGAGGCATTGACCGTGGTTGTGTTCACTGGAGAAGACACAGAGGACGGGTTAGGGTCAGCGGGTCTTAGACGTAGCCTGCAGTCTCTGCCCAGCTCCCTCTGATCTCAGACTTCACGTCCCCTCTGCTCCCATAAGGGAGGGAGTTGGACAGGCAGCTGCGCCCGTGCAGAACAGCTCGTCCTGAGGACCAACAGCCAGTTCTAACACCCAGCTGAGCAATCTGGTGCTGAGACAGGCCAATGAAGAGTGCGTCTTGTGAATCCCTGCAGGCGCTAGACACAACTGTGTGCTGCCAAACTTTAGAAAAACATTTCAAAGAGCTAGTTCCATGTCATGCACTATGCCAAACCCTGGGAATGCACTCATTTCTTTCCCAAATCTCCGTGACGTATCCCCATTTTATAGATGAGGCAACTGGGGCTGTGACATTAACTTATCTATTACCTAATTTCGGAGCCCATGCTTGGCGCTATGACCCCATCCCAGACCACTGGGAGAGAAACTATAAGGCTTCCTTTCCACCCAGTTTCTATCTACGGACACCTCTCTCCCACCCACTGTCCATGCACTTTAAAGCCCCCCTGGACTTGCCAGGGTGTGCCTGATGTCGCCTTCTCTAATCTGCCCCTCCAGTGCAAGGCAAGGAAAGTGAACCTGGATCTAGGTCCAGAAGGAGAACCAGAAGCCCCAAAGGGCTGCTGGCTTCCAGCTCTTCACTCTGAGTCCCTTGCTAAGCACCCCCTTCCCTGACCTGTGTCCCTAAGTGTAAGTGGAGTATCTAACACTCTCTTGAGGTCTGGGAGGGAAGCTGGGGGAGCCATTCCCAGCCTCACTTCCGGCCTTCCCTCTCCTGTGTCTGGCTTCCCTGATTCTTCATCACCCACAGGGCCAGGCTCCCCAGGTGATGTGGCCACTCATCACAAAGATTGGCTTGCCCACTCTCTGGACTGCATGGGTAGAGGGGAGCCTGGCTTCTCCCCTTTCTTCTCCAAGCAGTTCCTCAGTGGCAGGTTTAGGGGTCGGGGGCTGTTGCTGCTATTATCTGAAGTGTTATAGAATACTCATTTGTTTTTGTTGGCTGGCTACCACCCAGCAAAAAGACCCTGATCCTGAGACCTCACCCAGCCTCTAGCAAGCTGTCCACAGGGCTGGATATGATCACAGAAGCCGGTTGTTTCTGGGCCAGCTGGATCAGTGTTGACCCCGGACAGAACATCATTTCCTAAAAACCATCCTGAGAAAGCCTCTTCATGGGAAATCAGGTAATCTATTGCCTCTCCTCACAAGGAAAGACGATGCCCAGTTAACACTATGGACAGAGAAGCCAGGCAAGAAGTCCCTGTAGGGACTATTCATTCTGCTGCTCAAGAGCCCCAGCACCCAGAGTCTGCAGGCCAGACATCTTGATGTCTTCTACTTGGGCTTGTCAATTCTTTTATAGCAAGAAGTGAAACCCTACAAGAGATGTAAGAACTATAGTGTGGAAAATTCCAGAAAGGTCCAAGTATCAAATATTGTACAATTAATTCTAGTGTGCACAGAGTGGTACTCACTTAAAGTTGAGAGCGGCCAAGTCAGCATTTGCAGCATCCGTAAACAGAATACAAATCAGTTACCATGGAAAAAAATTAAATAGAAAAAGATAGTGTCCCAAGCAAGCTTGTGTGAGAAAGAACGTGAGAGAAGGGTGGTGTCCCATCGTTAGACTGGGCTGTGTAGCTAAGCTAGGGAAATGGAGCAGTTAGTCGGTAGGTGGCACACAAACTGGGAACAAAACCCCGTCACGTCCCCACTACCCTCGTCTGCTAATGTCCAGACCTTTGCCTTCTCATTTCTCCTAATGAAAGTGACCCGGCAATGGCACTGGCTCGTTTATTCTCTGTAGAGAAATCTTGTGGGATCAGTGGTTAATCACAGCTCAGTAAAGCAAAGATTTTCAGACTTGGGGAGGGAGCAGCAGAAGCCCTTGGAAGGCTTGTCTGTACATAGCCAGCTGGGCTCTGTCCCAGAGTTTCTAGGCTCAGGTCTGGGGTTGGAGCCCACGGTTCTGTATTTCTGATAAGTTCCTAGTTGGTGCTGATGCTGCCAGGCTTGGGACCATGCACTCAGAACCATGAAGATGATTCAAGATAATCAGGTATGCAGGCAAGAATGATGGGGAGTAATTCAGAAACAGGCAAGCTTTATAATGCCCTCTGAAGCTCACTGACTATGCTCCTCCAGCCCCTGCACAGGGCACCCCTAGGTAAACAGATGGTTCACTGAGTAGCCAAAGCTCCTCGCAGGACCCCAGGATTTTGGCTATTTCTAAAAAGAGACAAGGACTTGTGTTTCTAGAAGGCAGGGTTAGACCCAGTGTGTGGACTGGATCCAAAAAGCCCCCTATCCCGCAGAATCAAAAGAGCCTGTGGTAGGACCTCTTTAGGAGTCTAGACAAGGACCTGGTCAAAGGGTAAATCTCACCTCTCACTGTTTAATAGAACAACTCAAAGCTAAGGCTAGAAAAAAGAAGAGAGAGAGAAAAAAGCTAAGCCTAGATAGACTTCTTTACAAAATCAGAGCCATAAGGGGAGGCGTGATACTACCCCTAGCAGGAAGAGCATCTTACGAGAGACACAGGCCAGAGTAGGATCCCATACTTGCAATGCAGAATATCAGCTGACAAAATCAATCTTTTTAAGGCAGGGTCTCAGTACATAGCCTGGACTGGTCTGGAAATTCCTATGTAGACCAGGCTGGTCTTGAACTCACAAAGATCTCCTTCCTTCTGATTCTCAAGTGCTGGGGTTAGAAGCGTATGCTGATTCACCTGGCATGGCCAATTCTTTTGATTATTACTATTATTATTATTGTCATTAAGCTAAGGGATTGAACAACTCTAATATCTACTAATTTGAAAACCTTGCAGGCATCTCTAATAAACACTGATTACTCTTTGACAGTCAGAAAAACTGAGGTTCAGTGTGGCCTTGGGTGGCCTCTGGACCTCAGTTTGCTTTCTGCCAGGCCAGTATAGTGGTGCTTGGGTAGGTCTTGCACCCTACACTGCATTCCCTTGGGCCCTCTAGGTTCATCCCGCTAGCTCTTAGGGGCGTGGTTGACTGTGATGGACATCCCATTCTGAGGCCTTCACTTTGCAGATGATGATTTCTTTGGTCAGAAATCAACAAACATGAACGGCACTGAGACTTTATTATTAAGTTGGCCAGTTGTTTGCTCCAGTCCACTCGGTGCTGGGGTCCTTTAAATACTGTTGGCGCATGCATGCCAGACAGTAGGGGGTTGGTAGCTCTCATGAGCTCTCCCCACTGCAAATTCTTCCCTAAACCAGCAGCAGCTGGCTTCCTGGAACGTCTCCTCAATTCTCATTCCACATCCTGTGGTCCCAGAGGGTAGATAAGGTCCTTCATGACAATCCCCTCAACCCGTTCATGTGCCTAGGAGGCCGAATGAGGCCAGTTTCCCCAGCTCTTCTGACGGCATGACTGGCAAGGCCTCCACCCTGACTGTAGTAGGGATGTTTGTCCCCTGGGTTGGTCTCGCTTTATAAAGCTTGTAACCGCATTGGCAGTGGTATGTTGAGGCAAGTTACCATGTGTTAATGGCACTGGGAGGGATCATCAGATCTACCCCAACTTGGGCAGTATTACTGACAGGAATAACCTTCACCCCAGCCCCTATTCAGTAAATCATGCCTTGCTCTTTCATGAAGTACCCTGCAGCTTCCTGATTACAACCCTGGTTGCTTTGACCACAGCCGTGTGGTGGCTTTTACTGGAGCTATTATCCCCTCAAATTCTTTCCAAAAATTAGGTTCAAGACTCTGCAATTAGCATTGTGAATTTCAAAGCCAGCCTCGGTTACATAAGCAGCGCTGTTTCAATAAACAAAGGTCCAACATTTGCTCCTTCGGGACAGTGAGCACCTGGCTAAACAGCTCCTCCAGACGAGCTCCCCTCCTGCACTGAGAGCTGCGGTAGAAGGGGTGGGGGGCCGTGCATGTCGGGGATTACCTGTGTCAGGAGCCACACACTCGCATCTGTAGGTGGTGATGGAGTCAGGCTTGAAGTCCGTGTTAATGGGATAGTAGCTGAAGGCACCAATCATCTTTTTGATGGCGTCGTAGATGAAGATGAAGCTGATGAGGGTTGAGAAGCCCTCTTCGGTGAAGCGGGTGATATACTTGATGATAAAGCTGGCATCTGTGGCCACCAGGATAAGGCACTGGATGGCTGAGTGCAGGCCAATCCAGAGGCGGAACTCCATGTAGTCCAGGCCATTGGCCCTGGATGGCAAAGGGAAGTGAGTGACCTCCTAGGGTTGGCTCCCCAGCCCCGCCCAGAGTGGCTCATACCTCTTTGTAGCATGGATGCCTGTCTAAGGACTGAGAAAGGATAGGACAGGGACTATCCCAGGTTGGGCTGCCTGATCGGTGTGTATGTGTGCTTATGTGTGTTGCATGCACATGTATTTGTGGGTTTGTGTGTATATTGAACGCACGGGTAGAGAGTAAAAGGAAAAGTGTCTACTCAGCACCCCTGAAGCTGGGTTCTCATCACAAAGGAGATTTATTTGCCCCAGGGGGACAGAGGACAGGGAATAAGAGATAAAGACAGGAGATTGAGGACAGGGGAGAAGGGGAAGGGAACAAGGGACAGGGGGCAGGGATATTTGTCTCAGGGAGGGTAGACAGATGTGGCCCACAGGCAAATGGTGGTCTATAAAGATAAAGGGGGAAACCCCACATTCGGATGAGGTGTTTAATTTTAATTGGGCGTGTTAACTAGGTGAGCCAGTGGGGGCTTCTGATTGCTGGGCTTCAATACTTTGATAGCTGGATCTTGGTGGTCAGCCTCAGGAGGACAACGTGGCTAAATAAGGGACTAGACTTTAGTGGCTAGCCTCAGGAATGCAATCTGCTGGTTTTTACAAAGGCAGAGAGAATGGGAGAGAAGGGCAAGGCCTGCCAGAGCCGTGCTCACAATGCTTGAGCTGGCCAGAGTCTGTCCCTTCAGGGAGTCCCAGGGAGCCACCCATCTCCACCCCCAAGCTCCAGGATTGTAAGCATGTGACACCAGATTTTATGTGTGGGTGACTTCTGGGGACTGAACTCAGGTCCTTGTGCATACAGGACAAGCACTTTACTGACTAAGCCACCTCCCCAGTTTTAGGGGTGCCTGGTCTTTGAGAATTCTAGGACAGGACTTCTCTGAGTGTCAGGAAGCTGCTAAGACCTTGGTGCTTGGAGGAGATTTTAAGCTGAATGGTCTGGAGCTACTTTAGGAAATGGTCCAGTCCAAATCCACAAGGCACCTGTCCAAGGCTCTGTTTCTACTACACCGGCTTTCCAGTGACCAGTGACGTGGCCTGACTTGCTTCCTAAGTGCTAATCTGCACTAAGATGACTTCAAGGCAATTTATAGGAATCAGAAGAAACCACCCACCAACTACAGCTGAAGATGCCCCTCCTCACATGCCCCCTCCATCCTCCTACCCCTCAAACCTCACCCTCGCCTTAGCTGACTGCCTCAATTTCAAGAGTAGGCATAGAGCCTACCATGTGGTACCTACTTGCTGAAGTCAAAGAGGAGCTTCTCGAAGATGAGAATGGGCCCCGTGCTGCTGAGGATGATGAGGGGCTGCCCCGAGAAGAGGCAGAACAAGGCACCAGCCATGGCGGTGCCAAGGAAGCTCTCCATTACTCCCTGTCACGTGAGAAAGCAGGAGGCTCAGAGAGGCAGAAGAAGCTGTTGTGTGGCAGTTTCCTGTGAAACTGACACCTTCTATTTTGGAGGGAAACTCATCAGGACGCAGGAGTTTTACAGTGGGGTAAAACAACCCATTGGAACGGGAGGTGAAGCTTCCCACCCTGCAGGGAAGCTCCTCAAGTTTAGAAAGCAAACAACTCAATGGCTTCAGGAAATCCCTGAATCTGAACAGATACACTAGTCAGTCCCACACCATGCAGACATCAAGTATAAGGCCTGCTGAGTGATAATCTCAGACAAACTGAGCTGCCCGCAGGAGGCTCAGGACAGTTGAGCCACCCAGAAAGGACACTCTTCACCCTGTTGAGCTGCCCGCAGGCTGTGCAGTGTTTCCAGCTTTTGTGTGCCGTCACCCCTACTGGGGTTGGCTTTGGTGATACAGCTGTATCTGAGTCATTTCTGTCCCTGCTACATAAGGTGATGGCCAGACTCAGGGTGGCACCCGCAACCTTGGTGCTGGGAATACAAACTGAAACTCTTTATGGCTACCAGGTGGCAATAAATTTGACCGATGTTTACTGGTCTGTGCCTAGCTCGTGCTCACCTGATAATTGTCCGTGGCATCCCCCAGAAGTCCACCAAAGGTGATGGCATTGGTGATACAGCCCAGGTAGATGAACAGAACTGCGGAGATGGACTGGATGTGGAAGCCGTCATAGAAGTCACTTGGGAACCAGGGCAGCTTCCGCTTGACGTCCAGGCGTAGTCCCCCAAAGAACCTGCTTGAGACAGGCAGGAGACGGCTTTCCTCTACAGACACTAGGAGGGGCCGGAGTGACTCAAGGGCCCCAAGGAGTCTGGGGTGAGGAGCAGGGGTGGATGGAATTGCAGTTTTTCTACCAGAGCACTGAGAATCAGACATGACTCTTGTCAGTTTGTAAGTTTGCAGTCAGCACCATCCATGCTGGGGAGGTTGGAGCTGGACTCAAACTGTTCAAGAGAAGGATGTTCTGATGGGAATATCCCACTGTGATGGTCTTCCTGGTGTCCCTAACCAGCCCGACCCGTATAACACATAATGATGAGTGTTAGCTGCCAACTCCACAGACTCTAAACTCATTTGGGAGATGGGTTTCTAGGTGTGTCTGCTGAGGGTTGTCCTGACTTTGGCAACTGATCTGGAAGACTTGTCCTGACTGAGGGAGAGGCTGCTCCCCGGGCAGGAGATCTGGGACTGAAGGAGAAAAGCCAGATGAGAAAGAACACGTATTTACTGTTTCACTGCCTGGGTGTGGCTGCAATGTGACAGGTTCCCTCAAGCTCCTGTGGCTTTGACTTCTCCCAGCGTGATGAGAGGTAGCCTGAACTTCAAGCCAGAACAAACCCTTCCTCCTTACATCACTCTCGTCAGAGTGCTTTTCACAGTGAGAAACTAAGGCATAGCCCACAGCTCTATCCCCAAAGTCATTGTTCGCACAGAGCCTTGTCCTAAATCTCAGTCAACCCGGGCGACTCCAGGAGCAGCCAAAGGACTCAGACCAGGACAGTTTTCTCTTGTTTCCCTCAAAGAAGAGAAAAACGAAGCCTTTAAATAATGCTAAGATTTTAAAACACACTGTTATATATTGGATTGTACTTCTTTTAAAGAGATACATTAAACCTTCAGCCCCTGGCGCTGTGACTATGATTCTATTTGGAAAGCCTCCGGGTTGGGAATGCAGCTCGGTTGGTAGAGGGCTTGCCTACTGTGCATGAAGCCCTGGATTATAATCCAAGCATGGCGGTGCCTGTGAGTTCAGCTCAGTAGAGGGTGGCTTAGGAGCATCGTCGGTTCAAGGTCATCCTCAGCTATAGCAGGCTTGAGGTCAGCTTGGGTTACATGAGACTACAAAAAAGTTTTTGGCTGATATAATTAAGTTACAATGAAGTCATGAAGAGTGGGCTTTGAGTCAGCTGTTAGAGAAACAGGGCAATACTACCCGAACACCCACCCAGGGTCTCGGAAAGCCATGTAACAACACAGACAAAAACTGGGGGAAGCAACTGCCAAGCTAAGGACAGCCATAAGACTCTCAGCTGCCATTAGAACTCCGAGGAGCCTCTGCCTATAATCCCAAAGGCAGTGGTGCCCTGCTGGCATCTTATTTTAGAGGCCAGGGTTGAGACAGGGTCCCACATTATAACCCAGGCCTGGAATTTGCAACAATCCTCCTGCCTCAGTCTCCCCAGTTCTGGAATTACAGGTAGGGTCCACCATGGCCCTGCTCCCTGCTGACTTCTCCATTTCTACCTGTGTGAAAATGGATTTCAGTAGTTTTACACTATCTTGCTTGTGGTACACTGTTTCCGAAACGGGTACCAAAGGAGGTCTAGAGAAGAGTTTGGGCTCCTTTCTCATGGGCGGGGTCCGTCTGTTCCTCTCACCCCGCGCAACTCTTCTCAAGACCCAAGAGGGGCTTCGCTAGAGTTCGGGAAGACTGCAGTGGTCAGACCCCGTCCCTAGAAGGCGCTGCACACAGCAGCGGAAGGATCTCTAACAAGACCGGAGGAAGAGAGGGTTCAAGACTGTAGGCTCTCTGCCGGGCATGGAGCGGGCACCTTCCGGTCCAGATCAGCTCCTCTCCGATTTCATGCACAGCTGGCATCTCAGCCTCATCTCCACTGCCCACTCCGCCGGCCCCGCTGCCTCCTGCCCCTCCGCCACCGCCACCTCCGCCAGCCGAGGCACCGCCTCCGCCCGCAGAGCCGTTCATCTGGCCCAGCTCTGCCAAAGAGAACACAGATTTCCTGAAAGAGAAAGTCGGGGATGGGGAAGAGCAGGGCTCTCAGTGCTTGGAAGGACCCAGCCCCTCAAGACTGTCCCCTTCCCCTCCAAGAACAACAACAAAACTTTAATAACTTAAATAGCAGGGGAAGTGAAGACGGAGGTGGGGAGATGGCTCAGTTATTAAAGCATTTGCCACACAAACAAGAAGACAAGAACTGGGATTCCCAGAAGCCATGTGCAGGTCAGGTGGACAAGCCAGCCACTTGTAATTCCAGCACAGGGAAAACCCAGAACGAATAAGACTAGGCAAATCTGCCAGCGCTGGGTTCACTGGGAGACTGTCTCAATACAGAAGGTGGAGAGCAATGAAGAAAAATTACCCGGGCAGCAACCTCAGGCTTCCACATATGCGCCCACACATATTCCAGCATGAATTCAATGACACCCCTCCCCCTACACGGACTCCCGCCCGGCTTTACGGTTGTTCACAGGCGGCCCTGCTGGCTTCCGATTTCTTGGGAAGAGAATAAACCGCCGATGTGGAGCGCCCTCTGTTGTTCTTATCCTCAGCACACACCTCTTGTCAGCCGAGGGAACTTTCTTGGGTGGCTCAATTCTGATGTTTGGATCCCATTCTCCAGGGGGAAGGACAATGACCTCATCTAGAAATTCATCAATTCCTGCAATGAGGTCTTCTCGGTTCCGGGCTTTATACGCCACGTCGCTGAAGAGCTGGTGAGGGATGAGGAAAGAGAAAGAGGGCTCAGCTCTCCTTTCCTCGGAGTGAGATCATCACCACTATGTTTAAAGGAGTCATTGCTCCAGATGCCAGCTTGGTTTCAGTGGGTAGATAAGGACAAATGGCAGGAGAGGAAATAGGGGACAATAGGAAAGAACCAGTTTTTGGAACAGGCAGTCATCTCAGATCTGAAATCCAGGTTGCTGTAATATTTTAGAGGCGGGTAAGCATAGGGAATATGCTTATCTATCTATCTGTCTATCTATCTATCTATCTATCTATCTATCTATCTATCTATCTATCTATCTATCTTCCTTCCTTCCTCCCTCCCTCCTTCCCTTCCTTCCTTTCTCTCTTATATATTTTTTTATTTTTCAAGACAGGGTTTCTCTGTGTAGCCCTGGCTGTCCTGGAACTCTCACTGTAGATTGTAGCTCTCCTCGAACTCACAGAGATTCGCCTGACTCTGCCTCCTGAGTGCTGGGATTAAAAACATGCGCCACCACCGCCCAGCACACTCACTATTAGTAGTACACTCGGCAGCCTAGGACCTTTATTGCATATACTACACACACACACACACACACCCTTTTGCACGTGCACCTAGCAGCTTATTAGCCACGTAGGGCCTCCACGTGCCCTGAGTCGTATGCACACTCCACTCCGAACGATGGAATTGTCTCCTCCCCTTAACAGCCACCAAACACAGATGGAGTCTGCTCTGTGGTTCTCTCCTTGTGTGGAGGTAGGAAAGTAGGGAGATCCATCCAGTCTGAACTGGTTTTGTTTAATTAGTCAAACCGTGTCCTCCAAGTGAACTTTTAGGGAGACTCCTCTACTTATACCTATGCAAAGATGGGTGTGCATATAATCAAAATCAGACATGTTCTGGGAAGGGACATTCACGACGGGAAAATGATTGTGCAATTTAATCTGTCACTTAAAATATCCACCCAGGGGCTGGAGAAATGGCTCAGCGGTTAAGAGCACTGCCTGCTCTTCCAAAGGTCCTGAGTTCAATTCCCAGCAACCACATGGTGGCTCACAACCATCTGTAATGGGGTCTGGTGCCCTCTTCTGGCCTGCAGGCACACACACAGACAGAATATTGTATACATAATAAATATTTAAAAAATATCCACCCAGATACATCCCTCTTCTCTTGAATACCGTACAAAGGCCCCAACAATAACGGGGGTCCCCAGTACCCTCGTTCATGTGCTGCTGTTACTCTTGACGGTGTGCCCGACCTGTCCTATTGCTTTGCTTTGAATCGAGTCTCCCTGCTGCGTCTGCAAATCTTTGTGCAGCTTTATCTCAAGTCTTTAAGAACCAACGAGCCTGGGTGCACCCACTCGGCCTAGACACCGACCCTGGTAACACCTCTGCAGGACTTTTGTTGTGTTCTTTGACCTTGCGTTTCTGTTTCCACAGAGCAAGCATATGAGGAAATCTCTTCAGAGCCCAGACTTTCCCTCTAGGAGGGCCAGGTAACAGAAAGACAGATTTTCTGGGTTTGTTTGTGTTTAAAGACCTCTAGCCTCCTGCCAGTCTGGAGACGGAGCAGGATCTTCAGGCTCATCTCACTGGGGTTGCCCTCGGGGAGCTCACACACTGAGCTTACGCTGCTGTGCCTCCATTCAGCTTCTCTGAGCCTTCATCACTTCCCTTATCCAGAAGGCTAGCATCCCAAGATCTTGCTAGTCTACCTGCTCCCTGCTCACCCTTGGCTTTTTGTCTGCAGTGTGTGTCTCAGTTCCCCCAGGCATCTAATACATGATTGATTTTATTTTCATCATTTATAATAATATATAATCATCATCATCATCATCATCATCTCTGTCCCTCTCAGATAGTGCTCCTGCATGAGAGGGTCTGGGTCTCTTCCCTGAATCTCATGATCCTTAGGTCCCTGGTGCACAGCAGGGCCTCAGCTGTGCTTGTTAGATAGCTGGTGATCCTGGGCAGTAGGGGAGGCCGTGCCAGTTCCACAGCTATGAGCACTCAGTGCCTGCTTCATAGTCTCACTTACATCATCCACCATGAGGGTTGCAATGGCTCGGCCAATCTCATTATAGGACTTTGCTCTCCCAGAAGGTCCTAGAAGAATGAACAGAAACCTGCAAAGAAGATGGAGAAGGAAGAACAAAGAGGGAAAAATAGAAACAAATGAAGAGAAGAATCCTTTGGCCTTCAATGTCTCCATTATTAACTTTTTACCTTCCTTCCTCTGAATATTTTAAAACTAATCATTATCATTATTATATTTAATTATGTGTATATCTGTAGGGAGGTATGTGCACCCAAGTGCAATGCCTGCTGAGTCCAGAAGAGGGCACTGAATCCCCTGAACTGGAGTTACAGGTGATTTTGAGCCACTTAACATGGGTGCTGGGAAGTGAACTCAGGTCCTCTGCAAGAGCAGCAGGTACCATTAGCAACTGAGTCATTGCTTCACCTCCTATTACTGGTTTATTTTTGCGTTTTTGAGACAGGGTCTCCCATAACCCAGGCTCAAACTCTTTATGTAGTCAAGCATGACTTTGAATCTTCCTACCTTTACTTCCCAAGTACTGGGATTGCAGGCAAGTGCCGCAATACCTGGCTCTTCCTTTCTATGTTTATTTATTTAGCTAGTTAGTGTGTGTGTACGTGCCACACACACACACACACACACACACACACACATGCATGTGCCATGGCACACATGCCACAGCAAATGTGGAGGTTTAGAAGACAATTTACAGGACTCAGTTCTCTCCTTTCATCATGTGATCTCCAAGAATTAAACTCAGATTATCTGGCTTAGTGACAAGCGCCTTTACCCATCAGATCAGCTCACAGCTCACCAGATCAACTCACAGCTTACCAGCTCATCTCACAGCTCACCAGATCAACTCACAGCTCACCAGATCAGCTCATAGCTCACCAGATCAGCTCACCAGATAGCTCACCAAAACAGTTCACCAGCTCACCAGCTCAGCTCAGCAGCTCATCAGATCAGCTCACCGGCTCAGCTCACCAGATCATCTCACTGGCTCACCAGATCATCCCACTGGCTCACCAGATCAACTCACCAGCTCACCAGATCAGCTCACCAGCTCAAAATCTTCCTTTTACTACTTTATTTGCTGAAGAAACATTTGTGCTTCTGCCTCTCGTAGGCATCCTTACATTTGCACTGCTGCCCAGACCTCTCAGCAACTTCCTTCCTGGCTCCTGGCGCCCCCAACCTCTTTCTCTTTGGTGAGGGTCTTGCTGTTGCCCTGGCTGTCCTGGAGCTCTCTGTGTAAAGCAGGCTGACCCCAGACCCACAGAGCTGTCTGCTGAGTGCTGGGAATAAAGACACACACTACCTGGCCCCATTCTATACTAATTTAAAGGACATCCCTGCTTGCTGCCGGCATGGGGAATGGCTCCCTGAAGAGATTGGGGGCACTCTTCAGTGACTCACCTGGTGGGCACAGGTGTGGGGGCACTCCTCAGTGACTCACCTGGTGGGGACAGGCACTTCTGTCACCCCTCCCAGCATGGCAGACTGGACAAGACGAACAAACGCAATGAATGGCTGGTCCAGGAAGTCCACCTCGCCCACAAGCACATTGGAGGCTTCTGAGTCCTTGGGGATCTTCTTCATGAATTTGTTTCTCCGCTGCTCCAGGAGGAAAATACAACCCAAGAAGATTTGGCATGCTCCTACTCTCACCTCAGAGAACATAATTTCCACAGAAATTATCAAGAGACTGAAATAAGTGACCAAATATTCCCTCCAGCTCTGTAGATGACAAGACTCAACGTTTGTTGACCCAAGACCAATTATGCCTTCGTAGATGGTAGGATTCAGTCACTGGCTAGACCCTAAGATACTCCACTGCTGTGTGAGCTAAGGGTCAGAGAAGAGCCCGGGGACAGCTCCCACCCCAGCCTCCTTTGCTGGAACTTAGTGGTAAGCTGCCAAGACCTCCCTCTAGGCCTTCACCTTTGGTGGTGGAGAGAAGTCAGTTCTGATGGTCTGTTTGCCCTTTGCCCTGCTTCCTCACTCACAGCGATCTCTGGACCAGTCTCTAAGAGTGCTTCCAGGTTCCCCACAAGGGGTCCTCCCTGGAAACTCACAGTTCTTAGACCTTAAACCTAGACCACTTAGGGGGTCTCACTCCAGTCCTACTGGCTACCAGCTGTTCAGGGCAAAGTCAAACAGATGGAAAGTCCTCTGCTCAAACTGTCCCACCCTCTGTCTTTATGACTTCTCTTCTCCAGAGCTATCTGATGATGAAATGTCCCTGGGTTACTTATACATTCTTCTTAGTCCTGGGGGAAATCTGGTCCCTTGCAGAGAAAGGTTCTCAAGGCTCTCCACTCTTGACACCAAAGTCCTCCTTCCCTGCCTACCTCTGAGTCCAGGGCAGCGCTGTCCTACCTGGTCTGTGTTTGGGGTGTGAAAGATGTCGTTCATGCTTCTACTCTGGGCGTGACCTAGGAGAGACAGGAAAGCAGGCCTATCAGGGGAAGCCAGGCTCACACCAGTCCTTTGTCCTTGGCCCTGAGCTACAGCAAGGCACCCTCCCCTCAGCTCTGCAGCTCCGTCAGCTGTCATCCCCACTCTCTTTCTCTTCAAGGGCAGCTTGCTTGAATAAGCAGTTAGACTCCCGGCTCTACACCCACTCATTCCTTAAAAAATGAGTGCTCATTTTTTTAAAGCGGTATTCTCTTTTTTAAAAAAGATTTTATTTATTATGTATACAGTGTTCTGCCTGCATGCCAGAAGAGGGCACCTGATCCCATTATAGATGGTTGTGAGCCACCATGTGGTTGCTGAGAATTGAACTCAGGACCTCTGGAAGAGCAGTCAGTGCTCTTAACTTCTGAGCCATTGCTCTAGCCCCGAGCCCACCTTCTTAGCCCTCACTGCGATGTCTACTCCAGGTACAGCATTGTGCCGGGCTCAGATGGGAAGACACATAGAGATGTATTTTCAGATTAGGTACCAGGCACCACTAGCCTGAAATTTGATGAAGAGACCAGCTTCGTCTATAGCCTCCTGGAGATTTTAAAAACAGGTTGGCAGAGTCCATGGGGAGACAGAGACAACACAGGAACTGCCAAGAGCCCCTTCCTCGGGAAGCCATTCCCATTTCCCGTGAGCAGTGTAGTCCAGTGGGCATGTGCAGTCCTGATTGCTTGGCTTTGGACCTGTGGCCGGCCTTGCTTCTCGAACACTGCTCTCCTCCGCTCACTTCCCAGAATCCTCTTCTGCTTGTTTCTCCTTGGGGTTGTTTTTGTCATTATTCCCTGATAAGCATCTCACACTTCATCACCATCAGTCACAGCCACTCCTATTGCTTCTTCTGTGTGTGTGCACGCGCGTGTGTCTGCATGTGTGTGCGCGTGCATGTGTGAGTGTGTGTGTGAGATGACACTCACAATGCATCTCAAGTTCCATCTCTCTTGAGCTTCAGAACCTTGGAGCACCCCCATCTGGTACCCCAGCTCGTTGTCTTCCACCAAATTCCCCCCAGACCTTGTTCTGCTCAGCACTCCCTCCAGCCCACCACTGGCCCCTTGACGCCCTGGGAGGGAGTCTGGGCTCTTCCCTTACCCTTCCCTCCCTCTTTCCACCAGCTGTTGTAGCCTACTTCCATCTTTCCCTCTCCTCCTGAAGGCAGGTCTGGCCTCTTCATTCTTTTTCAGACAGAAACCTGACGCTAGCGCACACCTGTTTCCAGATCTCCAGGGTGCCCCTTACCTTCTGAGGAATGGCTTTGGATTTCCCACTAAATGCACCAGGTCTCCTCTTGTCTGATCTTTGAACCTTATGCTCTTGGTTAACGGAGTGATATTTTTTCCTCAACATCAATTCCCATCAACTGCTGTTTGTGTCCTGGGTCTAGAATTTTCCCCGTATTTCTAGAAGCCCCTGGATCCAACCCTAGCTTTATTTCACACTGACCTTTGGGCTCACTCCATAACAAGATGTTCTAACGAGAGGGTGGTTGTCTCTTCTGTTCTCTTAGGCTCAGTTGCATGTCTCCTCTCTGAGGGTCCCCACTGTCATCTGGGCTCTGGGCTCCCTGTGTACTTGGGCTACATACGATCCAGTTCATACAAAGCCATGATCACTTCCTCACACCTCCTGTCTGAGAGTGCCACTAAACATCGCTGAACAAGAGGGTCTCAGTACACAGGACTCTTTCCAAAGCGACTTTCTGCCTGCTGACCACTGCCCCCTGTCGGCCACATAAGAATAACAAGGCCAGGAGTAGGTGATGGGTACTGAGAGGAATCAAACATTAGGACAGCAGGGGAAAGACTAAACCAGGCAAGCACCTGCTGCAAAGAGACAATGGTGGGTTCTCTCTGTCTCTGTCTCTGTGTGTGTGTGTGTGTGTGTGTCTCTCTCTCTGTGTGTATGTGTGTGTGTGTGTCTCTCTCTTTCTCTGTGTGTGTATGTGTGTGTGTGGGTAAGAGAGAGACAGAGAAATTCAAACTCTCAATCCTCCTGCTTTCAACCCCAGAGCTATGAGCACTGTGCTCATAGCTCACCTGACTGTTCCTAGCCCGTCTGTGACCTTTGACCTGCTACTGCCCAGGCTCATGTTTCATCTCTGTCATGATGAAGGGTGTCTTGGGTGCCCTTTGGCAAAGGAGTTGGGTGGATGTTTGTTTTGTTTTGAGACAGCGTCTCACTCTGTGGCCTGGGTTGACCTGGAATTCACTGTGAAAACCAGGCTGCCCTTGATCTTGTGGCAATCCTTCTGCCTCAGCCGCTGCACCCAGCCAGGTTCCTATCTCATTTTGCTTGCGGTTTTGTGTTGCTGAGGCTCAAACACGCTAGGCAAGCTCTCTACTCCCGAGCTGCGCCTCCAGCCTCAGGGGCCTGCCTTTAATACCACTGCTAGGAAGGCTCCTCACCAGAAGACCCGAATGGTTGCGCTAGTGCGAAGAAGAGTTTTGACTGAGATCAATGTGCCCAGGACATGAGATCAGTGCTGAGATGCCAGGGCTGGGCTGAGCTCCTTGTCCAGCAAGGAATACTATAGCTGTAAATCGGGGCAGGCCTAGATTTCAGGGGAAATCTGGTTTCTCCTGGTGGTGTCTTAAGCAGGCTAGATCCTGGGCTCTACCTTCTCCACCCATGGATATGTGGACACTGGGCTCTACCTTCTCCACCTGTGGATATGTGGACACTGGGCTCTACCTTCTCCACCCGTGGATATGTGGACACTGGGCTCTACCTTCTCCACCTGTGCATATGTGGACACTGGGCTCTACCTTCTCCACCCATGGATATGTGGACACTGGGCTCTACCTTCTCCACCCGTGGATATGTGGACACTGGGCTCTACCTTCTCCACCTGTGGATTTGTGGACACTGGGCTCTACCTTCTCCACCCATGGATATGTGGACACTGGGCTCTACCTTCTCCACCTGTGGATATGTGGACACTGGGCTCTACCTTCTCCACCCATGGATATGTGGACACTGGGCTCTACCTTCTCCACCTGTGGATATGTGGACACTGGGCTCTACCTTCTCCACCTGTGGATTTGTGGACACTGGGCTCTACCTTCTCCACCTGTGGATTTGTGGACACTGGGCTCTACCTTCTCCACCTGTGGATTTGTGGACACTGGGCTCTACCTTCTCCACCTGTGGATATGTGGACATTCTATAGCTGTCACAGCCAGTGCTCAACAGAGAACACTCACACAGATGTCCGTAGCTGGTGTTGTGCCGAATCCTCAGGTCCTCAGTGGAACGGTGCAGAGCTGGGCCTGCCGAGGGGCTCCTGGCAGAGCTGCGATCTGGAAGAGGGAGGAGAAGGCACATGGTTCCAGTGTCCTCGCTGCTACAGCCTCTCTGGTTAGCCCAGTGGCTATGTAGCTACTTGAGACTAAACAAAGCTGCTACAAGACATAGCTTCCCTTCCAAGAACAATGCTTAGAGAATAGGGTGGATAGATTACCTGGGAATGGGGCTGGAGAGATAGCTCAGTGATTCAGAGCCCTGGCTGAATTTCTAGAAGATCCAGGTAAATATTTATACAGTGGAAAGGGAGATAGAATCCACAGTTAATTAAATCAACACTGGGTGCAACAGGCTATCTGCCTTTCTCTCCGATTCTGTCACTCGCTGGCTTCTATGGTTGTCTTCTGGGCCGACCAGGGGTAGGGCCCTCAGACTTCTCAAATACTGAGCCAATGTGAACAGTCTTCTAGAGTGCACAGTCTGCTTTCCCCAGATGGCCCCAGGCTTTGCTGGTCTTAATGACACTAGAAGCCAGGTATACAAGCCCTGGCACACTCGAGGTGACCTCAATGCTCCCACACCTTCATGTGTTCTGTTTTCTTTTAAAGATTTGTTTACTTTTCTCATGTATACAACATTCTGCCTCCATGTATGCCCCCGTGCCAGAAGAGGATTCCAGATCTCATTACAGATGGTTGTGAGCCACCATATGGTTGCTGGGAATTGAACTCAGGACCTCTGGAAGAGCAGCCTGCGCTCTTAACCACTGAGCCATCTCTCCAGCCCATGTGTTCTGTTTTCTATGGGGGAGTCCTGGCTTCTCTTGCGGGTGGGGCTTAGTGGAAAACCCAGCCAACCCTATAGGCATTCCCTGGTGCTGTGTGGGTCTCTGGGAAGGTTCTAATCTGTTTCTCTTTCCCAGGATGCTCTCCAGACCACCAGAATCCAGAGCTCCTGGGTGGGGTCTAGGCATTAGGACACCTTTCAAGGACTGAAGTCATTACCATGTGCAGGACCTGCTGTGCTCTGGTGTCAGGGACAACAGAGTGTGGCTGCTCCCGCCCCAGGCCTCCCAGAGAAAGAAGCTGGGGGAGCCCCAGAACCTCAGAATATCTTCAGGATCATGAAGTCAGAGACTTCCGGCCACTGAGGTAGGCTGTCCTGGCCACATGCCCTGTGCCCACCTGCGAATAGCCTACTCACTTGTAGTGGACACCGACTTCCCAATGTCTGCAAGGGAGCGGTGGATGGGCTTCTTGGTTTGGTGACGATGCTTCCTCAGGAGCACGTAGCTGACCCTTTCCCGGAGCTCTGGTCGCAGAAGCCCATCCTCTATCTGCTTCTCAATGACATCATCTGGAAGAGAAATAAACAGGTCAGGCCCATGTGCGCAGAAAAAGCCCAGGGCTTTGGGGTCTGGATTCTTCCCTGGGGACTGAATACGAGCAAAAAGATCTGGGACGTGAAGGTAGTTCTGTGGCTTTGCCACTGACTGTTAGGACTGCCACCCCCATGTATAAAGTGTATATATGTATATGTATATCTCTAGCTGTGTGCATGTGTGGACAGAAGTCTATGCTCTTTCCATCCCTGTTGTGAAGCATGCATGAAATAAAACCTATAAGTGTGCCAGGACGCTGTGTCAAAGGCACATGAATTCTCTTTTAGAGAAGAAATAGTTATAGCCAAACCGAATGCACTATATAGAATAAAAATCACAGAGATGTTTAGGGACAAGAGGCAAGCCACCTTCTCTTTTGACACTCAATTTAGCGGGGGTTAGTTTGCTAAAGAAGAAAGATGGCCCATTTCCTCTGAAAAGAAACAAGTTGCCATGTCAACAGTAACCTCTGCCCATTCAAGGAGCCCCTCTCCTGTCTGCTGCCTTGCTGAACCACACTTCAAGGATGCTCTTCACCTAGTGGCTGGTGGTCTGTGCAGTGTGGAAATCAGGGCATCTAGGACACTGTCTAGAGAGCTTCAGAATCAAACTCATCTCTGCAGAATCAGGCAAGGGTTGAATTGGCCAGTCATATGGACTTTCAGGTGGGCACGAGACAGGGGGAATTGCCTCATTTGTGGGGACCACAGCAGAGATGCCCTGGCCTCACCTATGATCTGTGGCAGGGAGCCGCTGTCCAGGTCCAGCAGCACTGTCCCCGTCTGCAGGCAGGTGCGGAGCTCGAAGAGGCTGTGCAGGGACAGTGTGGACACGTGGGGCTTGCTCCAGCGTTCTCCTCCTTCCTCCACCTTTTCTTCGAATTTTATCCACCTGGAAGAGGTAAGAACGGGGCTCAGCACGGCTGGGACTCTCAGGAGGAGGCCTGTCTCAGGTCTCCCCAGTGAGCGCTGCACAGCACTTCTAGCGTGTCATCCTGCAGGAAGCTCCTTAAAAAGGAAGGCAAACTACTCACAATAGCTTCATAAAGTCCCTAAAGGTGACCAGACTCACTAGACCCCTGCCTGCTAGAGTAAGCAGTAAAGGCTGAGAGTCCCTCCCTCTCAGAGGAGCAGGGTTGAGCCGCAAAGAAGACTCTCAGATGAACCAAGCTACCTGAAAGAGACAGGAACCAGCTGAGCTGCCTGGAAGAGGTTTAGATGGATTGAGTCACTTGCAAAGGACACTCTCCATCCTGTTGAGCTGCTGCAGACTGTACAGTGAGCTCCAGATCCCCAGCTTTTTGAGCTGTCGCCCATGCTGGGTGGGCTTTGGTGATACAGCTGTCTTTGAGTCTTGTCCACTCCAGGAAGTAACCCTGTAAGTATTCCTATAAGTAACCCCAATAAAACCTACAGTTCACCAATATTTGTACTTTAGTCTGTCATGAGCGTCCCATCTGGGGTAAGAAGATGTGTCTGTGTGTCTCCTCCGGAAAAATGTTGTCACCTAAGTAGACACAAGCCAGGGCACACATACTGTTGGAGACATTGGCCCTGAATTCACAAGCAGGTGATCTCTTAGGGATGCTGCCTGCCTGTCCTCACACTGATGAGGTTGTCATGCTAAGGACAAAATGATAACAGACAGGCATGAAGAATCATTCTGGGGTGACAGAGGTATTTTAACAATAGGATATGATGGTTGAACAGCTCTATACATTGAAAATAATTTAGGACTTAAATAAGACAATATTAGGATATTATTATAGTAATAAAATTGGCGATGAAAGGAGACAGAGACAGAGACCCACATTGGAGCACCGGACCGAAATCCCAAGGTCCAAATCAGGAGCAGAAGGAGAGAGAGCACGAGCAAGGAACTCAGGACCGCGAGGGGTGCAACCACACACTGAGACAATGGGGATGATCTATCGAGAACTCACCAAGGCCAGATGGACTGGGCCTGAATAAGCATGGGATAAAACCGGACTCGTTGAACATAGCGGACAATGAGAACTGCTGAGAAGTCAAGAACAATGGCACTGGGTTTTGATCCTACTGCACGTACTGGCTTTGTGGGAGCCTAGGCTGTTTGGATGCTCACCTTACTAGACCTGAAAGGAGGTAGGAGGTCCTTGGACTTCCCACAGGGCAAGAAACCCTGATTGCTCTTAGGGCTGACAAGAGAGGGGGAGTTGGTTGGGGGAGGAGGAGGGAAATGGGAGGCGGTGGCAGGGAGGAGGCAGAAATCTTTAATAAATAAATTAATTAATTAAAATAAATAAAATTGGGTTGTTTTATTTTTTTAAGTTTCAATTGGAACCTTGTTACTGAGGGCTGGTTCCTCATAAGTGTTTCACGAGTTTTCTAGGAACAAGGTAAATGTCCCCAGACAGAAAGTATTTCTTTTGGCGGGGGAGACAGTTTTGTGGATAAAGTACTTGCTGCATAAGCATAGACCTGAATTCAGTCCTCAGTAGCCACAGAAATAGCCACAGGTGTGGAGGTGTAAGCTTGTAATCCCAGCACTGGGGAGTGAGACCAAACGATTTCTCTGTGTAGCCCTGGCTGTCCTGGAACTCGCTCTGTAGACCAGGCTGGCCTCGAACTCATAGAGATCTGCCTGCCTCTGCTTCCCAGGTGCTGGGATTAATGGCGTGCGTCACCACCATCCAGCCCTTGTTGTTTTTAAAGATTTATTTTTAGATTATGTGTATGCAGGTTTGCCTGTGCATGGCATGCATGCAGTGCCCCCAAAGACCTGAGGAGGGCATTGGAGCCCCTGGATCTCGGATTCCAGATGATTTGAGCCCCATGTAAGCTCTGGGACCCAAACTCAAGTCCTCAGAAGAGCAGCCCACGCTTTAGCCATTTCTCCAGCCCTCATCTTGTGTTTTATTTTTGTTTGGGGATAGATATTGACCAAGCTCAAAGGAAAGTGATGTACCAGGAGATATATTTGCCACGGAGCACCAAAAGACTACTATTTCTAACAAAACTTGCACTTTATAAGAAATTTCAGGAAATGAGCCATTCCTGGGAGACATGAAGAGGAATGAAAATGTGGCATTTGCTAGTGACCTGGGCTCTTTAGTTACTACAATGCAGTGACACCTTAGTTCCTAAGACTGCCCAAAACTAGTCTGGGACTAGAAAGATGGCTCGGCTGAAGGGTTCTTGCTCCTCTTGCAGAGGACCTAGGCTCTGGGGAGAGAGGAGGATGGGAAAATTGTGGCTGGGGTGTAAAATAATAAATAAATAAATTTATTTAAAAAAAAGAAAAAGAAGGTGACCTCAGGTTGGAGAGACGGCTCAGCAGTTAAGAGCACTTGCTGCTCTTGCTACAGGACCTGTGTTTGATTCCCAGCACTCACAGGATGGCTCACAACCGTCCACAACTCCAGTTCCAGGGGATCTGATGCTCTCAACTCAACAGGCACCAAGTATATATGTGCATATAGCAATACACATACAATAATAACAAATCAATCTAAAAAATTCTTATAGAAGGTGACCTCATTCTTTAGAGACAAATACTCAAGCATCTGCAGGTGGAATGATGTGGTGGTTGGGACTTGCGTTAGAGGACCCGGAGCATATGACCTGGCTAATATGACCTGGGAATATGTCTGGAGCAGGGTGTGGGGGACCTCGAGATTGGCCATGAGCTAATTGGTAATAGTTGAAAACTGGGTGATGGGTACATGGAGGTGCATTCTAATACACACTATTTTTGTGTAAATTTGAACTTTCTCTAACCCCATTGCTTAAATATTTTCAAAGTTGAATAAAGACACAGGCTATTTCTAAAGTCTCTGGTCGAAGCCAGGCTTACAAGCTTGTGGTTGCCTGATGGAATGGTTCATGTAATCCCAAACAAATCACTGCAAAGCAACCTTTATGCCACAGTTGGCTTAGAGTTAGAGAAACAGGTCAAGTGGAAAGAAAACCTCTGAGTTGGAAAAAAGACTTTTAGGTATTTCATCCAGTCCTGGTCAGTGCCACGGCCTCCTTTTCCGCACATGCCGGAGGCAGGAGCCAGGTGCTCCCGTCTCTGAACAGAACCTTAAAGAGTCACGTGTTCCAGAAAGCAGCTCTCTGTACCAAAGAGGGAGGTCCAGACCTGAGGTCTCTTCTGCAGCTGATAACTTGACAGGTCATGTTAACAAGAGCAAGAGAAAGAGCATCCCAGGACTGGACACCAGGTACAGTCCAGGCTCCCAACACAAACCCCCAGGCCTAGGAAGAAGCTATCCCACAAGGAAGGTCTAGAAAACCAAGATGGATCTGGGGCTGGAGTTCAGTCAGGAGAGTACCTGCCCACAATGCGGGAAGCCTGTGTGTGATCCCCAAGCACCACATGAAAAACAACTTGGCAAAGCCAGGCGTAGAGGTGTACACCTTTAGTCCCAGCACTCAGGAGGCAGAGGCAGAGGCAGGTGGATCTCCGTGAGCTGGAGGCCAGCCTGGTCTACATAGTGAGTTCTGGGCAGCTAGGGATATATAGTGAGACCCTGTATCAAACAAAAACAAAACAATTAGCAAACAACCAAACCCAACATGATGGGTGCGGGCACTTGGGAAGTAGAAGCAGGAAGATCAGAAATTCAAGGTTGTCTGGCCAGATGGTTCAGTGGGTAAGGGTGCTTTCCAGGAGTCTAGTGATCTCAGTGTGATGCCTGGGACCCACATAAAGGTGGAACAAGAAAACCAACTCCACAAAGTCACCCCCTGCCCCACATCACACCAGTGTGCAGGCACACGCATAATGCTTTTTAAATCATCTAAACAGAGAAGTTCAAAACCATTCGCAGCTGCATAGCTGAGTTTGAGGCCAGCCTGAGCTGCAAAATCCAAGGTGAATCCCAGACTGATTACATCCAGATTTCAGAACCCTGGGAACCAGACATCGGTGTTAAAGGGAAGACGCAGAAGGGCTGCCGAGACAGCTAGACAATAAGAGCACTGGCTGCTCTTGCAGAAGATTAGGGTTCGATTCCTAGCATCCACACGATGCTCACAACCATCTGTAACTCCAGTTTCACGGATCTGGTTTATGTCTGCTTCTTGCACACTAAGCAAGTCTTCTACCAACTGAGCTCTGTCCCCAATGGAATTTGTTTTTGTTAGTCTGTTTTTATTTTGTTTTGTTTCTAATATAAGGTCCCTGTGCTGGTTAGTTTTTTATGTTAACTTGAAACAAATTATAGCCATCTGAGAGGAGGAAACCTCAGTTGAGAAAAATGTCTCCATAAGGTCTGGCTGTAGGAAAGCCTGTAGGATATTTTCTTAATCCCTAAATATCGGGATGTTTATGTGTGTGTAATTCTGTGGTCATGAGCATGTCACAGTGTCCTTGTGGAAGTGAGAGGGCAATTTTCAGGAGCTGACTCTCCCACTGCCACGGAGGTCCTAGTCAATGAAAGGTCATCAGATCTGAAGCAGGCAGCTTTATCCGCTGGCTCATCGGCATAGCCCTGTAATTCATTTTTATATGTGTAATAATATTTTAACAAAATATTATTTATTTCCCTTCATGTGTTTGAGTGTTTTGCCCGCATGTATGAAATAAACGTGGCTCATGCCTGCAGAGGACAGAAGAGGATGTGGATGTGCTGGGACTGGAGTTAAAGACAGTTGTGAGCCTCCATTGCGGTGCTAGGAACTGAGCCCCAGTCTTTGGAAGAGCAGTAAATGCTCTTAACTGCTGAGTCCGTAGATTCATTTCTTAGAAGAAATATGAATGTGAGCTGGTCCCCGTCATCCATCAAAGCCAATTTAACCTCCCAGCTGAGTCATGTCAGGACCCTGCATGTCCCAGCATAAACTGAGAGTGAGTGCTAATTCAGTTACGAGCCAATTGTCATTTTCCTAGAGCTGTGTGAGGACTCAGCAGGTTCTGTCTGGACTCTGTTCTTCACAAGAATGCTGTGCAGAAATGGGAGGAAAGTTTCTGAAGAGTGGACTGGAGCGATGACTGAGCAGTTAGGAGCACCAATGCTTTCTCCAAGGGTCTGGGTTTGGTTCCTAGCACCCATGAAGTGACTCACGACCATCTGTAACCCCAGCTCCAGGAGATCCAATGCCCTGTTCTGATCCCTGGGGACACCAAGTGTACATGTGATACAAATACAAACATTCAGGAAAAACACTCACACAGAAAATAAAATAAACAAATCCATTAAGTATGTTCATGGCCGGGTATGGTGGCGCACGCCTTTAATCCCAGCACTCAGCAGGCAGAGGCAGGCGGATCTCTGTGAATCTAAGGCCAGTGTGGTCCACAAAGTAAATTCCAAGACAGCCAGGGCTACACTGAGAAACCCTGTCTTGAAAAACTATACACACACACACAAACACGATTTAGAGAATGGACCAGGTAAACAAATCTGTCCTGCTTTCACAATTTACACGACAAAGTCACACTATATAGAACCACATGGTGTGGGCTGGAGAGATGGCTCAGCAGTTAAAAGCTGGCTGCTCTTCCAGAGGTCCTGAGTTCAATTCTCCGCACCCACATGGCAGCTCACAACAGTTTGTAACTCTAGTTCCAGGGGATCTGACACCCTCACACACATTATACACGCAGGCAAAACACCAAAACACCAATGAACATAAAACAAATTATATAAAAATAAAATGAAAATCACACAGGCTTGATGGATGGCTCAGTAGATGAAGGTACTTGGTGCCAGGCCGGAGGACTTGAGTTCAGTCCTGAGAACCCCAATGATGGAAAGAGAGGGAGAGAGAGAACTGATTCCTAACAGGTGTCCTTTGACCTCTATATGCACTCTGTGATACACATGTGTACACACACATCACACACACACAGGCTTGCAAATAAGTAAACAAAAGGTAACATTTTTAAAGCACATGTATGGAGGCAGGTATGTGAATAGAATAGAGTACGTGGTTTCTACAGCCAACTTAAACACATGTCCATGGTTCATCAGACTCGGCAGTGAATTTGAAGGACTATCGCATAGAAAAGCATGGCTGGAGTGCTCACATACAAGCCAAGAGTTTAGAAGGCGGCAGAGCGGCTGGTGAGCACCAGAAGGCCTCACGGACCTGTTGGGGTAACCGCTTTCACCCCAGAGCTGACCAGATAAGAGCCGTGACTAATAACAATCAGCCCACAAGAGTGGGTGTAGAAACCTAACACAACTTGCTTCTTTTACAGTACGGTTTTTAACAGTGGAAAGGGCTAGTCTCTCTCGCCCTCCAGCCCTTGCGTTCTATCCTTGGTAGACATATGGGAAAAGTCAAATTATCATCAAGATGTTGCTGAGTACAGCATCAAAATGAAACACGTTGGCTAAACAACTCTGTTGTTTAATAGACTTAGGATAAGGAGCTGGAAGCTGAGATATGCCTGAGACCAGGATCAGACAGATGGAGCCCTCTTTCTTAGTGGATGATCCCACTTTCTTCCTGCCATAGTTACCTGGCTCTCTGTGATTCGAAGTCCCCCTTTAAGCTGTCCTAAGAACCTTTGGAAGGGTTTAGGGATGTCTGGCATTTGGGAATTACTGGCCAGCCAGCCCCTCCTAGGAAGTGACTGCCTGCCCTGTAGGGAGGGAGCTGTGGCAGCCCCATTCTCAGGCATGGGGGAGGGACCCATCCACCTTGTAATACAGCCTACAACGGAGCAAACACAGAAAAAACAACTAGCCAATTCTGAACTTGGCATTTGGGGGAAAGGCTCTGGGGACTGGGCCTCTCTGAGTCCCCTTGTCTGTACATCCAAGAGGTTTCTATCGTTCTCCAGAGGACTTTCAAACACCAACTCCCTCAGCCCCGATTTGTACTGTCTCCTTCCTGATGTTGACCCTCACACTCTCTCACCCACTTTTGCTCTTCAGGGTCAGGCCAAGTTCACTTTTCTATGATGAGGCCTCCCAGGGGTCCAAGGCTAAAACTTACGAAGCCCTTTCCAGGTTCCAGGCGCCCTGCTTCACGTGTAACATATGTTTCTTTACTGTTTCCTCTACTTTATCCTCTACAGATGGGGAGACTGAGGCCCTTAGAGGACAGCCACCCTTCCCAAGGTCGCGCAGCTTAGACAGGGTCTGGGGACAAGTGCTTTGACAGTAGAGCCTGTGTTTTCAAAGTTTGGACGTGCTATCCTGGATCTCAGTTAGCACCTATCTGAGCACACGCCTGCCTTTTACAGTAGGCCAGGAGCCAGGAAATCAGGCCCCTTGAGCTAGGACTGACTGCAGCCTGTTTTGTATGGTCAGCTCCGACGGTATAGTTTCTAAGGGCTGGAGAGATGGGGCAGTGGTTAAGAGCACTGGCTGCTTTTCTAGGAGATCCAGGTTCTATTCCCAGGTTTCCAAATGGATTTTTGAAACCATTATAACTCCAGTTCCAGGGGTTCTGATGCCTCTTCTGGCCTCTGTGAGTATCAAACATACACACGATACCCAGATATACATGTACCCACACACACAAAACAAAAATTTTAAAGGAATGTTTTTATGCACACGCATACACTCACACGTGCAACGGCACACATGTAGAGGTCAGAGAATAACTTGCCGGGATGGGGGCTGGCTTGGTTCTGCTGCTGGGCTTTCTGATCCAGGCTAAAAGCTTCTGGCTTTCCTATCTTCCTCTCCCATCCCAGAGGGGTGCTGGGATTACAGATGCATGCCACCACATCCAGCTTTTTATGTTACCTCTTCAGGTGTCCTGGTCAGTACTGAGCCGAGCCATCGCAGGCTCAGTTTTTGTTACATATTTAAAGCGTCGTCGTTAAGAAGGAGGAGGAAAAGATGAGGTGGGAAGAGAAGATGGTACTCATGAGCCCAAAGCCCAAGGTATTTTCATCCTAGCCTTCAATAGAAAAAGTTCCCCAGTATCCACCTGTGCTAGTAGTCAGAGGATAAGTCCAGACTTGCTTGTCTTAATTCTCCCAAGGGACCTAACACAGCATCCTGAGAGCTCTGATTGATGTGGGAGTGCAACCCCAAGGTGGAGACAGAGATTAACGGATGTCTTGGGAATGTTGGCTAGCAGGCTTCAAGTCAACAAGATGGCCTATCTCAAAAAAACAAGAAAGGCCCAGGCAAGACAGCTGGGTGGGGAATGTGCTTGCTGCCAAGTCATCGAGCCTCTGCACATGCGCCACAGCACACGTGTGCTCTTCCCCCAGACATCTGCACATACAGATAGATGAATGTAAAAGGAAAAGAACCCAAACACGCAAGGTGGATAGCAACTGGGAAACAGCACCAGTAGTTTCTCTGTGGCCTACACATCCACTCACTCTCGCGTGCACACTCACAGATGCACAGACTTGCTATTTTCCAGCTTGCTCACCAGAATCATCAGGCTTGTGTGTGTGTGTTTGTTAGTGAAGGAAGAGGAGCGAGAAGTAGGTTAGATACCAGATGGGAAAACCGCTTGATGATAGTGATCTGCAGCGCTCAGACCAGTGGGTCAGCAGAGTGACAATCTGGGAACCTGCACAGGCCTCAAATCTCCGTACCTGACTATACTGTTAAGACACACAACAGCCACAGGCCTGGACCCCTGCTCTGGGTACCAGCAACCCACAGCTCCTCCGTGCTACTCTTCCACCTCCCCGCTTCTCAAACCTGTTGGGAGCCCCACCTGCACTTAGGGCCTGGCTCTGTTCTGCAAGCCCTTCTCAGCTCTCTGCTCCCTTAAGCCATTCTCTTTCTTCTGTCCCATTTCTATTAGCATCCAATAGGCTCACATCTCTCATCCTAAACACAAAAGCCAAAGCAGAGGCCCCAGCTCAGTGGTGGTCCTGGGTTCCGTACTCAATGGCGCATGAATGGTAGTCGTATTGGGGTCGGAGAAGAGGCTTAGCTGGCAGTGAGCTTGCTTAGCATGTGAGACAGGTGGCGTTTGTTCCTCGGTGCTTCATAAAAACATGGGTGTGGTGGGTCGGAGAGATGCTTTGCAAGTTGGATCCTATGGGAAAAACCTGTAGTGGTGTGCACCTGGAACCCTGCTGCTGGGGGAAAGGGCGGCAGGGAAAAGATAGGCAGATCTTTGGAGCTCGGTGCTAGCCAACTTGGCCAGTTGGTGAACCCCAGGCTCAGTGAGAGGGCCCTCAAACATAAGGTGGAAAGCAATTGAGGATGACACCCAACATTGACCATGGTCTCTACACACACGTGTACACATGGACATGTTCACACACATACACACTTGTATAATCACACGGTCTGCAAGTGTTCTGGTGGCCCACACATTACTCTCAGCACTCAGGCGGTGGAGGTAGAAGGATTAGAAGTTCAAGATCATCCTCTGCTACATAGTAAGCTCGAGATCAGCCTAGACTCTCTCTCTCTATATATGTGTGTGTGGATGTGTGTGTGTGCGCGCGCGCGCGAGTGTGTGTGTGTAGAGCTGGAGATTTCCCTTGAGCCCACACTCTGCTTCAGAGATGTCTACTCTTGAACAAGCCCCTCAGCAGAGCTGTCCAAATGATCAGTCAACTTCCAAACTTGGATCCAACCTTGTGCAGCCCGTGCTTCATTGCTGAGCCATTTCCCCAGTCCTAGCGTTTTCTTTTTATCTCTTCTCAGTACTAAAACCAAAGATCTGTCTCACATACAGAACTCTGTTTTTCCCCATATCTCTTCAGGGTCCCCCAAACTCTCAGCATCAAGCTTTAGCCTCCATAACTCAGCCAGCATGAGATCTGCAGACAGTCTTGGCCATGGACCACGGCAGGTGCTTAGGGTCTTGGCCGTGGACCATGGCAGGTGCTTATGGCCTTGGCCATGGACCATGGCAGGTGCTTATGGCCTTGGCCGTGGACCATGGCAGGTGCTTATGGTCTTGCCCTTGGACAATGATAGTTGTCTAGTGTTGATAGTCTTGCCCTGTTCTCCATCCACAAGGAACACACGCCCAGCCTCTACTGTCCATCTTGGTCTTCAGCCATACCACCCTGTCCACTCTCCATCTCATCTGTTGGGTACATGCACATCAGGCTGTCTCCCCAGCCCTTGCTCCAGGGGCCTCTTCCCCATGGCGTATCCTTGCTCTGCTCACACTGACCCACCCTCCTATCTTGGTATGAACAACCTTGCTCCTGGAAGCCTTTCTTGACCCGCCATGCCTCTATGTTGTACACTCACATCAGCCCTCATTACCAATACGCCCTTATGTGACTCTGTACATCATTACAAAGAAACAATTGAGCAGTGCCTCGCACTTGGCTCAAGGCTTCAGTCAGTAAGACCTTAGCAAATATTTGAATGAATGAATAAAGTTTGTTGATTCCACATTGAGAGGAATTTATAAATCCTCCTCTGATTTATAAAGAAAGGCAGTTCTGTCCCTCCAAGACTGACTCCAGAGAAATGGAGAAGCTCCTGCCCCACACTAAGGGAGATTCTTTTTTTTTTTTAAGATTTATTTATTTATTATGTATACAACATTCCTTCCATGTATGCTTGCATGCCAGAAGAGGGCACCAGATCTCATTACAGATGGCTGTGAGCCACCATGTGGTTGCTGGGAATTGAACTCAGGACCTCTGGAAGAGCAGTCAGTGCTCTTAATCTCTGAACCATCTCTCCAGCCCCAAAGGGAGATTCTTCTAAGGAACATGATGCAAGGTCATACATGAAAGCAAGTTCAAGGCTGAAGTGGGAAGTTCCAGTTCCCTCCATCCTGTCCACGTGGAGAGAACCACTCAGGACTTTGGAAAGTGTCCTCCTGTGGGACTAGAGACGCAGATCAATTGATAGAGTGCTTGCCTAGCAACCATCAAGCCCTGGGCTTCATTCCCAGCACCACATAAACCAGGCAGCAGGAGGAACGAGAATTCAAATCCATCCTTAGCTACATAGCAAGTTTGAGACCAGCCTGGGCTACGTGGGACAAAGAAAGGAAAAAAAAGAATGCTCCAACTAAGCTGACCCATTTCTCACGCACCCTTTGGCCCTTTCCTAGTCATGACAAGAATGTTCTCAGAGCGTATGTATCTCCTAAGAACCTTCTGGCAAGTTCTTGCTCTCGGGATGCTGAGTTGAAGCCAGAGCAGCTTGGATTTAGAGCTGCCTCTCAAGGCTCCTGAGTGCTAAGCTCCAGTTATTTCTGAGTAACCCTGAGGGCCTTCCACTCTTGGATCCGTTCCAGCCTGGACGATTCTCCTGCCGGTCCCTTCCTTTTGCAGTCAGGCAAGTGCTGGTTTGAGAAAGGGGTTCTGGTTAAGTTATTTGCTCATAACAGAGGGGGTCACCCCTACCTCACCCGATTCAGCCCTCCCTCAGGCAAAGTCCTTCATTATCAGGGAACAGTTAGCCAGACGTCTCATGTGGGAACACCAGGGACAGAGTTAATAACGGTCTCTCTTATTAGCAGCCTGGCCTTCCATCCATCACATCAGAAGTGTTGCCGCACATACAGCGCCGATTGTGTGCACGGGGCAAGGCTCAGCAGAGCTCAAAGTCACTTAAATCTATCCAGCAGTGACTCCGTCAAGAACCCGAAATGTCCCCCAAACTAATAAACCCGACAAAGCACCGCCAGGGAAAATTCCTTGAGGATTTGAGATTTTCGCTCTCTTAATCTCCTAACTCAATAAAGCAAGCACTCCCTGCAACAAATTTAATACTTTTATGAAAGGAAGCCCTCCCCCACTTTCTTTGATGTTTGGTATGATTAGCCCCTTGACACCAGGGTCTGGAGATCTGTAGGAGATGCTATTCTTCACCCCCCTTTGTTGTCTTCTTATTCTACAGAGACCCAGAATCCACTGCTACTTGCTGGCTCCTTGATTCTGGAAACTTTTGGGACTTCTGGCTTCCCTGAGGTGGGTCCCATTGTCTGTTAGCTGAGAGAAACGCTGCCATTCTAGGGTGACAAAGACCAAGGAGATCTGACTGGACACCTCTACTTTTGGGTTTTGTTATTGTTATTGCTATTTTGGGTTTCATTTGTTTTGTTTTGTTTCATTTTGTTGTTTGATGATTGTTAGTTGTTTTTTTTTTGTTTTGTTTTTTAACTGTTTTTTTACAACAACATGCCATGGTGTAGCCCTAGTTGGCCTGGGACTCGCTATGGTGTTGACCAGTCTGTCCTTGAACTCACAGAGATCTGCCTGGCTTGCCTCTGGAGTGCTGGAATTGAAGGCATGGAACCGCTTGAAGCAGAGATTTTGGGTGCACACACTGCCCAAAGAGGAGAGAAGCAGTCCCTTTTTCCTCGGTCTTTGTAAGCTTTTTTCTTCTCTATTCACCCACCCTGACTAGAAGAGACTATGCCCAGGGCAGACTGGCTTCAACCCCCCTCCCCAAGAGGTGTCAAATGACAATACCCAAGGCAGGCTGTGGCCATTGAACTGTCCTTTCCCATCTTGTGGGCCCGGGATAGAGATATAGAAGTCCAGGCTCTGCAGATCCAACTCCAAAAGAATTGCTTCAGTCCTAGGTCTTTCCCTGGAGATCAAAACAAGTCCCTAGAAGTTGGAGTGTGGGGGAGGGGACGGGAATGGACAAGAGCCTTGGGAGCACAGGGCAAAGCACAGGGGACCTCAGACTGGAGGTCAGACAGGCCTGGGTGGCAGGGCAAGCTGCTAGCCCTTCTGACCTTCAGAATCCCATCTGCAAAGCCAGATTCCCAGTTCTGCCCTCCTCAGGGTCACCATGGAGCTTGAATGCCGGTAAGCCTGCAGGCTCCTAGCATATTGGGGTTCAGTGGACCATGCGATGAGAAGAGGCTCCTGGGCTTGCAAGGGGGGACTGGGCCCCCAGCTGTGGGCTGCAGGTCGGTTTCCCCGAGACCAGCAGCACCGTCTTCCAGACACCCTTGCAGCAGAGAAGCCTGAAGTTGTGGGAATAAAGCTCCTCCCTCTGCCCAACAACTGCCCAGGTCGCAGAGGGAAATTCCGGGCTGTGGGTGTCACTGTCTCATGCCGACCTTGTCCTGGGCATAGCTGGGAGTTAATGTATGCATTTCCAACTGGAACACTGCTGTCTCCAAGGGGCAAATGTGGGACTCAGGAGAGAGTGGCCACGTGAGCTGACACTAGCAATTCAGGCTTTGCCGTAGTCCAAACTCCAGCTCCTGACAGACCTTACTCCTCAGCATCTAATTTCTCTCCATGGAAATGAGTTGGTGTCATCTTAATTTAATTATGCTTTGTTTTGTGTTTGAGACAGAGTCTTAGGTATTCCAGGCTGGCCTTGAACAAGCTATGCAACTGAGGATGACCCTGAACTTGTAATCCTTCTACCTCCATCTCCTCAGTGCTGAGGGTTCAGTTGGGGGCTTCTACCCTCGGTTTGTGTGGTGCTGGGGATCAAGCCCAGGACCTACTGAATGCCAGGCAAATTCTGTACCCACTGAGCCACAGCCACAGCGTGGATTTTAATTTAATAAAATCAAAGTGGTTTTTCCTATGTGGAGAAGAGGCTCAGCAGGTAAAGTGCTTGCCATTCAGGAGTGGTGATTAGACGTGGATCTCCAAGACCACGCAAAATCCAGGGGAGTATGTCATTTCACTTGTAGTTTCGGGACAGAGGAAGTAGAGCAAACTGGCTAACCACCCTAGCCAGACTAGTTGACTGGGGAAGTTCTGGATACAAGGGAGAGACCTTCTCTTAGACTATCAAGTGGAGAGCAACTGAGAAAAGAAAGATGCCTGATTATCAATCTTGATAGCCCCCCCCCACGGGTATGTGTGCCCCAAGACAGGAAACTATACTACATCATACACACACTCTACCCGGCAGAGGTTAAAAAAATTATTACTCGATAAGTAATAATTAAAGGCGCACACCTTTAGTCCCAGCATTTAGGAGGCAGAGACAGGTGGATCTCTGAGTTCCAGGACAGCCTGCTCTACAGAGCCAGTTCCAGGACAGCCAGGACTACCCAAAGAAACCCTCTCTTAAAAACAAAACAAAAACATTACCTATCTAGGAAAGAGGGGTGTAACTGGAGGCACAGGAAGGCTGAGGAACAACACTCAGTCTGTCTCCTGTCTCTTAGGATCCCTCCCAGGCCCTCCTGCTGTTCCTGTCCCCCCCCCCCCCCCCACATATACACACACCTTCTTGGGTTTTGGGAACACATGGGACTACTAATCTTTTCTGCTTGGTTCAGAGGTCCCTCTGTCCCTGTCACTGGGGCTATGACAGCACCAGTGTTGCTCAGACCTAACCAGCTCCTGACTTCACCACGCAGCTTCCTACTAACATACATGGATTTCCTCCTCCTCCTCCTCCTCTGTGCATGGGGTTCTCTCCTCTCTCTCTCTTTCTCTGACTGCCTGTATGGTGTATATGCATGTATGTGTGTTCATGTGGGTGTGTGATCAAGTACACACACACACACACACACACACACACACACACGCTTGCGTGCATGTGGTTGCCTGTGTGCGCATGCACACCGGAAGTTGACATCTGAAGTCTTCCTCCATCGCTCTCCATTCTATTTTTTTTCCTTAAGCTCTTTCCAGAGCTCAGCTCACAGATTCCGGCTTTCCAGCTAGTCTAGCAGTCACTTGTCCTGTGAATCTCCTGTCTCTGCCTCCTGCGTGCTGGGATTACAGGTGACCACCACTCCTGCCCGGATTTCCTTGGTTTCTAGGAGTCCAAGCTTGGGTTCTCGCATTTGCCGGGCTAGCATTGTACCCACTGCTAGCCCCTGGATTCCTTATACTTTCTTCTATGGCTCTACCTCTGCTTATCCAAACTGCTGAGAATGACAAGCCTAGACCCTTTCCCCGCCTTTCCGATTTAGGCCCCTTCTTCCTCCAGAAAGCCCCCATCCCACTCCCCCTTATCCACCCCCCTGCGCTCCAGTCGACTGGTATTTTTCCCTTCCTTGGTTTTAGTTTGAACCATTTGACATTAAAGAATATATATGGTGTCATGGGTCACTGTTCCATCTTTCTGCTTAGGTGCCCCCCTCTGTGTGTTAATGTGTGTGTTTGTAAATATGTATGTGTATACGTGTGCATAGGTGTGTATCTCAAGAGAAGAGGACAAAGCTCGTTCCTCAGGCTCTGCCCACTGTTTTTTAGAGAGACTCTCATGCTCTAGAACTTAGGCTAGGCTGGCTGGCCATGGGCCCCTGAGATCAGCCTATCTCCACCCCCTGGCTGGCACTGAGGTCACAGGAGCAGCATAGCATCGCTTCTGGCTTATGCTGGGGACAGAGCTCAGGTCCTCGTGCCTCCATCGAGCACTTCCAACTGAGCTAGCCCCTTGGTTCTTGATCTTCATTTATTTGGCAATACTTTTACTCCTTACTGTTTACAGTTCTAGACACCATAAATGGCAGAGAGGAAGGTGCTCGCTCATAAATGGGGAGGATCCCTGACAGCACTCAAGCTGTGAGGTGCCATCTCCCACCAGCCTATACCCCAGACACGCCCCTCCATCCTGACCCCTTCTCACCTGGCTGACTCCTTCCATTCCATCTGGTCCCCATCATGCTGTAGAGTGTCCATCTCTGTGAAGAGGGTGGGGTTGGGAGCCTCATCTTCCTCCCCCAGGATGTCCTGCAGCTGCTCAGCAGCCGGAGACCCTGAAAAGTGAAGGAGTTGGGTGTGCTGAGTGTCCTGCAGAGGTCAGGAGGTCACAAGGCCAACAAGAAGGGAGTAGGCATAGGGCAAGGAGGGAGGGTCACTCACTAAGACTCAGTCCACATTCTGGGACAGACTGAACTCTTGTCCCTTTGCCCTGGATGCGGATGTAAGTCTTCGAGATAAGAAAGGATTTGGTCTGTGTTTATTTTGGGGTCTCATTAGTGCCAGTGAAGGCTGGGAAATAACCGAAGCCAGGGCAGCAGCAGGATCCAGGAACAGAAAAATGAAATGAGGACCAGCCTGATCCAGATGCATTTGGCACTAAATCCTCAAACTGTCTCTTGCTCCACTGAGTCCCAAGCCAGTCAGTGATGGTGAGAAGGCAGGGAAAGGCTGGGCTAGCATCCTCCGGGATTTTTCCTCACTGGCATTGTGGGCCTGATTCCTGGATGTCCTGCCTCCTCACCAGCGGCCCTCTAGAAGTCACCTCCCGAATGTTCTCGGATCCGCCTTTCCTCCCCGCCCCCCACTCCTTCCCTCTTCCTCTTGTGTAGTGACCCCCTACTCTGTGCCAGACATCGTCCTTGGTACCAGAAAGTAAAGCCAAGAAGAAGACCCGTGCTCTTACTTGCTAAGGTCAGGCTACGACAGAGCCGGGTAATAAGCAAGTAAACAAACCCCTGGGCGACCACTGGTTAGAGTGCTGAGTGTCCTGAGAAAAGACAAACTTCCCAAGGGCGGCTGTAGGAAGCATGCTGGTCACAGAAGCCCATCTGAGAAAGGCATTTGAATTGTGAGTGGAACATATCAGGATGAGTTGGGCTTGAGTGTGGTGGATGCCCTGTGTGGCTGCATCACAGGGAGCCAATGAGAGGGACGACGAGCTCAGAGGATGAGCAATGCCTTGGCTGAAGGCATCCCAGGGCTCCCGCCACCTCCTACCCCCTGTGTTGTCAAAGATACTTCTTCCTCACCAGCCCTTGATTTGGCCTCCCATCAACCGTCCCACAGACCTCCTGACATTTCCCTCTTCCTCCCAGTCTCTCATTGCCTCAGTTTCTCCCGCTTCTGCCTTCTTCTACTCATCAGTAGATCTTCCGTTGTCACTATTTTCAAGGACTCTATTGACACCTAACCTTGTCCCTGTAACTTCCAGGCAGGCATTGACCTCATCTTCAACGGATGTGTCCTGAGTCCCAGAAGGTAGGACACACAGTGTGCCTCTGGTCCACGTGGACATGACTCTCACAGTCGCCACGTACCCAGGAAACCCCTGATCCGCCCGCACCAACCCCGGCATCCAGGCTCAGAGCCCACGGCCGAAAGGCGCTTGAGGGTGGCAGCCTCCTGCTTGCCCTGTCAGTACCCCTCCTGTGCCCTTCAGTGTCACCCCAGACCTTCGTGCCTCTCCATAAGTTGCTTCAACTCCTACACACTTCTGTGGGAAGACAGCGTGCAGGTATGAAGTACGTTCGATTTCTTTCTGCTAGTCCATATGCTGCGACCAACTGCCCTTGGTCCAAAAGAGTCAGTCCTTCCTCCACTCACCCCAGTGTCTCCTTCCCCAGGACCGCTGCCTCTACTGCCTCAGGGCACCCCATCCATGCAGGCCTCCTAACATGCTCGTGCAATGGACTTCAGGAATCACAGAACTCTCTGGGCAGCACAGTCTATACAAGTTAGACAATTTGCCTAGCACAAGATGCCAGTGGCTTATGTGTGTGCGGGTCTGCAATGGACTTTGTTGATTGAAATTCATCTGATTTTGAAATTTTTTTGTTGTTTTAAAATTATTTCACTGGCTTTGAGTTTAAAGAAATTTGAAGAAGAAGAAGAAGAAGAAGGAGAAGGAGAAGGAGAAGGAGAAGGAGAAGGAGAAGGAGAAGGAGAAGGAGAAGAAGAAGAAGAAGAAGAAGAAGAAGAAGAAGAAGAAGAAGAAGAAGAATCATTCCTGTAGGCATAGTGGCATATGATGCAGGAGGATCTTTGTGAGTTTGAGGTCTGTCTTGTCTACACAGTGAATTCCAGGATAGCCAGGATTACAAAGAGAGATCTTATCTCAAAAAACCAACCAACCCCACCCCTCCCAACCCCCCCCCAGCCAAAAAACCCAATAAACGAAAAACCTGATCATTAAGAAAACACATTTCCCACCTTCGAATTAGAAGGCAACCATGACTGCTTGATTCTGGGGAGATAAAACAGCTCCCCACAGGTTCAGAGGAGGTTATCTCTCTGTTTTGGTTTTGCCTTGCTGGGAACTGGACCCAGGGCCCCATGTGTGCTGAGCAAGTTCTCCACTGCTGGGCTGCATGGCCGCAGCCTGATAAAAACCCTTCCTGTATAGATTTGCTCTTGTACATCTCCAGCTGGAAAGCTTTGACTGCCTCTCCATTACCTAAAGCTTGGGCCTGGTGATAGGGCTCAAACCACCCACAGCCATCTGGACCTAGCCTGCCTCTGAGCCCAGTCACAATTCTTTAAAAACAAAAGCAATTCCATCCCTTGGGCCTCTGTTCTCATATTTCGTAAATCTGAAATCTTTCACACCCTTCAAGGCCGGGAAGAAGGTAAACAGAGAGATCCTGAGGAGATCTTAGATTAGAAAGCCTAGACAGGGTAGAGGTCTGTGCTGGAACCAGCCTGTCCGGGCAGTACCTGCTCCTTGGAACCGCTGAGGGCTGGAGTCTCCGGTGCTTGGTGCTGCCTCTGGCCCCAGCCTGTTTCCCTGCTGCTGGCTCCTTTGCGTATCCTCTTCCCCACACAAAAGCAAACTCACTTTTGCTCCAGTTTAAGCAGCAAGGGAGGCGGGGAGGAGGAGGGAAGGAAAGGGCTAGAGGGATGGAGGGAGACTGCCGCTAGAGAGAGAGGAATAAACGCAAAGAAACCAGAGACGAGGTGTGAGAATGCCGGGAAATCCTGGGACAAAAGAGCAAAAGAGGGAGAAAAGGCTGGGGAGGGGTGGGGGTGAGGAACCGGAGGTATAACGAGAGAGGAGCCTTAGCAATGGCGCTCAAGCAGAAACCCTGTGCCCTACATCAGCAGGGTGGTGGCGCCGAGGACGGTGAAAACACCAGAACTGCCCCTCCCTCCCCTCTCCCCACCCGCCCGCCCGAGAGCCTTTCCCGACAGACCTGGAGGCTCCAGTAGAGCAGGGCACCTCTCCTCAGGCCCCCTTATAAAGGCCGAGGCAGGGAGGTAGGATTTGTGCGCAAACCCCCAGGCCCTCAAACCCCCAGGCCCTCTTAAGATCTTAAGATTTTGGTGGCAAGAGCCTAGCAGGCCCTATTCTTTCTGCCGCAGCTGGGAGTTGGGTGGAGGTTGGGGTTGTTATGGGGGGGGGGGGTGTTTGCTGTGAGGTCCAGTGTTAAATGAAGATGGATTAGCTTCCTTCCCAACTTTAAACCCAATTATGGGGCTTGCTGTTTGTGCCCACTACTGAGACAAAGTGCCAAATTGTCACTCACTGGACAGCAGGGACTGGCCATTTCGGGGTGTGTGTGAACCCCACTGGACAATTACTTTGTTCTCTGAGGAACTCCTAATCTGGGTTTGGCTCAGCGAGTGCTTGCAATACACAAGGTCGAGCAGAGGTCACCAAGGCTCCCAGGCCTGCTACAAACTCATGTTCCTTAAGCCCCTGGCGTGGGTGAGGTGACCTGGGAATGCCTACTATCCCCCACCACACACTGGCCCATGCATGGGTCCTGACCACATGTTCATATTCGGGGCTAGAAGAGCCAGCAAGGCCTGTTTGAGGTGTGTGCAGTGCAGCCCAGGCCATCCTCGAGTTCACAAAGGATGGGCTTGAGGTCTGGAGCACCTGAGGTTATAATCCAGGGTGCTGCTGCCGCAGCCTCAAGGGAATGCTGGGGCTTGAACCCAGGGCCTCTGGTATGCTTCAATCCCCTGCTGTTTTTTGAGACTAGGTCTTGCTATGGAGCTTAGACTGGTCTCCAATTTTGCCGTTCTCCTCCATTGCACTCCCAAGTGCAGGGGTTGCAGGCATGCACCACTGCCTGGCTCTCATCATTCCCACTTAAAGAATCGGTCAGGTTCATGCAGAGCTTCAAGCAAACTCACCATCACCAAGACCCCAGCAGTTCTTTTTCTGGGGACTGTCCCCCCACCGAGCATTCTGGCTTCACAGATTACACTAAACTGTGAGAGTGGTTGGCCCACCCCTCCTGAGTCCTCCTGGGTAGCAAACGGAGACTCTTTAAGCCAGGGACCGGGTGACCCATCACCTGAAGGAGGATTTCCAAAGATACTGGAGAGATGCCAGGCCTAGATTCATCTCCTGATGCTGCAAATTATTGTCAGTAGCATAATGACAAAACCTTAACCTCCCTGAGCCTCAGTTTCCCTACTAAGTATGTAGAAATGATCACATCTACTTCTTTGAATTCTGGTGAGAATTACTGGGATAATACCAGTCATGTGGCCAGGTCCTCAAATGGTATTGCTACCATTGTGGCTAGTAGCTGTGATTCCTCCTTCCTATCACCAGTCACTAGCCCGCCCCGCCCTGAACATCTCAGGAACCCAGACCTTTCCAGTGTCCAGCCCCACCTTCTCCCCAGGTCTTCCCTCCAGCCCACCCAAGACCTGGGTCTTCTATATGGTACTGTGGGCCCACAAACACATAGTGTGTCACAAACTAGCCTTGGCCCTCATCATGTGAAATGCCACAAGCAACGACATCTCTGGTCTATGACTACAAGAGGCACAGACTGGGGGCCCAAATATCGAAACGGACTCGGGCAAGCTAAGTATGGTAGCACACACCTGTAATGCCATCTCTTGAGAACTCAAGGCCAGCCTCAACTATGCGATGAGTTTCAGGCTAGCCTGGTCTATAGGAGATCCTATCTCAAAAAAGGAAAGAGAGAGAGGAGAAGAGGAGGGGAGAAATAATATGAAGTAAGGAGGGACAGGAAAAGAAAGAGAGGAGAGGAAAAGGAGGGAGGAAGAGGAAGGGAGGGGTGAAGAGGGAGGAGAAGAAGAAAAAAGAGAGGGGAAAGGAGGAGGAAGGGGAGAGGAGGAAAAGAACAGAGGAGGAAGGGGAAGAAGAGGAAGGAAGGAGGGGTGAGGAGGAGGAAAGAGGAGAAGGAAAAGGGGGAAGAAGGAGGAAATAGAGAGGAGGAAGAGGAGACAGAAAGGACTGGACTTGGAAGGGAACTATGTGTGGCTGGGCTGAGGTTCTGAAGCTCACAGAGCACCTCTTTCTCTGGATGAGGACTGCCCACCCATTGCTTGGGCAGAGCACAGGGTGATCTGGTGACCCCCAACCCTGGCAAGAAGCATGGGCTTCACCCTAGGAAAGCCTTGGAGAGAAGTTAGGGTCATCAAAAGGTCAGCGACTTCAGGAGCTGGTCTGCGAGTCTCTCCCCGCTTAGCTTTCCATGGCCAGAGTCTGCCCCACTTCCAACACATTGCTGTACACTGACCGGGGCTTGCACAGCATGGGCAGACAGTGAATCCTGACTAGGTGAGTGAATTTCCGACACTCACGAGCACATCGGTGGGAGCTAAGTACCTAGGAGCCAGGAAAGAGGAGCTGGGGATGAAGTTGTAGGGGATGCATGCGGCTGTGAGTGGCACAGAGAGACAGAATACAGGGGACTGGGAGACATAACCCCAGGGTGCCAGGGTCATTCTTGTCAAGCTAAGTGAGTCTTTGGGAGAGGACTAGGAAGCCCTGTGCCCCAGTTTCATGACTGACAAAATTCCTTTTCCTGATTTTTACAAAAACTCCAAATGTGTCCTCTAAGGCGGGAGAAGAGAGCCTGCCCCTTTATGCCCACAGGAATCCCCCCTGTGGGAGGCAGTTTGGGGATGTCGGCCCAGCCTGTGTTTCCCACCCCTGAAAGCCATCTTTGGGTGACACATGACTTGTGTCACTGGCCGATCCATGTCTGGAAAGGTTGGACTGGGTCTCTCAAGTTAGGTGGCCTTTGTTGATGGTTTGTGGGGTTGTGAACACGAAGATGGGGAGCTGGGGTGTGGACAGAAAAGAGGAATGAGTAGACCTGCCTGCCCTGGAGCTGCTGTAAGAGACGTGAAGCCCCAGAGAGGGGATTCTGGCTCGCTGCATCCTCCGGCTCAAGCCTTGAGTCAGCTGCTCTTGCATTGAGAGCCCACACACGCTCCCCTGGCAGAGACCGATTCTTAGAAGTCTCTCCTTCCTCCCTGGCTCTCTCTCTTGAGACTTAGCTGCCCACTGAAGCTGATCTCTTGTAGATGAACTGTACCCTAAAGTAAACAAGGTCTGAGCAGGCCTCTCTTCCAGAGCACACTCCAGTTTCAGGGTACAGGAGGTCACCCTGGGAGGGTGCTTGTCAGAAATGCTGCCCACAGCAAAAATCTGCCACAGATGGCCTTAACCTTTGACATAGAAACTATGACCACCTCTGTAACCTCTGGACTTGGTGACCTACGTGAGTATAAGAAACCTTGTTCCTGAAGAGGTTGTTTCTTAAAATGCCAAGACAGCAGAGGTATTCACCCATCTGGGCACAGGGGACTGAACAGATAGCTTAGTGGTTAGGAGTGTTTGTTACTCTTGCAGAAGGCTCAGATTCAGTTTCTCCCAATATCCATATTAGGTAGCTCCCAACTGCCTGTGGCTCCAGTTCTGGGGAGCTTGAGCACACTCTTCTTGCTCTGGTGCTGCAGGCACAGGGTACACGCATGAACATTCAGGAACATACGTAAAAATAATACATCTTTTAAAAAAGGAAACAAAAGCCACACAGGCCTAGTATAGCGGTTCATGTCTATAACCTCATTACCTGGGAAGCTGAGGTAGGAGGATTGCTATGAGTCAAGGCCAGCTTGGCCCATGGAGGAGTTGGCTCAGTGGTTAAGAGCACTTGCTGCTCTTCCAAAGGACCTGAGTTTCGGACCTAAGTTCAGTTGCCCACACCAGACAGCTCACAACTGTCTACACACCAGACAGCTCACAACTGTCTAAATTCCAGCTCTGGAGACTCTTAATGCTCACATGCACATCCACATAGTTAAAAAAAATAAAATAAATCTTTTTAAAAGAGAAACTTGTGCTGTATAATTTTACAACAACTTGACACAAGATGAAGTTGTCTGAGTGAAGGGAACCTCAATTAAGAAAATGCCTTCATAATTCAGGTTGTAGGTGGGCCTATAGGGTATTTTCTTAATTAGTTATCGATGGGAGAGGGCCCAGTCCATTGTGGGTGGTTCCATCCCTGGGCTGGTGGTCCTAGGTTCTATAAGAACGCAGGCTGAGCACACCATGGGGAGCAATCCAGTAGGCGGCTTCCCTCCATGGCCTCTGTGTCAGTTCCTGCCTCCAGGTTCCTGCCCTGATTGAGTTCCTGTCCTGACTGCTTTTGATAATGAACTGTTTACATGTACTCACTCATATTTGGTTTCTAGCCATAAATAAAGGACATTGGGCTTATAATGCATGTTCCTAGAGAAGCTAAGTAAGAAGGTGAACCCAAAGACAAACACATAGGCATCCTCATGAATATTAACCTTCATCAGGCGATGAAAGGAGACAGAGACAGAGGAGCACGGGACAGAAATATCAAGGTCCAAATCAGGAGCAGAAGGAGACGGAGCATGAGCAAGGAACTCAGGACCGCGAGGGGTGCACCCACACACTGAGACAATGGGGATGTTCTATCGGGAACTCACCAAGGCCAGCTGGCCTGGGTCTGAAAAAGCATGGGATAAATCCGGACTAGCTGAACATAGAGGACAATGAGGAATACTGAGAACTCAAGAACAATCGCAGTGGGTTTTTGATCCTACTGCACGTACTGGCTTTGGGGGAGCCTAGGCAGTTTGGATGCTCACCTTTGTAGACCTGGATAGAGGTGGGCAGTCCTTGGGCTTCCCACAGGTCAGGGAACCCTGATTGCTCTTCGAGCAGATGAGGGAGGGTGACTTAATCGGGGGAGGGGGAGGGAAATGGGAGGCGGTTGCGGGGAGGAGGCAGAAATCCTTAATAAATAAATAAATTAAAAAAAAATTAAAATTCAATCTTAAAAAAAAATGAACTGTTTACATGAAACTGCAAGTGAAGTCAACCCTTTCCTCTCCAACTTGCCTTTCGTCACGGCGTTTCATCTCTGAGTGTGTATTTGAATCAGCCTACCTCGGAGACCCTTGGGTAGAGGAGATATTGTGGAGAGAAATTAGTCCCCTGCCTTTGCCCATCCTCTTCAGAAATGGGGAAAGGGGCGGGGACGTGGCTCAGTTGGTAGAGCACTTGCCTAATGGGCACAAAGCCCTAGTTTGATCCCTGGCACCACTGGTGGTACACGTCTGTAGATCCAGCGTTGGGAGGTGGAGGCAACAAGATCAGGAGTTCAAGGCTGACCTGCGCTACATGGCAAGTTAGGGCTCATCCAGGGCTACATGACTCCCTGCCAGAGAGGGGGCAGGGAGAGAGAGAAGGTGAGAGAGAGAGGGAGAGAGAGAGGGAGAGAGAGAGAGGGAGAGAGGTGGGAGAGAGGGAGAGAGGAAGAGAGAGAGCGCTCATAGGAAAGGAAGGAAGGAACGAAAGGCAACGTGAAAGACTTCTTGATTCTGAAGACTTGGGACTCTAAGACTCCAGTGTCTATATAGAAAATAGCCTTTCTTCTCCTTTGCTGCTGATCTTGGACTGGGTTTGATTTTTTTCTTTTTTTTTAATCATTTTTTATTGTATGTGTGTGGTTGTTTTGTCTACATGTATGTCTGTGTACCGGGTGCATGCCTGGTGCCTGTAGATGCAGAAGATGGTATTGGATCCACTGGGACTGGAATTACAGACCGGTGTGAGCCACCACGTGTGTGGGGGAATCAAGCCCAGGTCCTCTGGAAGAGTACAGAGCTCATATTTGCTGAGCCCTCTCACCAGCCCCACTTCTGGTGTTTGAATGGCCTCATGACAGCAAACAGAAGACAGCTTCAGCACTTTCCTCTTGCCCCTCCCACCGGTAAGAGCGATAAGCTTCTCCGCAGCAGTAAGGCTGGCAAAGCCAGAAAAGTGTCTGCTCGTGGAGGAAAAGCCTTGGGCTCTGTGTTCTCAACGTGGGTTAACGTATGCAAGTGTGCCAACAGCGGTTAAGAGCCAACCAGGCACAGTGGACTGTGCCAAGTACTCTATCTGTTTGTATCTCGTGTGGCAACCCTGGCAGTCTGGTGTGGCCAGCCATCCAGTTAACCTGGAGCATGATTTTATTGCCGGAAGTCCTGCCTCCTCATGACTGGAAATACCTCCACCTTGCGAAGACCAGAGTAGTTGGTATCCACCACAGCCTTCCACCTACAGATGAGGGGACTGAATGCTGGGACGTCCCAGGTTGGGTCTGCCCCCACTTGATGGGGTCTTGGGCCAAGTTCTTATTAGCAGCTGAGCAGAGAGGAGACGACTGTGTGTATCTAAGGCTCTTGCTTCCATGATGTCTCAAGAGATTCTCAGACAAGAAAACCGTTTCTTCTCCAGTGTAGAAAGTATGTCTCTTGTCCATGCTCATTATGGCTTGAGGGTTCTACTCATTGCACATTCTAGGCCTGAATACAGTTTGAACAACCTGTACAAATTGAGCTCCTAAATTTATATGCACACTGAGAACAGAGAAAGGTAAGGAAGGAGAGGGAGAGGAAGAGAGGAAGAGAATATGCTATTATTCCCCTTTCTTCCCAACCAGCCTGTCTCCGTTGCTGACCAATGACGAAGAGTAGAATTCACACAGGCTTGGGAGTCAACGGTTCATTTCCCAGCTTCCCTGATTACAGGCTGCATTATGCTACGTGTCTTTGAACTTTGGTTTTCTAAAATGAATACAGGATAATGACGTACCTCTCCCTCAGATGTGAGGATTAGCTAAGATGGCTATTGAGTGCTTCAAATTGTACTACAGAGCTACAGTGAATCAAAACAGCACAGTACTGGTAAACAACAACAACATAAGATAAAAGCACACAGAGAGCAATGGAACAGAGGAAGCGAAGGTGTCTAGACGTGAATCCATGTACGTGGAGTCAATCGGTGTGTAACCAGGGTAGCAAGAATATAGGATGGGGAAGGACAGTTACTTTATTAATAGTATTATTAATAGTACTGGCAAGCAATGGATATTCACTGAAAAAGAACGAAACCAGACACCCTTATGCTGTGCACAAGATCTCAAAAGAGATTAAAGACTCCAGAGTAAAACCTCCAAGCCAGGGACTGGAGGGATGGCTCAGTGGTCAACAACTCGAACTGAGCCCTGGCTCCCTGCTCCATGTGCTGGAAGAGGAGATCTGGCTCCCACAAGTTGTCCTTTGAGCTCCACACTTTCACCACAACACAACCCTTCACCCACAAAATAAATGTGAACAAACAAACAAAAAAAAACCTTTTTAAATTTCCAAGCCACAAAACTCCCCTCCAACATAGAGGGAAATCTCCTAGATAGTAGTCCCACTGGTGACTTTTGGGAACTGACACCAAAAGCACAGATAACTAAAGCAAGTGGGTAGGGCAGCACCGAATGAAAACTCCTCTGCAAACAGCCAGACAAAAGCACCTCCCAGTGCTGGAACCATGCCTGGTTCAAGTGCTGGGAACGGAACCAGAGCTTCCTGTGTGCTGGGCAAGTGCTGTGAGCCATCCCTCCACCCAGAGCAGAGTTCCCAGTCACAGAGCGAGCATGGAGAGCTTCAGGTTAGCTGTGTCAGTGAGAAGACAGGAGTAGTGGAGCCCATGGAAGTCACCCGTATTCCACAGAGAAACTCCCACCAGCAGGTTGGCCCTTGAAGGAACTTACGAGTCCTTTTGGTAAGATCCACGCCGCCTCCCCGGCCACTGGCCCTGACCCCTGGGCCAGCCAGCTCCTGCTGTGGTTTGTCCGGCTGCAAAGCCCACTGGACTTTTTGTAAGCCTGGAAGATGTCCCTTTGAGTCACTTTTCCTTTGTGTGTAACTGGGGACTGGAAATCCAATATGTATTGAAGGAAAATCTGTGGAAACAGCACAGAGAGTTACAGTTCCAGCGACAGCTTCCAAAGCAGTATGGAAACACGGGCTGCCTGGTAGAACCAAAGTCCTGACACTGGGGAAGACAGAATCTACCTGTGAACCAACTCAGCAGGTGCTGGGAATCGTGTTCTGTTAAAATGTGCGGGGGGGGGGGGGGGGGCGCCAGGGGCGGGGCATCTCTCACTTTTGCCTCTCCACAGCATTGACAACCAACAAGCCCAGGAAAATAAATCCAAATTCAAAACCTGAAGCATGCTTTCTCCTGGATGCTTCTGTTTTCCCATCACTGTAAAATCAAAGCACCATGACTCCGAAATTCTGATCACAGGCTGTTCTTGTAGAAGACCTGGAGTTTGGTCCCCAACACCCGTACCAACAGCTCACGATAACCTGCCTGTAACTTCAGCTCCAGGGGCCCCAAGCTGGCAATTCTGCACCAAGAGAAACAGCCCCACAGTTGCCTGTGCTGGTTCTAACTGAGCTACTCTTTTCAGAATCTGTTAAATGTTGGTCTCTCTCATTGATCATAGCTGGCAGCATTCGTGAATTCAATGGCTTTCTGTTGGGGGGAACTCTGCCCTGGTCCACTCAGACAAAATGCCCAGTCATGTGGTCCCTCGAGACAAGTTCAGTTCAGTAGTTTGTCACTGTGGTGTGACCGTGTCGCTACCAAGTTCACACCTCAAAAACTGCACAACAAACTGTGGGGGAGGGGGCGGTTACACTTGTTCACTGGTATGGGCTCATGAGCATGCGCACACTGTGTTTGTGGAAGCCCAAGAGTGATGTCAGATGTCTTCCTTGGTTGCTCTCCCCATTATTTATTTAGGCACCCAGAGCTGGATGCCTGGGCTTGTCTACCCAGGCAACTTGCTCTGAGGAATCCCTATCTATCTCTGCATTCCAAGAGCTGAAATTTTGCTCCTGGAACGCCCCATGCACCCAACATTTACATGTGTTCTGGGGAGCTAAACCTGGTTTTCACACTTGCACAACAAATGGCAAAGACTTAACCCCTGAGTCATCTCCCAGTCACACACACACACACACACACACACACACACACACACACACACACACACGGGGGGGGGGGGCGGGGGGAGTTCTTCTAGCTCTGTAGACCAGGCTGGCCTCGAACTCACAGAGATCCACCTGCCTCTGCCTCCTGAGTGCTGGGATTAAAGGCGTGCGCCACCACCATCCAGCCCCATCATAATAGTTTAAAAGTGAGCTTATGGTTTGGTGTTAGGCCACAGTCAGAGCTACTTAGTAGCCTGTGAGCCTGGATTAGATTGGACATGTCTGCTAGGACCCGGTAGCTGGCTCTGCCAGCTTCCGGGACACACTGCCAAGAGTCAAGGCAGGAGAGCTCTCTCAGTCTCCAATTAAGAGTGCTGACACAGTGACACTCAGGAATGCTCAGACCCTTGTGGGAGTGACATCACCTTGACCTGGCTGTCTCCTCCTGTAGACTGTAGGATCCAGCTTTCCGACCCCAGCCTTCTCCTCTTCCACCTTCATCACTATGGAGGAAAAGATGAACACAGCTTCAGAACATTAAAGATGCAGGAGGCCAGGGAGATGGCCCAGTCAGTAAAGTCCTGCCTTGCCAGCAGAGTTTGATCCCCAGAACCCACTTTAACAGATGTGGTGCCAGATGTGGTGATGCACACTTGTAATCTGTCAGGAGCCATTTCAGGCTTCTCCTTTCTCACGTCTCACAGGGCCTTGAGGTGGAAATCTTGAGACAGAAAACTTAAAGTTAACTGAGACATTGTATACTGACCATGGAGATTCAAGCTCCAGAGGGCACCTCAGAGTGTCTTCTTTGTTTGCTGCTTATCACTAACAGCAGGTGCTCTAGCCACTGACCTTGCAACTGCCCAGCTTTGCTGCCTAGCTACCGAGCCCCTCCTTTCCTTCCCCCCTTTTCCCCTTCCTCAGTTCCCCCCTGACCGAGCTCCTCACTGAGGAGTATATAAGATGTAAAACTTGCTTCAATAAACGGGATGCCTTGACAAAAAGAATACTGCTTGGCATCCGTCTCTCTCTCTCTTCCATATCTTTCAGATAGTGACTCTTCAGACCCTGGAATAATTTAGGACCTGCTGGGAGGGTCAGTAATCCGGTGACGGGGAGTCAGAGACAGGCCGGTCCCTGGGACTCACTGGCCAGCCAGCCTAGCTGAATTTGAGAATTCCAGGCGAAAATGAGAAAGCTTGTCTCAAACACAAGACGGGTTCCATGCCTCAGCCTTTGGCCTCCACATGTACAACAAATTCATGTGCATGTCCACCAGAACACACATATGCACACAAAACAAAACAAAATTATAAATTAAAAATAAAATGTAGATGATAACGGCTGCCATTAATGGGCAGTATTTTGAATGCTTTTCATGTATGACTTAATAGAATCGTCTCATCCGTGCTATAGTCTTAGTAGTAATAGTAATTTACTCTGCAGAGGATGCAGCCACAGCCTTACCTATCTTTTCTTTGTTTTCGAGACAGGGTTTCCCTGTGTATCCCTAGCTATCCTAGAACTTGTTCTGTAAGCCAGGCTAGCCTTGAACTCATGGAGATCCTCCTGCCTCTGCCTCTAGAGTGCTGGGATCAAAGGCGTGTGCCACCACCACCAGGCCACTTAAAATGTATTTGTTTATTTTGAGACAAAGTTTGTGTCTGACCCTGGGTGACCCGGAAGTCACTATGTAGTCAAGGTTGGTCTGGAACTCAGGCGTCTGCCCGCCTTCCTCGCACGTGGTGGGATGAAGGGTATTCGTCACTAAGGCCTTGCCTATCCTAAACAAGTGTCCAACCCCTGAGTTCCACATTCAACCATATTAGAACCATTATCCAGATCTGGAACTGAGGCACTAAGAATCTAAATTACTGTCAAAATGGAGAAAGAGAAATCCAAACCCAGATTGTCTGTAATGAGAACTATACAGAATTCCTAGCCTTACAGTTTCTAAAAATATATTCTTACCATAAAAATAATGGAAGCGTCAAATTTGACTGTAAAAGATTTTGAACACCCGAGCTGATCAGTAACCTTGAGTTCCTGGTACAAAAGGCTCATCACTATTTTTTCCAGTTTTATTTTGCTGTTGTTGTTTTGAGACAGGGTCACACTATGTAGCACTAGCTGGCCTGAAACTCACTGTGTAGACCAGGCTAGTCTCTGACTCCCAAAGACATTCCTGCCTCTACCTCTTGAGTGCTGGGGTTACAGGTATTCACCACGACACCTGGTGTGTTCGCCACCACATCCTGCACGTTCAAGAACTGTTGAGCAATAGAAAATAAATAACAAAGGCCAAGAATGATGGCAAACCCCTTTCATTCCAGGCTTCAGGAGCAGAAGCGGGCAGATCTCTCTGTGTGAGGTCAGCCTGGTCTACACAGTGAATTCCAGGCCAACTAAGGCTATCTAGTGAGCCCCTATCTCAAAAACAAACAATCACAAACATGATCAATTGATTGTGCCCACAAGTGTGATAACTGTTAGGCTGTTGTCTGTAGGTTTGATGGCTGGCTGGTGTGCAGCCTCCCTGACCGCTCGCTGACCATTATGACTGGCCAGTGTCGAGGCATATTGGTTGCTAAGTCCTCTGAACACCACTGGTGGTAATAACTGTCTTGGGCTGGAGAGAAGGAGGGTCAAAAGAAAAAGCAAGCAGCAAGGTGTCTAGGGCTGGTGCAATGGCGAGCTGGGTGACAGACCTTCAGGATGACTGCTAACTCTCCTTCACTTTAGAGACAGCTCCATCTCAGTAGCTTTGCAAACTTGCCCTCAGCTGTGCTGTCTTGACATCAAAATACACTGGAAAGCCCCATATAAGAGCACAGATGGAGAGTGAGTCCTGTTCCGAGGAAATCCCAACCCACTCCCGGAACTTCCTGGAACTCCCCACATTTCCCCTAACATAGCTCATGAACAGTTTACCTTTAAAATGAGCCAGCTAAAATTCCAGTGGGGCCTGTGGGGTATCTCTGGGTAGAAGTATTCCCCCAGAACCTGGGGACTGAGTTCAGTTCCCCAAATCCACATAGAGGTGGAGGGGAGAGCTGACTCCACAAAGTTGTCCTCTGACCTCTAAGACTTGTGTGACAAATGAACACCACACATACATGATAAAGATAACAAATTAATTATATTCATATTTTAAACTGCAGCAGTGCAGCTCTCTCCCTTTTATCTAAATGTCTACCTTTCATTTTTCCCTAAGACAGCATCTCCTGTATGACTTTGAGCTTGAGATGTGTGTGTGTGTGAACCAGGATTCAAACTGAATTATTTCTGATTCCTAAGCCCAAGGGAGTAAGAGAGGGTGTGAGAAGGGGAGAATGGAAGAGAAAGGAGGGAGGGGAGAGCGAAAGAAGTAAAGTGAAGGGGAGGAGAGGAAGGGTCCGGCATGGGCTTTTGCCAATCTCCCACTTTTGGGTTTCAGGCCCTCCCTGAGCGCTGGCTGAAGTCCTGCACTCACCACAGCCCAGGGGCCTGTACAAGCTGACTCTCTCAGCACCTTCAGTAGATTAGAGCGAGTTATGTCTGAAGAGTACGAACGCCTACAGCCACCTACAATGATAGGTTAGCAAAGACCTACAACCACCTACTATGATAGGTTAGCAAAGACCTACAACCACCTACTATGATAGGTTAGTAAAGACCTACAACCATCTACTATGATAGGTTAGCAAAGACCTACAGCCACCTACAATGATAGGTTAGCAAAGACCTACAACCATCTACTATGATAGGTTAGCAAAGACCTACAACCACCTACAATGATAGGTTAGCAAAGACCTACAACCATCTACTATGATAGGTTAGCAAAGACCTACAACCATCTACTATGATAGGTTAGCAAAGACCTACAACCACCTACTATGATAGGTTAGCAAAGACCTACAACCACCTACTATGATAGGTTAGCAAAGACCTACAACCATCTACTATGATAGGTTAGCAAAGACCTACAACCACCTACTATGATAGGTTAGCAAAGACCTACAACCATCTACTATGATAGGTTAGCAAAGACCTACAACCACCTACTATGATAGGTTAGCAAAGACCTACAACCATCTACTATGATAGGTTAGCAAAGACCTACAACCACCTACTATGATAGGTTAGCAAAGACCTACAACCATCTACTATGATAGGTTAGCAAAGACCTACAACCATCTACTATGATAGGTTAGCAAAGACCTACAACCATCTACTATGATAGGTTAGCAAAAGACTTATGGCAACGGCCCCTGGGTGCAGCAAGGAAAGAGCTTGCAGGGTCAGCTTTTTCCTATCTCCAGGCCCTCCCTTGCTAGAGTACTGTCATTTCCCTGTCCGCTTTGGATCCCAAATCACCTCGGCCTTGAGTATGGTTCATAGTTCAGACCAAATTTTCTTTTGTTCTGAGAGATTGGTCAGCACATTTCCATGTCCCTGCTGCCAGCCCAGAATCTGGGATCCTCAAGAACAATCTAGAACCTTCCTGGCAAACCAGATACTCTGAAGTTGAAGGGCTGAGTCCGTGGTACCCTAGCACATAGACACTCAGAGTCCCCCACCCAAGCCACCTTTGTGTCTGGTGTAGCAGGACATAGTGATATAGCCAGCCTTAAAGGTACATAGCACCAGGGGCTGAAGATATGGTGCAGTGGTTAAGAGCACGAGCTGCTCTTCCAGAGGACCCAGGTTCAATTCCCAGCACCCACATGGCAGCTCACAGCTGTCTGTAACTCTAGTTCCAGGGTACCAGACACCCTCAAGCAGGCAAAACACCAATGCACATAAAGAAAACCCAAAAAAATGAAAAACAGAAAGATATATAGCACCTCATGACCATCAATACCCTAGTGGCAGAATCACCTGCCAGTTAAACACCCACCGCCCTGCTCCATCCTCAGGGCACATTGATTCAGATATGTGCACCAGAGGCCTGGACATAGTTGAATGAAACAACAGGCTGACTATTAGGGAAAAAAGGCAGAGGATGCTGATGTCCTCGGTGCTAGGCAGCCGTAGCTCTAGACATGAACTACCTGGAGAACGCTTGCTACACTCTGCCGTCTGGGAGTTTTCTTTGCCCACCTGTTTTTAAGCCATTTGACCTTTATGGTTAAGAATGTTAACCAGACAGCATCATGTCTGGTGAACCCAGAGTATCTCAGGAACGAAATTTCCCTCTGGTTCACCCTGGATGATTTTATCAAATGAATTGACAAAAATGACCTTAGGAAGCTGAGCTGGAAGCCAGACAAAGGAAGGTGGGCATGGTTGCCCATGCCAGTTGTTCCAGCACTTGAGAGATGGAGGCAGGAGGATCAGGAGTTCAGGAGCTGCCTGAGCTGCATAGCCAGTTCCGGGACAGCCTAGGACACAGGCTACCCTGACTCACACAAACCAAACAAAATAAAGAAACCAGAGAAAGGTTTCATTTGTTGTTCAGGCCTACCAAGCAAACTCCTATACTCCAGAAGAGAAGAACAAGAAAATGAAATGTCCCTGAGCAATTGACAGTAATCATGGCAGGTGCCATATCCACAACCTAGAAACAAAGACGCATAATGAAGACTTAGCAATTGGTCTTTCCTCATCCCGGTGTTTCCAACAGTCACAATCTGTCTTTCTACAACTCTCAGGCAGAGAAGAGGCAATCCTCCTGGTTCTGGGTGCTTCTTAAGTACGGCCAGTCTCACAAATGTTGTAAAGACAGACAGAAATACACAGACGGAGAAGCGAAGGAGACTTGCTTCTGTCAGACGGAAGCAAGGGGAAGTGATTCACTAGGTTCTGGGAGCGCAAGAGTCTCCGCTCACCTCCATTCCTTTGGAGAATTCACACCCCGAATCAGTGGACCCAAGGCACTAGAACGACTAATACAGTGCACTTTTTCAAAGGAAAGGCAGACACCAGGGCTCGCCTGGAAAGTCTGTCTAGCATTCTGGGTCAGTGTTTGTGACAACCACACTTCAACACTCAGAGTCCACACACACACACACACACACACACACACACACACACACACACACACACAAAACCACTTTGTCTATCACACTTTAAGCTGCAGACTTACCCGTGTGTTCCCAGCAGCAGACACCAGGCTCCAAATGGCTGTAAGGCCAGAGTCCTTGGCTTGGCTCCTGTTGGGTGGGCAGGAAGGCTTTCTGTGGCTTCCAGGCTGAGCAGTATTTGGGCCATTGGAGATTGACTTCTGGGGTTCAGTAGCGGTCAGCCGGTCAGCCGTGTGACCAGGGTGGGGGAAGGGACACTCCCGCAGGGTCAGGCAGGGGATTGGCTGACAGACAAGGGTATAGCAGGGATTGACTAGAGCCCACAACAGCGTGGGCATGGGACTTTGCTCCAAATATCTTCTTCAATTTCACTGGTGATTTTAACCTGGTGAGCATTTCATGGCTGTGGTATATTCCAGTCTTGAGTATGAAATACCGATTTATCTTCCTGCTTGATTGTACCCAAGATATTTTTCTCTTTGAAATTCTGTATTGTGTGCATATGTGCGTGTGTGTGTGTATGTGTGTGTGTGTGTGTGTGTGTGTGTGTGTTCCTGCCATAGCAATGTGCAGCGGTCAGAGGGCAGCTTTTGGGCTCCAGGTTTGAACTGAAGGCATCAGGCTTGTCAGCAGGTGCCTTTGCCCACTGAGCCATCTTGTTAGCCTCAGATCTTTCTTGTAAAATTCTGACTTGGAGGGATGTTACAGTTGGAAAAAAACTTGGAGATGATCTCACCCTACCCCAAAGTACCCAATTTGAGTTAAGGGAAACTGAGGCTCAGAGAGATGTGGCATCATTTCCAGGAGCCTGCGCAGGCCTGGGTCGGCTGTCACACACTATGGTGACCCCAGCTGACTCAAAGTTACAGCTCCTTTGAGAGTCTCCAGCTTTCAGGTGTTAGATCTCTGAGGACTGGTAAGATGGTGGCGTGGGATCCGACCCCGCAGGTACCTAAAGGGGCAGCTGATAGACCGAGGAACGGCTGGGGAATGGTGCAGCCAGGGCTACAGTCGGAACGTTTGGACATTGCGAGTTTCCTCGCTTATTTGCATATTGTTTTGCCCTCTAATGTGGGAAACTTTGTTTTGTTTGCTGATGTGTCTCTGATACCCAAACAAAGTGTGGCTTCTAAATAGTGGGGGTCAAGCATCTGCCAAATTGAGTTTGTTTTGTTTTTTAAATGGGTTCAGAGCTCACCTCACATCTCTGTGGAGCCTTGGCAAAGCGGTTTCCAGGTGGTGGTGGTTGTCTTGGTTTCTTTCTTCTTCCCCCCTCCCTCCCTTCTTTTTCTCTTTTAACCTCAATTTCTTCAACTGGAAAAAATGGGGGCAATCACCTCTACACCCGAGGCTGGTTGAGTCCATGCAGGTGACATATTAGGCCTGACTATTAACGTTTCATAATTGTGACACTTGCAGGAAGTTGGCAACGTGTCCTGGATTAGTGGGGACGAGAAGGGTTGTGCTGTAGTGGAGAGGAGGCAGCTGACTCCTAGCCTTCCTAGCATATAGGAACCAACATGCCCCGCATGATCTCTGCTGCCATCTGGTGGTCATCCTCGGCAGTGGGCTGAGATTTACAGATTACATTTTCCACAGAGAAAAATGAGCTTTGCTAGACGACAGCCCCTTTCCTTAAGCAAAGCCAGACCGTCAAGGTCTCTGATCTTCCAAGTTTGGTCCTTGACAAAGCTTGCCCTGTAGTCGTTTGGTATTGCCACGGAAACCAGTAAGACCAGAAAGGAACTGAGGGTCCCTGGGTAGCCATTTCTGAGACATGGCCCCAAGAGGACCAACACAGGCAGGCAGTTAGGACTGGCCACTTCCCTCCAGTCCCCCATTGAGGCTGTATTTGCTGAGTTGAGAATAGTGCTTTGGTCACTTTTGTCCAGCTGAGCGACGCGATTAGCATCCTGACTGCGTCTTCGTGGGGGTCAAAAGACCATTATGTTGTTAGTCTACTCCCTGGAGGCATAGTGTGTGTGTGTGTGTGTGTGTGTATGTGTGTGTGTGTGTGTATGGTGTTGTGTTGGGGAGGAGAATCATCACTGGGATTCAAAGGCACTGATATGCCCTGATTAGGCTATCGCCGGGAGGGGGAGGTTTCATTTCCAAGACGGCCTGGTGTGGTAACACACACCTTTAACCCCAACATCCCAGAAGCAGCGGTAGCAGGATCTCTGTGAGTTCAAGGCCAACCTGGTCTGCATAGCCAGCTCCAGGACATAGTGAGACCCTGTCTCAACAAATAAATAAATAATATTAAAAATTTTAATACAAAACATCTAGAAATGAACTTGCCTAGATATGAGTCTTATATGAGACTGTGCAATAAACTTTGCTTAGGAATATATGATAAAAAATCATATTTCTGGATGAGGAATATATATTAAATATTCAGAAATGTATATAAAATTCAAATACAATTCTAGTTACATTTTAGATGATAATAACAAAAAAGAAAAACCATTCCTAAAGTATTAAAGGTCTCTCCGACTTTCACTACTAAGTCCCGCCATGCTATATTTCACTAAAAGGAATTTTTGTTCTCCTTGTTTATGGATGAGAGAACTGAGGCTTAGAGAGGATGAAATGACTTATCCAAGGTCACACCCCTAGTGAACAACCAAACAGGCTGGGGACAATGGCTCACACCTGCAATCCAAGCACAAGGGAAAATGAAGTAGTGTTGTGGGATGTTTGTACACTGTGTGAGGTATATTGCTGTGATTGGTGTAACAAAAAGCTGAGTGGCCAATAGTGAGGCCAATAGGCGGGATTTCTGAGAGAGAAAGTAGAGGATGAGGACTCTAGGCATGTGGGAGACAACAGAGAGGAAACAGAAAGTGCAAGATGACAGAGAGGCAATACCATGTGACAGAATGTAGATTACATTTTAAGAGCTAGTTAGGAATAAGCCTAAGCTATGGGCAAGCTTTCGTAATTAATAAAAAGTCTCCATGTCATTATTTGTAAGCTGACTGATGGGACAGAAAAAGACTTATTACATTTGGCGCTTTCACGTGGGCATGACACAACCACATGAAGGAAGAAGTCATGCCAGACAGTGGGACAGTCACTGCAGTCATTGTGTGGGCCTCTCTGCTAGCACTCACAACAGTCGGCTCGTTCACAGGGACCCAGGAAAATGGGCTCAGTAACTTCCCAAAGCTGGGGTGGTAAACATGGCTCCTGCCCATGCCCACATGAGGCAAGGTCTCAGGGAAGCAAGAGGGGTGGAGTCAGCCACCAGAGCTGCACGGGGTCAGACGAGCTGTTTGAGGCTTGGCTTACCTGGTCAGAGAACACTGCAGACATGCAAAAGGCCAGGTTCAGACACACACACACACACCCACACACACACACCACACACCTCTTAGAAAGTACAGTATGCTTTCAAATGTGCTTAGATGCTGAAGAGAGAAAATGAGTATAGACACAGATGGGGAAAGTGATTTAGAAATAACAGTCTTTAAAGAGAGTAAAGCAAGATAGCAAGAATAAGCCACATAAGGATGGGAAATACACAGGCATCTGGACCCTGTATGGTGCTTTGGTGACCTCGAATTTTTTAAATGCTGATGTACAAAAAGCAGTCACTTCTGAGAGACAATAGATCATGGAAACTGCTAAATTAAACCAACCTATATATTTTAAGAATGTCTGAACCTCAAAATGGAAGTCAGAAAGTATGTTATGTTGAGGGAAAGGTTATGTCTTTGTTTCCAAAGGAAACAAAGATCTATGGTTCTCTTCAAAGTTTGTAATAAAGATCAAATTTGAAAACCTAGGCTACAAGCATGAAGAAAAACCAAGAAAGAAAGATTACAGGACAGGTGACATACATGCTGATCCCTCTACTATGGGAATGGCTCTGAGACTGGAGGAGACATGATAGAGTTTGTTGGCTACAGCGTCCTCATGACTTATTATTACATACATCCTTCCATATGGCGAGGATAGAGGTTTGGTCATACGGGCCAAACAGACTTATAAAGTTGACAGATACCTTTTATCTTTAGCTGATTTGTGCACACTTCAGATTCCATACCTGTGTGTGTATGTATGTATGATGTGTGTGTGTGTGTGTATATATATATATATATATATATATATATGTATTATGTATCCTTTAAAAATTTATGTGTTTTCAGAAAAAAAGAACCAAACACCAATAAAGACAAGTAGCCCAGGTGATTCGGCCTCTCAGAATGCCTCTGTTGCAGTTTCCTCAAAATTCTGCATCCAGAATAACTTCAAAACCGCTGAGATGGTCCAAACTCATGCAATAAATAAATAAATAAATAAAATAAAGGACAGACTTAGGGGCTGGGAAAATGGCTCAGTTGGTGTGAAGACCTGAGAGACAGGTGTGAGGGCGTGAGCTTGCCATCCATCCCTGGAGCTCTCCGGGCAGCCAGAGTCCCTTCATCAACAAGCCCAAAGTCCTAGTGAAAGATCCCATCTCAAAAAAACAAGGTGGACAGCTCCTGAGGTTATTCTCTAGCCGGTACACAGACACACAGACAGAGACACACACACCACACACACAGACACACACAGAGACACACACACACACAGCCACCCTAGTCACTAGTTTTGTGGTAACCAAGCCCGACCTCCAAGGCCTCCCTGGTCTTAGCCCCTAAAATGGCATTAGCTATGCACTAGCCTTGAGAGTACTAAGTTACCTAAAGAACTTTCCCAAAACTCCAGCAGGAAAGGATAAAGACAGGGTTTTTAAATCCCACAATCCATTGACCTTCCTAGAGGGTGTTTTGATTGCAGATGAAGCCCCTGGACTCTGCCACTTCCCCTCCAGCGAGGCCCCTCACCCACCTTGACCAGGCCCCTTGAGAGCATCTTTCCCCACACGGGCAGTATGAGAGCACCATGAAAAGCTGGTCAGTGAAACCTGGACTAAGAGCTGAAGTTCTAGAACGCTAACAGGCTCTAAGTCTCCCTCCCAGAAGTACTTCAACAGGTCTAGAGCGAGACCAGAAATCCAAAAAATTCACAACCCCTACTCCCATGACACTGATTTGGAGCGAGTTTTGGCACAAGTTTTGTGACCTGCATTGAAGTGGACTGAAAACATTCAAGTTGTGGGGAGGCACAGAGCTGGACGAGCTACAGGGTTCCCCCTTCCGCTAAGCGCTGTCCCATTCTCAGAGCAGCTTACTGCATGTGTATTGAGAGGACAGTCCTTCACCCATCTCCAGGGGGGCTTTCAGCCTTGGCCCATCCAGTTTCTTCAGCAATCCTCCTCCACCCGTTCTGAACCAGTTAGCCCAAGTCCCACTCAGAACCACACAGAAAGCAGTGAAGTAAAAGTTGCTTTAATTGGGGGGTGAAGTCCTCAGTCAGGGAGACCTCACTCAATCTTTAGTGGAGGGGTGTCAGACCCCCTCCAATGCCCTGAGGCCCCTCGGGAAAGAGGGAGCAGCGGAACAGCGAATTAAGGAAGAGGTCAGGGGCGGATAGGCAAACCCAGGTTACGGAAGCTGCAGGACCCTAACCAGACCTGGGGAAGCTGACCCAGGCAAGAGCTTTAGCCCACGGGTTCAACCAAGGAGTGGCTGAGGCAGCTGCGCACTGAACAGTGGTGCCAGGGGGGTCCGTGGGCCAAAGGGGACAGCAGGGAAGGAGTGCTTAGGAGATCAGGCGACTGTGGAGCTGGTGCAGCTGCTCCTGGGTCAGCACCAGACGGTGTCGCTGTCCTAGGCCTGCCGCACACGAGAAGGTCACCTTGCCCATATAGACAGTGTCATCTTGCTGTTCTTCCTTGGCCTTGTGTTGGGAAGAGAAAGAGGACGTCAGGTCAAGGGCTGCCTTGACTATGGCCACTGAAGGCCCCTTGCACTGTGGCAGTCCCTGGACACTGGGAACATCTTTCAAACTAGAACAGGTGGGTCTAACAAGGCAACTGAGTCCCTCCTGGTGTAAAAGCCAGGGCAGGAGTTATTTATGTGCTGGGACAGTCCAATCTATAAATGCCGAAAGCACTTCGGGGATCTGAGCAAGCAAGACGTGGCCCTGCCAGATAAAGGCCTCTTGGAGATAAAGGCTTCCTGGAGGCCCAGGAAGAAGAGCAGAAGCCACAGGAGCACCTGGCACAGTCCATCACCTCCCGCCGCGTGCTCCCCCTTACCCTGAGGAAGGCTGACGAAGGGAAGGTGGCAAAGTCAGTGGGAACGGTAGCTCCAGGACGCTGAGTTACTGTCTCCTTGAGGACTTCATCCTGGGGAGGGGGAGAGAGGGGACCCCGTTGGTAGTTCAAGACCTGCCCAGCTTCACAGAGACACTAGTTCCAGAGGACTTGGCTTCCTATCACCACACTTGCTCCCGTCTCTAACCCCGTCCCCACCCAGCGCCCTTCACGCTTTATGCACCGTCACCCTGGAAGGCCAAGCTCGGCTTCTGTTACAGCCATAATGGTACAGTGTCAGAAACCACCGGCAAATGCTCTGCCCGCCAATGGCTTCAGCTGACAGAAGCTGTGGCCACACATCCTGAAGAACCACTGGCTCAGCACTGTGGTTCAGCAGCCTAAAGAGGATCCTACCAGGCGCTTTGTTGAGAGGCCTCCCTTCCCTCCCACCCTCTCCCCAGTATGCCTCAAAGCATGGGGCAGGTGCAGAGAGACTCCAGAAGTGCCTGGCACTGCCAGGGGGTGAGCCAATCAAGTCCAGTGTAGGAAAGGCAGGATGTGACTGACCTTGAGCTTCTCAATGGTGTCACTCAGGGACTTGAGCTGAGCCACTTGCTCCATAAGCTGAGCTGACGGGCTCTTGGCAGCTGTGAAGAGGGAAGGATGCTGAGGACACAAAGGTCCCTCCGAGCAGCTGAACTACATGGCCAGGAGCATCAGTATTGAACCCACATAGCACAGGCACTTTAGAGAGAACGTGAACTGGGTCTGGTGGGAAAGCCTAGAACCCAGCCGCTGGGAGACTAGACAGGAGGATAGGTAGTTCAAGGCCTGCCTGGGCAACTTACTAAGACCTTGTCTCAAAAATAAACATAAAAAAATTAAAAAGTGCCGGGCATGGTGGTACATGCCTCTCTCTAATCCCTGCATTCAGGGAGGCATCAGCTGGATCTGAGTTCGAGGCCAGCCTGGTCTACAAAGTGAGTTCCAGGGCAGCCAGGGCTACACAGAGAAATCCTATCTCAGAAACCAAAACAAACAAAAACTTAACAAGTAAAACGCTGGGCCCACAGAGCATTAGTAGCAAGCTTGAGGCCTTTAGTTCAATCCCCTAGTAGGAGAGAAGAGTGAAGGAGAGACAGAGGACAGGGAAGAGAAAGCGAGAGAACAAGAGTAAGGCATGGGGAAACTGACTCGAGGCCGCAGCCATCTTCTTAGTGGGGAGCACACACCTGGGCTGGTCCGTGTGATATCTATCACATGCGTGTGCGTGCTCAGCTGGTTTAGTGTCTCCAGTAGCTGGCTGGTCTTGCGATACAGTGTCCCAGCCACCAGCTCACCACCAGGGCCCTCGTGGGGCGGGACGGAAAGCTTTGCTACGTGCAAAGGGGGCAGAGCGGCCAAGGATGCCTTCATCTGGGCTCCCTATCAGGATGTGGGAGGGAACAGAAGTCGTGTAAGAGGTGCAGGCGGCCTTCAGTGCTCATCACGGGCCGGCACACCCATCACGGGCCGGCACATCCATCACGGGCCGGCACACCCCCCACGGTCCTTACTTTGAGGATGCTGTTCTCATGCTGGAGCTGCGAGATGTGCAGCCTCATGGCAGAGATCTGCTGGAGCAGCAGCGGTGAGTCCTTCACCAGCCCCGGACCTGGCAAGGCGCCTGGAGCCTGCCCAGGAGTGGCCCCTGTCAATGTCACAGAATGTCATCAGTCCTGGCTGCAGAGGTTGAAAACTGGCTCTTCCCTCACACCTCCACTTCTGAAGGCACATGGGAGAAGCCTCGTGCTGTCCCCGTCCCAGTGCCCAAGGCCTTGGTAAACCCCAGCCGGGGCAGTCTACCTCGCTGTTGTTCTTCTGTGTGCAGGAGCCCGCGGGGAAGCAGAAAGAGAGAGAGGGGTTAGACAATGTGGGGGCGCAGGACGCAACAGAGGAACTCTGGACACAACATGCAGAAGAGCCTCTTCGTCACCACCAAAGCCTCCTCTCTAAGACCCTGCTCTGCCACTGGTGAGAGCAGACATGTGAAAGAGGGCAAAACCCATGAGGAAATGGCGCAGACCCGCTGAGGGACCACGAGACCCTGACATCAGGCAAGGCTAGATATTTCAGCAGTGTGGCAGGTCCAGCGGGGAGTTTCTAGAGTCTAACTTGGTCGTTACTCTGACTTCACTGGCAGTCTTGGTAACATGCTACTTTACTCAGTGGGTCTCCAAACCTATCTTCATGGCAAGAGAAAACAAGTGTGTTCTTGGCTGAACACCTGGGGTATAGGCACCTGAAGTCAAACTGAGGCCAGAAGAGAGGACAGTCAGTCTCCCTAGGCCAATGCCACCTGTACACTGTACTCACCACCAGCAATGCCAGAGACCAGGGTAGCAATGCCTGAGGGAGGGGGACCCCGAAGCCCTTCAATTGTGCGCTTGGACTGGCTGTTCAGCCGCTGCTTTAGCTCTGCCTTCTCTGCCTCCAACTGGTCGATGTCAGCCTGGAGTGCATCCATTGTCTCCTCAAAGTCTCTGTGATAGAGAACCTGGGTTCAGGCATGTTCCTCACAGCCCCACATGACTTTCCACCCTGACAGCAGGCCCTTAGATGCAACCCCAGCGACACAGTGGTGTGCGCTAGGAAGTACACTACAAGGAAGAAGTCTCTAGTGACAGAAAGTGGCAGGTAGGAGGAATGGGTGGAGGATCGGGGCCTAGGATGGGATGGGTGGAGGACTCAGGGCCCAGGGATGGGATGGGTGGAGGACTCGGGGCCCAGGGATGGGATGGGTGGAGGACTCGGGGCCCAGGGATGGTGCTGACTTCTCCTTCTTTCGCAGCAGGGTCTGAGTCTCCTCCAGCCGAGTCTGGACTTTCTCAATGCGCTCATCTGCATCCTTGGCAGCGCTGTCCAGCTTCTTCTCCAGGAGGCTCAGCCGCACGTTGGCCTCGCTCAGCTCCTCTCCCTGCACAAAGTAACACTTCTAGCTCCCCAACATCCTCCCCAAAGCCCCAGGACTGGGTTAGGCCATGGGATGTGGGGTTCCCTCCCCAATGACCCCTAGCTGCAGGCTCCATTTCTTTCCTCAACTCCCACACCACCTTGATCCCCACTGCCAGCACCTGCTGCTGCCCAGGCCTGCCACACCTCCCACCTTAACTATTTAATCAATTATGTCATGTGTATGGTGTTTTGACTACACGTGTGTACGTCTGTGTGCCATGTGTGTACCTGGTGCCCTCAGAGACCAGAAGAGGGCATTGGATCTCCTAGGACTAGAGTTAAAGATGGTTGAGAGTCACCATATGGGTGCTGGGAATCAAATCAGGGTCCCTTGAAGAGCAGCCAGTGCTCTTAACCATAGATCCATCTCTCCAGTCCTCCGCACCTTAATCTTGAGAGACTTCTTTAACTCCTTGATAACTGTCTCTCTATCTTCAAGCTTCAAACCCAGACCTTCAGCATCTGTGATCTCCGCACGCAGGGCTGCAGCCCGAAGTTCAACTGGAGGAGGCTAAAAGACAGAGTGGATCAGAGATGGAGGCAGAGGAAAGAGGATGGAGTGGGTCAGAGGGTGGAGGCTGGGGAAGGAGGATTGAGTGGGTCAGAGGGTGGACGCTGGGGAAGGAGGATGGAGTGGGTCAGAGGGTGGAGGCTGGGGAAGGAGGATGGAGTGGGTCAGAGGGTGGAGGCTGGGGAAGGAGGATGGAGTGGGTCAGAGGGTGGAGGCTGGGGAAGGAGGATGGAGTGGGTCAGAGGGTGGACGCTGGGGAAGGAGGATGGAGTGGGTCAGAGGGTGGAGGCTGGGGAAGGAGGATGGAGTGGGTCAGAGGGTGGAGGCTGGGGAAGGAGGATGGAGTGGGTCAGAGGGTGGAGGCTGGGGAAGGAGGATGGAGTGGGTCAGAGGGTGGACGCTGGGGAAGGAGGATGGAGTGGGTCAGAGGGTGGACGCTGGGGAAGGAGGATGGAGTGGGTCAGAGGGTGGAGGCTGGGGAAGGAGGATGGAGTGGGTCAGAGGGTGGAGGCTGGGGAAGGAGGATGGAGTAGGTCAGAGGGTGGAGGCTGGGGAAGGAGGATGGAGTGGGTCAGAGGGTGGAGGCTGGGGAAGGAGGATGGAGTGGGTCAGAGGGTGGAGGCTGGGGAAGGAGGATAGAGTGGGTCAGAGGGTGGACGCTGGGGAAGGAGGATGGAGTGGGTCAGAGGGTGGAGGCTGGGGAAGGAGGATGGAGTGGGTCAGAGGGTGGAGGCTGGGGAAGGAGGATGGAGTGGGTCAGAGGGTGGACGCTGGGGAAGGAGGATGGAGTGGGTCAGAGGGTGGACGCTGGGGAAGGAGGATGGAGTGGGTCAGAGGGTGGAGGCTGGGGAAGGAGGATGGAGTGGGTCAGAGGGTGGAGGCTGGGGAAGGAGGATGGAGTGGGTCAGAGGGTGGAGGCTGGAGTGGGTCAGAGGGTGGAGGCTGGAGTGGGTCAGAGGGTGGAGGCTGGGGAAGGAGGATGGAGTGGGTCAGAGGGTGGAGGCAGGGGAAGGGACAACTGTGTCTTCCTTTTTTTTTTTTTTAAAGATTTATGTATTAAGTATACAGTGTTCTGTCTGTCTGTCTCCTTGCTGGCCAGAAGAGGGCACCAAATCTCATTAGAGATGGCTGTGAGCCACCATGTGGTTGCTGGGAATTGAACTCAGGACCTCTGGAAGAGCAGTCAGTGCTCTTAACCTCTGAGCCATCCCTCCAGCCCTAGTGCCTTCCTTTTAAAGACATCCAATCACAGGCAAATCATCCTGACTTCTAGGCAGGATGCTCCTCCTCCTAGACTCCTCACCCTCCACAACCAGGGCAGCTCTGCAAGCCGCACTTCTGCAGGCCCCTGGGTCCCCAGAAACCTCCACCCACCTTGCTGGGGGGCCGCTCTGCGTCGTACTCGCCCTCCTGCATGGCTGTGGCCAGCTTGTTCATTGTGCTGATCAGGATGGTGCAGGACTGGCGCAGGCACTCGTAGGGGCTGCTGGAGGGGCTCCCGTAGATCTGCAAGAGCCAGGGGCACGTGGAAAAGGCTCGCAGTGGCCACTGCCTCCTCAAGCCCCACAGCCCGGGGTTCCAGGCCAACCTGCTCGCTTGCTTTGAAAGCCAGCTCCTCCAGTGCAGCCACAGGCAGCCCCTCATTCTCTGCCAGGGGGGCAATAAGCTGGGCAGCTGCAGCCGCCACCTCCTGCAGAACAGCCACCACCCACGTCAAGTGCTTCCTGCAGTCAAGGAGTGTGTCGGACACCTGTGTGACAGGCTGGAGTCAGGAGCCCACCCAGTACAGCACGACAGCTCCTAGCTTCCCAGTCTAGATCTCTATGTGATAGCCCCGACCCTCCCCCCCATCCCCCACCCCCCCACCCCCCACCCCCGTTTCTGCTCAGCTTCCTTCCCTCACAATCTCAGTCCTAAACCTGTGATCCAAAGGCCAGGGCTGCTGGGATCCCCGGAGCATCTGTCCCTGGCATTCGCCTTCGGATCTTCTTGCAGAACTGGCGGATGTCACTGCAGGATGTTTCCAGGTCTCGGAGAAGAAGGGCAATATCTGTTGCCTCCTGCCCACCCTACACACGAAAAGGAAATAGGCGGAGCCAAGTCAGCACTGGCACTAGGAGAAGTAGGGGAAGGAAAGAATCGTCAAATCCAGATGTGCCTCACCTGCAGGAAGGCACGCAGCCGCACCACCTCCACACTCATACAGTCCAGGGCACTCTGGGTGAACTGTGCAGAAAGAAACATGTGGTCTTAGCCTCTAATGTGAGCTCCTCTGCCCCATCACTGTCTCTGAGGAGACCCCACCTTCTGATGACTGTACACATGGGTCCTGGACCTTCGCTGACCTCGTGACTGATTTCCTCCCCCATCCCTACAGCAATCTTAATCACTGATCTACATGTCACCTTGATGTGGTCGGCCAGCTGCATGGTGGAATCCTCCGGCTGCTCAGCAAGGTGGATGCTGTACAGATGCTGAGGAGGATGACAGAGAGAAGACTTTAGCCTATGGAAGAGCAAGGGCTAAGGGACCGTCCTCGTCCCAAACTAGAGTTTGAACCCTGGATACTGTGGTCTTCAGAGGAACAAACTTTCCCCACCTCCAGGTAGCTACATCACAAGACAAATTCACATCAGAGCAAAGGAGAACTGGGATTGGTGGTGTAGGGCCATAATCCTAGCACTGGAGAGGCCAAGACAAAAGCATTGGAGTTCAAGGCAACCTGAGCTCCAGTGAAAGGCTGTCTTATATAAAAACATGAGTGAAATAGCTCAATAGTAAAGACACGTGCTCCCAAGGCGCGCAACCAGAGTTCAATCCGCGAGACCCGTATGGGGAAGGAAAGCAGTAACTCCCTCATGCTGTCCTATGACCTCTACATGTACACCATGGCATGGGATACACATGCATGCAAGCATGCACATATACTACACACAACAGTCGTTTGTTTGTTTTTTAAATCCAGGCATGATGGCATAGATCTATTATCCCGGCATTTGGGATGGAGGCAGGAGGATCAGGAGTTCAAAGTTATCTTTGGCTATGTAGCAAGTTTAAGGCCAGCCTGGGTTACATGAGACCCAGTCTCAAAAAGAACTAAACAAAAAACTAGTCCTACCTCCTCCAACAACAAACCTACCCCAAACAACAACTAAAACAAAACCAGAGCAAACTGGGTCTCAAGCAGCCAACCACAGACATAAAACCCTGTATACCCTGGCAATAACTCCCCTTAGGTAGACTCCCCTCCTGCCCTGACACTTCCCCAAGCCTGAGTTCTGGCCCCAGACCTGGTAATACTTGATGGCCTTGGTGAGGGGCTCCACGTTGACAGTTTCATCCAGCTGGTCCTTGTGCAGCAGCTCGATGAGGAAATCCAGGGAGCGCTCGTGGGCACTCATCTCGGGGTAAAGGCTGCCCACCTTCTTATACACGTCCACACTGCACTGGGAGAGGGCATGCTCGTAGCGGTGCAGTGTGGCCTGCAGCAGACTCAGTGAGTATACCAGCCCAGCAGCAAAGCTCAGCTGCTCCCCAGCAGCTCCGCGAAGCCCAGGCCGCTCTGAACAGTTCTCACTGAGGTCAAACTTCTCCTGGGCCTGCTTCCGGATGAGCTCTGCCTGTAGAAAGAAGATCAGGGTACTGGGCTGGGAGTAGAGGACAAAGGACACAGACCCAGCAACCCATGGCACAGCTAAACAACCATGTGGAGGGTACGAATACACAGGAAGAGCAGCAGAAACAACTCTAGATGGCAAGGGACTGAGATAAGCAGGGTCACGATGCCAGGAGCTTGTGAGTGCCCAGGAGAATGGAGGGCAGTAGAACCAGGTGACTTAAAGCTGCTGCTCTTGCAATCTGGCTGGACTATTACCCTGCCATTTAACCCCTAGCTAACTCCTGGCTACCTCTGGTCTAGCTTAAATGTTATTCCTTCAACAACCTTCACCTGAAACTCCCTCACAAGAAGGCTACTTCTCTCTTCTGAACAGTTTCTCCTATCTGGAGGGGACTGGTTTCAGACCCCTCCTGTATATACTAGCACATGATGTCTGTGTACCTCATGTCAAATGCACAGGATCTGCATGTAAACCACGTGCACACTCTGGTATATGTTAAAGTTCCTCTGAGTTACTGATGCTACCTAACACAAGCTATACCGGATTGTTTAGGAAACCATGAGAAAACAATTATACAAGGTTCTTCTCCAGGTATTTCTGATCCACAGTTGGGGAATGTGGCAGCTGGCTCTGTACTCACTGAGACCTTGCTACCCGAGCATACCCCACTACCTTGTAAGCTCTGAGGACAGATGGTGCCTGCTGCCTTCCTCTCACACCCTCGATGCCTGGCTCACAGCAAGTGTTAACAGGTTCCACCACACGTGTGACTGACTGGTCATACCTTGCAAATGAGACGGGGCATAAGTAGCAGCACCAGGACACAGTCATGGTCTCCTCCTGGCCGAAGGAAGCTGTCAGGCATGAAGGCCGTCAGCAGGGACATGTGCCGGTTGGCCTGGGCCACCTCCATCTGTCTCAATTCCATCTCAATTGCCTGTAAGGTGGACAGGGAGGAGGAGGGCTCTCAGCCTGGATGGGAAGCTGTAGAACCACCATGCTTGCTTCACCAGGCCCTTTGTTTCTAGGATAAGCCCAGGCCAGAATTCTTCCACAACTAGCACATAAAGCACCCCGAGTCCATAACCCCATACCATGTCAGCCCCTAGCTACCCCCAGGTTGGGCTCTTTAACACCCCTGACTTCAGGGCCCGCGTTCTGACCTTGGCATGAGCCTTGGTCTCAGCAAACTTGATTTTGAAATCAAAAGTCTCTGGAGGTGGCTGCTGTTGTCTCTCCACAGACGCCTCCTGCTGGTTCGTCAGCTCCCGATTGACATCCTGCGAGCAGACAGTGAAGCACAGTGGGTCCTGGAGCCCTAGCGTGACCGTGAGCTGAGAGCAGGGACTAGGCAGTCACCTGTAGGTGTGCAGTCAACTGGCGGTACTTCTTGATAGTTTGCTGATAGTCCGCAACTGTCTCCTGGGCGGCTTCCACACGCTTCTGGGCCTCCCGTACTCGGGCGCCTGCCATGTCCAGCTGCTCCCGCAGCTCCAGCTCTGTCTCCCGTGCGTTCTCCTGCAGCTCGTCGTTCATTTCGTTCATCGCTTCCTGGATGCCACAGAGTTGGGGAGGGCATAGACAGGGTCAGGATGCTCAAAGGTTAAGGGTCTGATGTCAGTCTCTCTCTCAGAAGATCCTTTCCAAATACTCTCCGACAGGAATAGGAATCAAGGACCTGCCTTTCTCTTACCAAATCCCCTACAGTCTCCCGCAGTTCCCGCACTTTCTCTTCTAGATTCAGGTTCCGGTCAGTCAGCATCTCCACCATCTCCTCGGCACCCAGAGCGGCGTCCACCTGTGTTGAAGGGAAGGGACAGGGAGGAGTGCCGCTGTAAGGGCCGAGAGGGAAGAGGGCAGCAAAAGCGTCAGTCCAGGGTCTGGGTGGGGGTGGTGCGCTCAGACCTGCTCCTTGAGCTCATCAATGGTGCTCTCTGCCTGGTTCAGCTCCTCCTGGAGACGCTCGCGCTGCTGCCTCACAACCTCCAGCTCCTGGTTCTTCTTTTCCATGAGCTTTTGGAGTTTCACATGCTCCTGCTTCTCTGAGGAAGAGAGATCTCGCATCCTGTGGAGATGCGGAAAGAGGAAGGGAGGGAGTCAAAGAGAAGACAGAGATGGCAGAAAGCGTGTGTCAGACCCAAGGTAATGAGTACTCAGACACTGAGGCAGGACAGGACGGAGGAAGGCCTACCTCACCAGGGCGTCTTTCAGGCGGGCATTCTGCTCCTCTAGCTGCTTGAGCTGGTAGCTTGACGCAGCCCCGTCTGAGCCTGTGAGAGCAACAGTGTGTTCGGCTGGTCCTACTCCACCAGCTGGCTCCCCTGTTCACAGCCCCTTACCTTTCTCTTCAATTTCAGCTTTGAGGATCTCCAAGTCTGTGGTGAGCTCGTCCACACGCTCCTTCAGAGCCTCCACCTCCTGCTGCAGAGACTCAGCCCGCTCTTCGGCCATCTCCTTGTCCAGAGTGGCCATCTCAATGGCATCGGCTGTGTCTGCCATCTCCTCCATGTAACGCTCCTTTGCCTCCAGTGCCTCCTTGGCTTCCTGGAGGTTGGAGGTAGGTGGAGAAGAGCAGATGAGTCCCATGCTGCCCGTTCTCCCGAAGCACCCTATATTCCAGCCTGGATTCTGGTTCACCTCACCGCCCCAGACCAGCTTCATCCCAAGGCCCACCTTCCGTGCTTCTTTGAGGCGCCGCTGCAGGTCTGCCTGCTGCTCCTGCATTTTGCTCTTCCATTCCTGCACCTGCTCCAGCTGGATCTTGTGCTTCTCCAGCTCTTTCAGCTTTGCCTTGTCTTCCGATCGTTTCAGACGCAGGGTCTCCAGTTTCTCTTCCAGGTCCCGCACCTGGGCCCTCAGCCCTTCCTCCTCCTGCCAAGAAGAGATCCCATGGTTTCTGCACAGCCCCCACCCCACCTTAACAAAATTGAGCTGGAGCAAAGACAAAAATGTATAAAAATATCTCTGTGGACTGAGAACCAAGAGAAAGTGGCATACAGACATCAAGAGGAAAACGTGGCACACAACATATGGAGAAGGTGTAAAAGCGCAGGAAGGAAGAACAGCCCAGCCAAGAGCTGACCATCCACATGCCATGTCCCTCCTAGTGCTTTCCAACTCCAGCCCAGCACCTAGCCAGGGGTCACAGGCCCGTGGGTGCCTTAATTCTATCCTTACCTTCGAGGGAGATGGAAGTGGAGGTGCTGCTCCGGGAGAGGTGAGGGCCGGTGTGGGGATGATGGGCGCTGCCAGCGGAGTCTGAGCTGGGGTGCTGGGCTCACTGCTGCTTAGTTCACCGGCTGATGCTGATCCAGAGGGGCCCAGGGAGCTGCTGGCCCCCGTCACCCCAGTACTGGCTGGGCGAGTAGGCTATTAAGAGGACAAGGGCAGGCCACAGAGAATAGAATATGGGAATGTGGAAGAAGAGACGGAGCAGGGGAAGGAGCAGAGGAGGGAAGACAGAGCGCATATGAAAGCACAAGGAGACCAAAGATGTGGAGGGGAGGGACAATGACAGAGTCCAAGAGCAGCAGGACGAAGGACAGTGGAGAAAGGAGGAGAGGAGGAGAGACATAAGATTACAAGGTTCCTCCCTTGGCACAGTGTCCACACTCTCCTTGCTCTGCTACAACCTTCAGAACAGGATCTTACTCCCCAAAACTCCCTTCTGTGACCTACATGTGATTATTCTAGCAACTTCTAAACTCCCATTCCCGTCCTTGTGCTGGGTCCATGTCCAGCTCCCCCAGCAGAGAAGAGTGCTTCAATGTCATTCCCAGAAGCAAAGAACAGATTAGAGATTGTTCTCAATTGTCATGTTCTCACAGAGGGCTGGAACAAAAACGTGGTATCAGGCTTGCCCCTCAGTCCTGAGAAACAAGCTGAATAGCACCCCTTTGGTCTATGTCAAGGGATCCTATAGGCTTTGGGCTGAGTCAGGAGCTGTAGAGTCCACCCTGGGAACACAGTAGGTAGAGTATACCCCTCTACTTCCTCCCCAAGTACAAAGTTATAGTCAAGTAACAGAATCCAAGCCCTCCGTAAGGTTGGAGTGGGGAGTTGCAGAGCTTCCAGGAAGCCACAAACCCAAGGGTAGACAGTGCTGCCCCTGGTAATGCTGTACCCCAAAGTTCTCCTGGTGAGCAGACATGTGGAAACCACAGAGCACCCACAAATACTCTCCCCAAGACCTTCAGATAGTCACCCTCACCCAGATACTGTGCACTGCCAAGATCCTCACTTCTTTTAATCTCACCCGTCAAAGCTAGTCAAAACCTGTCTTGATTAGCCACAGCCCTGCTTACTGCTCTTCCCTACTAAACCTACTGGCTAAGATGGCCTCTTAAGGATCAGAGGTTGCCAGGGCTGGCGAGATGTCTCAGCAGTTAAAGAGTTCTGGCTGCTTTTCCAGAGGACCCAGGTTTGACTCCCAGCACTCACGTGGCAACTCCCAAAAGATCTGACACCCTATCTTGGCCTCTGAGGGCACACATATGGTACACATACATGCAGGCAACATTCATACACATAAAATAAAAATAAATCTTAAAAAAAAAAGGATGAGAAATCGTTTTCCCAGGAGGGCCCAGTTACCAGCCTCAAGCTGCTCTTCTCCCTCAAGGGAACCCTTTGTACACGGTAACCAACATTTACTTGCTAGCATGCATGACCACATACATGCACATGCCTCAAACGTGTGTGCACTTGGCAGTGGCTTACAGAGACCTGCTTGTTCTCACCTTGGGCCGTCGAGTTGTGGTCTGGACAGGCAACAGGAGCCAGAAGAGAAGGAGTCAGGAAAGAAAGGGTCATGGCAGGAGGACAGAGGTAGCAATGAGAGCAGAAACAGCAACAGACGGGGCTAGCCCCATCAATCCCGTCCCACTGCATCCCTCAGGGCATCACCATACCTACTCCAGGAACTCACACTCCAGCTGCCCTGTTCCTACCCTCGTTTTTACCCAACCCTTGTAGGCCTCACCCCTTCGGATACCATACAGATCCTAGAAGCCCTTCCCTAGGCTGAGCCACACGAAAGCAAAGGCAGCAGCTGGCAAGAAGGTCTCCAGAGACTGTCCTTCTGTGAAGGTTCTCCCACTCCAGCCTAGGGGCCCCACCCAGACACCACTCCCAAGGACTTTACCAAGTCTGCCTCTTCCATCAAGTGCTAGACTCTAGAAAGAACACCCTATACGACCTGGCCCATGACAGAGTACCACACACTCAGAAATGGGAACTCAGAACCCTCCAGATCCCTAAGACAGAACAAGGCTATCGTGTATGTGTGTGGGGGGTGGGGTGGGGTGTGTGTGTGTGTGTGTGTGTCCGGGTCTTGCAGCAGGCTCCATCCCTAAGGCAGAGGGCTCAGGTGTCAGGACTACGAATACTGCACCAGTAAAAGCCCACAGCTCAGCAAAGTAACCCTCCCACTGGAGGAAAGCAGTGGGGGTGGGCAGAGCACACAGGATCCACTGTTCCAAAGCAACCCGGGAGGCCTTTGGGTTACTTCGAAGTGGCAAGGGGCAATTAGCTCCAACTCCCAGAAGTCTGCTGGCTGTGCCTCAGGGCTCTAGCAAGGATTCGACTTGAGCTGTTTTCAGCAGACACTGAGTCCAAGAAGACCAATGCCCACCCTCTAGTCAGGACTAATTCACCACAGCTGTGAGTCAAAAGCTCTTCTAGGGTCCGCATCCTACCCTGATTAACTCCCTAGCACAAACTCTGGGGAGGCAGGATGATGGAAGAACAAGCAAAAGCTTAAGTAGGCATGCTTCAAGCACTGACCCACCTAGCCTGCTGCCTCAGGCTGGACCCCAGGAAACCCTCCCGAGTGAGTCTGCAGTAAAGACGGCCTGAAGCCCAAGCCTGTGAGGCCACTGGGTACAAGGCCTGGAACAGGCTCAATCAGAGCCCAAAGTAGGTATATCAAGAAACATACAGGGGTGGGGCACAGTAGTGACACACACCTCTCCCTACCCCCCTCCCCTTCATCCTTACCCTCCTCCCCCAGCCAGGTAGACTGATGAAGTCAAATCAGCCCCCACCCCCACCCCAGCAGCCTGCTTCCATCGCCCTGGCAACCCGGCAGCAGGACCAGAGCAAGCAAGAGTACCTTTCGGGCTGTCGGTGCCTGTTTCATCATTGCAGAAAACCACAGAAAGCAAGGAGAGGAAAGAGAGTGAGGGGCAGAGGAGGGCAGACAAACACAGGGAGGAAAGACAGACGAAGGGAGGGAGGGAAAGGCGGCGGAGACAGGAGATTAGTGCATTAAATCCCAACAATGCAGCCTTAGCTTCCGGGCCTGCAAAAGACTGCTGCGGTGACACAGATGCCCTGGCAGGTGCGCAGCGAGCCAGCAGACGATTCCGAGCTCCGGTAGGCTCTAGCAGGCTCCCGGAGCCTTGCCTGGCCCAGGTCGCCAGCTTAAGCTGATGGCAGCCTCAGTGGCCGCAGCAGCAGCAGCAGCAGCTCCGCCTGACGTCATGCACCCACCCTCTTCGGCTCCATGGGGGTGGAGCTACCAGTCCTAGGTCACCTAGCAACCACCCAGAACCGGGTGGCTCCTCCTCCTCCGGATGGGACTAAGTCCTGCGCAAAACTGCCCTTCCTCTCCATCAAACCCAAGGTTCTAGCCCCGCCCTCTTTTTCCCCTCCACCTCCAAGTCCTTGCTTCAAAAAGCTGGGCCAGGGCCACTTGCAGAAATGGCACATTAAGGAGTCAGGGAATTTGTGGACAGGAGCAGAGGGTCTGACGGCTCCATCAACCTCTCCTCATTACATTCTGGCCCCCACAACCCCACTGCATCCACTTCTCACACACACACTAGAGACATCCTTAAGTCTCTTATCAGCAGGACGGTCAGAGCACCCTCCAGCACCCAGCTCCAGCTCTGAAGAGTACACAGTAATTAGGGAGCCCTGGCATATGCCACTGGCAGCAGCAACAGCTCTTACAACAGTGTTGGGCTCTTCCCTCACTTCTCCAAGCTACATAGAGATGAAAGCCTGGGTCTAAAGCTTTCTAGAAAGGGCAAGTATTTTTAGAGGCACCCATGTTCTCTCCCGCCTCCCTCTCAAAACCCTAGTTTGGGGGAGCTAACGGCTCACAGGTTAAAAAGCTGCTCTGACAGAAGATTCAGTTTGAATTCCAAGCAGTCACTTGGTGGCTCATACCCATGTATAACTCCAGTCCCGGGGGCATCTGTCACTCTCTTCTGGCATCCACAGGCACTGTTCAAACATGGATACTAACAAACATGGAAGCAAAGCACCCATACACATAAACACACATACACTGGTTTCTGCTCTAGATCTAGCTCCCCGTACTGTGGGGATGACAGGAGAGAACTCTGACTAAATGATCTGCTTTGACTGAACCCCCTGGGTGCAAGACTGGAGACAGCAGGGGACACCACCGCTGCATTTTGTAGCATAAGCAGTCGAGGTTGAGCTGTTCCATTTCTCCAGAACCTGGGCATTGCTCACATCCCTACCAGGGCCATGTGAGCCTGCAGCCAAACTCGGCCAGTCTCACACAGCAGTTTCATGTTTTCCTCTACTCAGGGACCTGAATCCAATCACAAGACAAAAAAAATCAAGGGATGAAGCAAGTCCCCATGCATCTGGAACGTGTCCAGCATTCTTTACAGCGATATCTGCCTTAGAATTCTATCCCTACCGGGAGCCAGGACTGAGAATCAAAAATAAGTACCAGCATGTGGCCTCTACCAAGGTAAGACTCCCAAGTCTTTTCAACGCCCACCAGGAGTTGAAAAGATGCTCTTCCCCCTTCCCACCCAATCCAGAAGCTTCCATGCAACATCAGGAAAGCCTGAGACAGCCTGGCAACAAGAAGCCCACAGAACTGCACACATGGCTCAGACAGGGGCATGCAGGGCAGAGGCCCAAGGCAAGGACTGGTCATGGCAGCAATTTAAGTGTGTAAAAGTCTCTGGAGAGGAGCTGGGCATGCGGTGGCCATATGGAATGCCACCACTATGGAGGCCGAGGCAGAAGATTGCCATAAGTTCTAGGCTAGTCTGGCCTACACAGTGAGTTTCAGACTAGCATGAGCTACGAAGTGAGACCCTCTCAAAAGACCTACAGAAAAGCCTGTGGAAGGGAGGGGGTGGCACGGTCAATACCCTGGGGGAGAGGGGCTCAACACATACTAGACGGGGAGACAGCAAAAGACCACCAGGCAGAGTAAAGCAGGCACTCGTGGCAGCACCGACTCAAAGGCAGGCAGGCAGGCAAAGTGCTGACTTCCAACTGCTCTTCAGGAGTCTGACCTCCTCTCTGCACAACCACTCTATTTCTGGTACTTTCCCCAGCTCCATTAGTCCTAAGTCTAGCTAAGTGAGGACTCACCGTCAACTAGCTGCTGTGATGCGCCATCAGGCACCTGCAGTCTCTAACTGGGGGGCAGGGGTGGGCAGTAGTCTAGAGCAGGGAAACTGTCTCTAGTGAGGGCTGCCTTGACCTGGTCCCTAAACATATGTCCTTGTTCTCCTCAAAGGCACTTTGGAAGACAAACTGCCATTTCCTCTGGCCATCCCAGCCCCAGTGGTTACACACACGTGCATGCAGTGGTGGGGGTGGGGGGACATGCAGGAGAGCGGGATGCCCGGGCTCACAATCCACCCACCCACCCAGATACAAACAGTAAACACACCACCTTCTTAGGCTTCAGTCCCCGCTGCGTTAGGAGTAGGAAAGGGCAGAGTTAGAGAACAAAGCCTGGCCAGACACCCTGCGCCAGGTGTGAGTACCAACTGAGGGGAACACAGGCAAGGGTGAGGAGCTGGGCAAGCTCCAAGTGATCCCTCAAGGACCCGCTTCTAGGGTATTCACCCCAGCTCAGAGAAGCTGGAGGCCAGCCTCCCAGCCCTCTGCAGGGGAGAGGTGAAGGGAGCTGGAAAGGCCCTCTGTATGCATCTTACAACACTAGTGACCAAGAGTCCCTCCACCTTACCCTGCCCTAAACCCTTAGGCCTTGGCTTCTTTGGACACCAGAAGGTCGGAAGCTGGCTACCGCACTGGGGTGAAGCCTGTCCTTCCCAGCTCCCTCAGCTCAATCCTACCTGACCCTAGCAGTGTTTCCTGCCACCTTTACTTTAGCCCTAATGTAGCAATTCATTAAGGACCCAGAAAGTGTCCTTCTTGGCGAGGTTAGGTGCTTGCAAGTTCAGTTCAGACCCATCTACTGCTTTGACCGGCCTAGCCCCGGGTCTTCCTCCCTCCCAGCCCCCAAACCACTCACCAGTTTGCTGGTCTTTGTAGCTGCATCAGCTCCCTCTGTAGAAAGCAAATAGCAACAAAGTACATTTATACTGAGGGTAAGGGGGAAAGACCCCCTCAGTGGGATGGGGAGGACGGAAATAGGAAGCACAGAGCTGAAGCCCTGATGTTAGGGGATGGGCGGAAAACTGGGATGTGAAGATGCAACTTCAGAGTGTAGCTAGTACCTCTCTTAAGGACCTTTGAAGCCGAAGAATCAGGAGTCTCTGGGGAAGTAGTATCTGCTCCATCTTCAAATACCTGGATCTGAAGCCAAAGAGGAGACTCCGCAGTCAGATCAAGAACGCTGTGATCCCTTCTGAGCTTCCGAGCAAGTGGGAGTACCGGAACTTCCCTTTCTCCCAACCACAGCCTTGTGTCCCACCCAGGAAAAAGAAGCACCTACACACTAGTGGCACAAGTAATATATGTGCATGTACACACCATACATACCACATGCACACGCACACACACATACGCATGCATACATGCAAGCATGGTGTGTTACCTGGGACTGGCGTACAAAGATGCCATGGCCTTCGTCGCACGTGAAATACTTCCTTCCCTGAACAGTGCCGTCGTTCTTGCCTTTTGCTTCATCCAGGATCACGCCCACCCATTTGCCAGTGGCAAAGAGTGTGGCTCCAACATAGGCCACAGTGCCTCGGTGGCCTTTCCCAATGACCTCCACACGGGAGCCTACCCGCAGGGGCCGGGCACTCGCCTCGGCACTCATCCTGCTGCCGCTGGGAGTCTGGAAAACAGACATGGCAGACTATACAGTCAGAGGCTGCAGACAGGTCCTCACCTTAAACTCCATTCTAAGGGCGGAGTAAGGCTACAAAGTTCCCTTTGAAAAACATCAGTGACATGTCCAAAATTTCCCCAAAGACAGGAGGATAGCCATGAGTTTGACGTCAACCTGGACTACAATGAATAAGTTAAAGGTCAGCCTGGGCTACATAATGAGACCTTGTTTCAAGAAAAAAAAAGCGTGTTTTGATAGCTCACACATGTAATCCCAGCACTTGGGAAGCTCAGACAGGATTATCATGAGCTTGAGGCTAGCCTGAACTACACGGTTGAGCTCTAGGTCAACCTGGCCTAAAATGAGATGAACCTCAAGGGAAAAAAGTCACAAAAATGAATAATGACAATCTTAAAAATTAAGAATTTAAATTGAATAACAAATCAGGATTCATGGGTAGATCTTTGAACGTCACCATATGGCTGCTTCTTAAGTGTACTGCCCCCAAGGAGAGGAAGTAAGAGCAAGCAAACAGCTCAATCCAGAGCTGAGAAAGTTGGTGGCTCAGTAGTGGCCCTCTACACTGTCCTCTGTGTCCCTTGGGATTCAAATGCCCTTCTCTGAGCTCTCCACCACACTCCACCCATTTCTTCTACTGTGTGTGTGCATGCTTTTTTTTTTTTAAAAAAAAATTCTTGTTATTGTTCTTTGAGACAGAATGTCAGTATTACCCTAGGCTAGTATGGACCTTGCAATCCTCCTGCCTCAGCTTCCTGAATGCTGGGATCACAGGCACAGAGCATTCCATCAAGCTAGACTTCTCTTCAGAGGCGGAGAGCTGCACCTATCCAGGCCCTCAAGCCACTCCATCCACATGTTCACTGTGACATTCCAGGGTGGCTGACAACACCCATTCACCACACAGCTCCTCTTTCTGGTCCTTGTCCTGCTGTCTACTCTCCCTCCAGCTCTGGAGCTCCTTCCCCGCTCATGCTATCACAAAGAGGAAAACACAGACCAAATGAACAAAGTCCCTCAAATTAGCCCCTTACAGTACTCAGACCCTGCCCAGCAGTTCAACTGGGCAGGCAAAGAAACAAACAAAAACGCTGTCCTTGGGAAGTTCCCAGCTTCTTACGTAGCCGTGATGACTGAACACATGAAATTAGGTCCCAGATCAGACCATGATTTGGAAGAAAATCACACCTAAGCCATTTTTAGCAATAATTATTCCATGAACCAGCAAGCTTGCAGCAAACAAGTAAGGCAAGAAAATGTGACCCCATGGGCCTAAAGACTGCAGGGTGTCCTTCCTGATACCCCACACTCAGCACAGCTGGTGTCCTTCCTGATACCCCACGCTCAGCACAGCTGGCTTCAGAAAGGAGTCCTGCCAGAGCCAGGGAAGTCAAAACACTTCCCAGGCTGCCACTCTCTAACTCCCTTCCTCAAAAAGCCCAGCCAGGAAGATGAGGCCATAGCTCCAAGGGATGTGGGGATCTCAAATCATACCTGGGACAACGTGGAGATCATGGGCCCAGCAATAAGGAAACTGCCAATGACATCAAGGCTGGACACAAACTCAGGAAAGACCCTCCCACACCTCCCAACACGCCTCTCAGAATCAGGTGGCTGCATCAGTGGATGGCAATCTCATCTCAGACAGGAGAGTAGGGGCAGACCGCACAGCCTCACTGCAAGGCATTCTGACCCACAGCCCAGTAGGAGACAGACTGGACCCTCAAGCGCCTAGCTCAGGGCCAGTTGGAATTAGAGATCAAGTCTGGAGGGTCCCACTTAGGGCCCAACTTGGGGGGGGGGGCTGTCCAGCCTGCTAGTATCTGAGTCCTGAAGGCTCCTTGGAAGCCCAGTGTGTGAGTGCCTCAGCTGAGGGCCAGCCTCTCCCCAGCCCCCACACAAGTGATGTCCACAGGCACCGGGCCTGCTCTACCAGCCCTCCCAGGGCCATCCCACACTGACTGAGGCCACTTACCCGACTGTACGTGTGCCTCTTGCTCTGGGCCATGTTGCTCACCCGGACTCTACCCCTTCCCCCAGCTAGCCAAAGACAGAGAGAAAAGGCAAAAACCTAGGCAGGAGGGGTCAGGGTGATGGGCCCGCATGGACCGGCTCAGAAGCCATCAGGCAGGATCCTCCCTCCGTCCGTGGGCCTCCCTCAATAGGGGTAAGGACAGTAATGGGGCCGAGGTGTATAAGTCCCTTTCACTGCCCAAGGATTCCTGAACCCGGAGACACTGAGCCCCGCTTGCCAGCTGATGAGTCTCACTCTGCGCTAGTGCTGCTCTAGACTGTCAGGAAGCATGCTGGCCTCTGGGTCCTAGTGCTCCCCAGCTTCACCTGGGCCAGATAGGACCTGCTAGAACCCAAGGATGGATCCATCCACAAATCCTCAGCACTGGAGTACAGTGCTCTGGCAGTCCCGACCCTTCTTTCTCACCTGCACCCCCCATCACTGCCCCCATCTCCAGAATGCGAAGCCTCAGCAGGTCCCCAAACATTAAGTGCTACTCCCAAATGATCAGCTGCCTCCAGCCTCCACGTTGACAACCCCCTACACAAACACACACACTTTCTGTTGCTTCTCTGTGTCAGCCTCCCCCAAAGAAAATCTGGACTCAAGTTCAAATCCATAAGATTAAAGTCTGAATTTCATCTCACACTGGACAGATAAAGAGCAAAGAAGGGATAGAAATGGAGGCGTGCTCACCCAGAGAAAGACAGTAAGATCCCAGGTCCCCACCCCGCAAGGGAGAGGTCCTCACATTCACTTTCTCTCTTCTGCTTGTTGTGTCAGCCAGGCTCTGATCCCCCAGACATCACATTCAAATGGACTATTAAAGACAGTTTTCAAAAGCCAAGAGCCTCACTGTCCCCTTGGGCCCAAGCCCACCCTACCTCTGTCCCCATCTCTTATATCCTTGGCTTTGTCTCCTAACATCAGGCCCAACAAGCTATTTTTTTTTTTTAGACAGGGTTTCTCTGTAGCTTTGGAGCCTCCCTGGAACTCGCTCTGTAGACCAGGCTGGCCTCAAACTCACAGAGCTCTGCCTGCCTCCATCTCTTGAGTGCTGGGATTAAATGTATGCGTCACCACTGAGAAGCTAAGCGAATCTATTTTTTATAGTTGTGTATTTCACAAAATTTCTTAACAATGTTATATCACCTTAATAATTAAAGAAAAAAATGCTGTTAATTTAACGAAATACTCATTCCAGTGAGATCTCCACATACGACCCCATTTATTTACGTATCTGTCAATGACTAGGAATCAACAGACCTGGGTCCTTACCCTCAAGCAAAGTATGATTGGGGTCTGACCACTGGGTCCCTGGCTGTATCGTGGGTCTGGATCCCCAGACATACGTGTCTTCCTTCAACAACAAAACTGCAGTTTCTGTCATTCTGCCCACTAGCCCAGCAGCAGAATGAGCCACACAACAGTCTTCTAAGGTGATGAGTAAGTGTGAAATGCCACAACGAAACCCATCGCTTTAGATGCTAACTTCAAGTTAAATTAAAATATTCTCAGCTGGGCGGTGGTGGCTCAGGCCTTTAATCCCAGCACTCGGGAGGCAGAGACAGGCGGATCTCTGTGAGTTCGAGGCCAGCCTGTTTTACAAGTGCTAGTTCCAGGACAGGTCCCAATGATGGGGTGGGGGTGGGGGCAAGGGGAGAAAAAAAACAAAAACAAAAAACAAAAACAAAACAAATTCTGTCTCTTCACTTCTCCCAGAACCTTTAGAACTCACTTCCCTGCTTCCCTGCAGTCCCAGGTAGCTTTCCTTCCCTCGCTCCCCACCGCACAGGTGCGCAGGGCCATTCTGGCCCAGGCAAGCACACTAACCCATCCAGAGTACTTGCAGTCCACAGAACACACTTGAGGGCTCAGCAGATGGCTCAGTGGATAGGACAGAAATTGGGGCTGGAGAGATGTCTCAGAAATAAGGACCACTGGCTGCTCTTTCCGAGAACCTACGTTCATCCTAGCACCCACAGGTGTCTTCAGTTCCATTCCTAGAGGATCTAATGCCCTTTTCTAACCTCCAAGGGCATGGCACACGGTGCAGACATATATGCAGAAAAAGCACTCATACACATAAAACAAAACTTCAAAAAAATAATAAATTCTTTAGGATAGGGGTTAATGGCATTTGCTCTTCTTGATGAGGACCTGAGTTTGGTTCCCAGCACCCACACTGTGCTACTCCCAACCACCTCTAACTCCAGCTCAAGATGAGATGCCTCTGGCCTCTGCAGGAACCGACACTTATGCATGCATGTATGTGCGCGCGCACACACACACACTTTTTTAAATAAAATAAATCCTTTTTAAAGATAAAAAGCATTAGAGGTGGCTCAGTTGTTAAGAGCCTGTCCAGCTCTTGCAAAGGACCTGGGTTTGGTTCCCAGCACCCACATCAGGTAGCTCTGGGGACTCTGACTCCTTTGACCTCCCCATGCACACATGTGCACATGCCCACACACAGGCACACACCATACACATAATGAAGAATAAACCGCCGGGTGGTGGCGGCAAACACCTTTAATCCCAGCACTTGGACTCTGCCTCCCAAGTGCTGGGATTATAGGCGTGTGCAGCCACCACCTGGTGGATAATAAATCTTTTTAAATAAATAAAATAAGAACATGTAAGACAATAACTGTCTTGTAAATCTACGTGCTCAATAAAAACTACCTAAGAAGGCCATCATCACCACCCATGGATATCACAGTAATCTGGGGGCAGGTCAGGGATGACAGACAAGGACACTGAGGCTGAGATCCACTCCTACTCAACTTACACAGGAGAGCCCCAACCTGCTCTAGGACACTCGGTACTTCCTACTACCCTTACCTCTGGGCTTCCAATAGCAAGCTCTAAACCATACTGCTTTCAAAATTCACGCACACAAACATAAACCTGCAATCCCAGCACTAGGAAGGCAGAGCAGAATGGTGATTTCTCGGCTAGTAAGAGCAACACAGTGAGAACGCAGGTCTAGAGCAGCCTCGCTGTGCTTGGGCAACACATGGACACACCACTTCTCGAGAGCTGTTTATTCTAACAAGTGGGAGTGCCTGACACATCGACATCAGTACTGCAAGACTCAGATAAGAGAAAGCAGGTGAGGAGCATTCAAACTATAGTGTTCCAAACAAGTACAGCCTGGCAGGAACTAGATATATATAAGCCTTCGAATGCATAGACAATAAATACACAAAATTAGACAGGAGAAAGGTGGACTGGGAAAAAATTATGACTGTGTCTTGAATTGTGCGGCTTTTTTGTTTGGCTTAAGGCTATACAGAAGCCCTGTAAGTTATGAACACAGAATGGACAGCAAGAAAATTATCTTCTTGGGTTCTTCTGTCAAACTATAAAGAGTTCCACGGGGTAGCCCAAGTCTCTTTATGATGCAACTGCCTTCCGTGCAGAAAGTCAAGTACTTAATTGAGTAAATAAACACACTGAGACGCACTAGGTAGGCAGGGACAACGGGAAGCCGGTCTCCTTCCTGAGCTGTGGAGTGGCAGAGTGAAACTGCTTTAGGAAGATGGAACATGCAGGTCAGAGTGGACACATGAGCAAGCTACAAAGGCAGGGTTACAGCAGGGAGCACGCCGCAGTGCTGAGCCTGGGGAGAGACAGGCAGACAGACAGATGGAACAGGGAAGACAGCAGACTGACATGAGCCCCACACACAGCCCAGGACACAGCTCTGTTCTACGTTACCTCTGGGCAAGGTGGTTAACTGACTGAGCCACAGTAACCCAATCCATAGCAAAAAGGCATTCTTTACCTTATGGGTGTTACAAAGAATAAGGAAAACAAGGCAGGTGTGGGGAGCAAGACATACTAGCACTTGGAGCACACAGAGGAAAGCCGACCCCTGAAGGTGTTGCGATTTAAGCAAAGGATCTGTTATCATGCCTGACACAAACTGTGCTCAGATGCAGGTGCCTTTGTGGTTACTGCATCCACTCATCAACACAACCTGCTCACAACTGAGACTCTAAAGCTGAAATAAATGAAGACATGAATGAATGTAAGAATCGGCAAGTGAGGGGCTAGAGAGGTGGCTCAGTGGCTAAGAGTGCCTGATGCTACTACAGAGGACCTGGGCTGGTTCCCAGCACCCACCCCGTAAGGCTCACAACCACCTGTAACTCCAGTTCCAGATCTGACTCTCTCGTCTGGCCTCCACAGGTCACCCCACATGTACTTACACACACACACACACACACACACACACACACACACACACACACACGGTAAATATTTATAAAATAACACACAAAAATTAAAATTAGCAAATGAATAAATCAACTGAGAAGCCTTGAGGTGTGAATAATAAAAATGAGGGTTGAAGCTAGTGAGATGGTTCATGAGCATGCGTCCATAGTCCCACCCCATGGAGACTGGGGAGGTAGGAATCCTCAAGAGACTCTGTCTCGAACAAGGTATAAGGCCAGCACCAGCGACAGAGGTTGTCCTCCAACCTGCACAAGCACACTGTGGGGTACGCCTACACTGGAACATACAAATGCAGACACTCTTTGTGTAATAGTCCTGGCTGTCCTGTAACTTGCTTTGTAGTACAGGCTGGCCTCGAACTCACAGAGATATGCCTGCCTCTGCTTCCTGAGTGCTGGGATTAAAGGTGTGCACCACCATCCAGTCACAAAAGCATTTTTTAAAAAGCAGAAAAAAGAGGGGGATCAAAGCAGAATTGGGAAAGGGAAACTGGGCAGTTCTCAGGGCCTTTTCTGGGGCCAATTCAACTGTGCACACTAAAATGTGTTTCTTCACCTGCTTCCAACGTGAACCTGTGAGATAGGTGCTTGCCGGTAGTCAAGGACTAAAGGGAATGGAACGAGAAAGAGACAGGAATCCTTAAAAGACAGCATGAGGGATCTGCGATGGAACCATTCAGTTGTCACAGGGACAATGCCTGTGTCCAACCTGGGACATCATGCACAGCCTTACAGTCCTTAAACACAGGGCTGGGGAATGAACTAAGGAAGAATACGTGTGATCTCTATCATTTTTGCGTGAGTCTGTGTGTATGTGTTTTGCTGCAAACTTAACCGCCACTCTCACGTGTCAGGCAAGCACTGTACATACACAGCCCTTTTTCTTTTTACTTCTTTACTTGTCTGCATGTTTGCAGGAGTGCAGAGGCTAGAGGTCAGTATTAGGTTCCTTTCTCAGTTACTTTCAACCTTAATTTTGATACGGGGTCTCTCACTGAACTGGAGGTTGCTGATTCTAGCTAGACTGACTAGGGAGCAAGCCCTAGGAATCCTCCTGTCTCTCCTGTTCCACTACTACAATGCTGGGTGCACACTCATGAGTCTGGCTTTTTTACATGGGTACTGGAGGTCAAACAGGCTGCCATTCATGCATGACAGCATTTTACCAACAGAACCATCTCCTAGGCTGCATACTTTTCATTTTGAGACAGAATCTCAAAAAATTGCCCAGGCAGATTCATAATCTTCCTGCCTCAATCTCTCAGGATTACAAACCAGAGCCAGCAGGCCAGTTTTTCACTGTTATTCCTTATACTTTATGTAAAAGTACTAGTTATTCCAAAATAAAATATTTCAAACATAGCTGAGATGCAGGTTTACTTGCCTGGCCTGTGACGGCAGGTCCATGCCCAATACTGTGAAGCAAAGCTTCTGATGTTGCCAACAGAAACAAAGAGGGGCTAGGGAGATGGCTCAGCAGTTAAAGTGCTTGGTATGAAGTATGAGAAGCTGAGCTCAGATCCCCGGGACCTGCTAAAAGCTGGGCATGGCCATGCGCATCTACAGCGCAGTGTTGGGGTAGAGACAGGCAGATCTGGAGATGCTGGGCTCCAGCCTCGCTGAAGATGGAGGACATTCTGATCAGGGATACATTCTGATGTCAGCCTCTGGTTTACACACACACAAGACTGTGTTTCCTCCGTCCCTGAGTGACACAGACCCGTGCTTTCCACAGCATCACTAGGTCCCTGACACTGCCCCATAGGAGTCTTCACATTCCTTCAGTAGAGAGCAACAGTGTTCAGATTTCTAATCCATTTTCCTCCTCAACAATATTTAGGAAAGTGGGAGGAGTCCTCACCCTATGGAAATTAAGTCCTGGAGAATTTTAGAAAACAGCAGGAAACAAGCAGACCTGTGTGTGGGGTGTGGAATGGAGCAGCAGGAAGGAAAGTCTCTTCATCCTTTTTTTTTTATCCTTCTTTTTCTACCATTTTTTTTTAACACCAATACCTCAGGATCCCTTAATATTCTAGTTCTCTTTCAGTCTCATGCTGCCAAACTTTGATCCTGGGCTGACTATGTGGGCGGTCTGACAACAGAGTCAAATTCTCCCAGCACCAGTGAAGAAGAGGTGACTGTGCACACACATCTCCCAGAGTCTAACAGGGGAAAGGTCTGCTTGCCTAGAGAAGATGCTGGAGGCCGAACCCAATCCCGCAAAACAGAATCCAAGATCTGCCTTGCCAATCTTACAGAGATGGGAGTGGATCCTGAATGGACTTTCTTCAGCGCTCCAGCTAATTATCCCCAGAAATGTCTGCATCCTACTCCCGATGTGAATGGAGCTTACCCCACCCTCAAAGCTTCCTTCACTCCAGCAACTACCCAGGAATTTCCAGGTCCACCTCCAAGAACCCCTTACTTATCCTGAGAGAGGAACTTCTGCAGGAGTGCCGGAGGCACTCGGGCCCCATGCTCAACAGTAGCAAATCTCACACTGACAGTAAGAGTCCTACCTGTCTAGTTTCCAAGTCTCAGTTAGTTCTTTCCCCTGAATCAACCAGCGGGATCCAGGCATTAGGACCCAGCAGGCAGGGAGCACCGAGACTGCGCTCTACTGAGGTAGATGCACCATTCCACAACTTCAGCAAAAGCCAAGGCAGCCAACAAAGGCACAGCCGAGGTGGCTGTGCCTCTACCGCTGGCTCGCTCGGGCAGCTCGCCAGCCACTCCTCAGAAGCAGACCGTACCATCCTTTCTTTTTCAAAACCCACGCCAGCACCTGATCACAATGGAGATCAATCTCCTTAAACCACCAAGCAAAGGCGTATCCATAGCAACCCCAAAAGGAAGGACACAGAGATGCTCCAGTGGCTGCAGAAAAAAAAAGGTGAGTTTGTTTCTCCTCTATCCCATGGACCATTCTCCTCCACTCACCAGGGGTCAGTCCTGCCTGCAGATTCTACCCATCTCACTGACCAGAAACTCAAAGGTGAGCTAAGAATCAGACTGTAACATAAAGATATAGGTCTGCAACATCCAACACTGGCTGACAGAATGCATTCTCGTTTTCTGGAGAATGCGAACAAGGTCTCTCTTCTTATTCGCTGCTTCAGGTGATAGTCTCACCCTTTGGGATCTCACAAGGACAAGCAGCCATCAGGTTCTTGTCTTTCTAGTCAAGATGCTGGGCAATTACTCTACAATTTGAGAATTCCCCTATGGCAGCAGCAGACCCCACCTCCCTGCCCACTAAATCGCTCCCTTCTCTATTGCCTCGGGAGGACTCCCATTTCTGCAGAGATCCTCCCGAAACATGAACACTAAGCCTAATAAAGCCCTGCATGCTCAAGTCCCCTCTCTGTAAACCAGTAATATACTGATAGGGCTGTTGTGAAAACCACAGGAGGGCTTGGGCAATCCAACTTTGCATGGACTGCATACTCCCATGCTGAAGAGCACTTAAAACTGAGTGTGGGGTAAAGCACTCAACAGTGTCAGTCACTATCACTACGATGAAGATGGGTAGGTCTGTAAGCAAAGGACTCCAGCTCTGAGTGGCTCGGCCACACTCCTGGGCTTATCTCAAGGTGCTTGCTCTCCACTCTGATCAGCTGCTTTGGGCTTCTTTTACCCTATCCAAGCAGCTATTCCTGATGGAGCTCACCCTGAGCACCCTAGCCCTCAGCAAACAGCCTTGCTGAGAAGCAAACAGCCTATTAAGTAAGCGTTCCTTTGCATCCATCACTGCCTCTTTCTCCCCAGATTCATTCCTCCTCCCATTGCTCTCCGCCCTTTCACCTCCTCTCCTGAGGACTTCCATTTCAGATGCACCCTCTACTGCTTCTTAGACATCATCACACAAACTTGCCCTGGCCTCTCCAATACTAGGAAAAACTATTTCTAGACCTCGCTGTGTCCTCTGCTGGCTGCCACCGCATCTCTTCTTTCTTCTGTTTGCATCCCTCAGTTCCATCACGGCCTGCACCCCCATTCTGCTCCATGGAAGCTGTTCATAGTCACAAATGAAAGAGCCCTGGTGTCCAGAGCTTCTTGACTCCCCAACCTCCAGGCGCACTACCCAGTCAAACTCACGCTGGGTGTCTATGCTGAAGCAACTGAACATGGGGACCCCCTCCCTAGAAATGTTCTCCTTCCTCACAGACACACCAATCCCTGTCTCCTTTGTTAATGCCCCCCATTCTCTAAGTATGGCTGGAAGAGCTCATCCCCACCCCACTTCATCAACCACACTCTTCTGAAACGCAGAACCCACACCTGGACCTGATGGCCAGGCAGCACAGACCACTCAAGTTCAGTATGCCCCAAACAAATCTGCATCTTCCCCCAGAGACTCCTCTTCCATCTTTCCTCTTTGATACTGGCACCACAGTATACCCAAGTGAGACAGGTGAGTCACCTTCAACAGCCCCCTCTTCTCAGAAGCAATTAGTCAGTCGGGTTAATTCTGCTGCTACTGTAGCTTCTCAAATTCAACCACTCCTTTCCATCCTCCTTGGCCTAATTTCAGCTCAGCCATAAAACGTTTGTTATCACAAGGGTTTCCCCTTTACGTCCATCTTATGAGTTTCCCAACAGCCTAAACCCATATTCTCCTCCTTCAGTCTCTCCATCGTCAGCCTCCCCAAATCGACCCATGCCACCCCTGTCTAAAACCTCCCAACAGGGCCAGTGAGATGGCTCAGCAGGCAAACCTGCTACCAAATCTGATGACCCAAGTGTGATTCCCAGGACCCACAATAGAACGAACCAATGCCTACAAGTGGATATGCGTGCAGGGACACACACACACACACACACACACACACACACACACACATGTTTTTTATTAACTTTGCTGTGAACAGCAATAACCTCCCCTTTGATCCAAAGTTCTCACATTCTGGCCACTTGGATCTACTTTCTCCTATGCCCTACACATCTGCATCCCCAGGTCTGCACTCTGCAGTCACCTCTTTTCTGAAATTCTCCACTTCTCCCTGTGTAGTCTGCTGTTTCCTCTCTGCCCTTATAGAGACAGACACTTGGACAAAGTGTTGTTACAGTGCTATCCTTTACTGAAAATATTGCCTATTATCTCTGCGCACACTGCTTTGCCCAAGAAACACAATATTCAAAAATTACTGTCCTAGCCAGGCTCTAGGCATACGAGCATGGCCAGATTTCAGAGAAGAATCCCCATCCTTACAGTCCACACGAGTAGGCCTGGAGTTACCTCAGTGGTTAAAGGGGCTTTCGGTGCAACCACAAAGCCCAAGTTCAGACGCTAGCACCCACCAACAAGCTCCAGCACTGTGAGAGGAGAAGGGATATTGCTGGGGTTTGCTGGCTGCTTCTAAAGGAATATGTCATCACAGCACTTGGAGGCTGAGAAAAGCATATCTCTATGAGTTTGAGGCCAGCCTGGCCTATATATTGAGATTCAGGCTAGCCAAGGCCTCACAGCGAGACTCCATTTCAAACAAGCAAGACAGAGAGCAGGTCAGAGGGTTAAGAGGATGCCACAGGGGCATACACCCTACCCATATATCACACCACACACAGACCACCACAGTGCGGAAGTACACAAGACAAAAGAGCAGGTCAGAGAGTTAGAGGATGCCACAGGGGCGTACACCCTACCCATATATCACACCACACACACAGACCACCACAGTGCGGAAGTACACATGTTCATACATACATACACACACAGCAATACATGAAGCTCTTTCTGATAGGAGCCTAAGCCTGGGTCCTATGGAAGTTGGTACTAGCACACAATCTTAAATTAAAGGAACTAGACTATAGACAGGCTGTATGTAAAATGCAGACCTCCTGAGAAGGCATGTTCGAAAGGCTCCGAGGGCACCAAAGCCCCACTCTCTGCTGCCATGAGGCCCCTGAAATAAGAAGGGGCAGGGAAAGATCAGGAAGCACATGAACTTGACCTGTCAGCCAACCTCAACTAGTACCCCCAAACGTTAGAAAGAAAACATCAATAAGCCAAAGCCAGAATCTCCAAAATGGGAAGGACCCTAAGACAGATTTGCATCAGGCTCTTACCTTGTCCTGGTCCATGGACATACACTCTGGGTAGCAAACATCATAGGACTGACAGTCAGACCACCAGCTTCCAGAACAAACTGTAGCCATGGGTGACAGGGGACACTGAGATCCCAGTTTCCATCTCCCTTGATATGCAACAGATGTCTGAAGTCCCCTCCATAACTAGCTAACTTCCAAAGCAGGTCACATCAACTACAGTCCTAGCCTCCACCTCCTAGTAGCCACTACCGCCAGCGGAGCTGCCTCAAAGGGACAGCAGTTGATGGGATTCTCCCAGCCTCGGTGACTCTTTCATTTCTGTGTCGTCTCTGTGCCCTCATATCCAGCCAGGCTTAACTGAGTGCCTGCACCCTCCCTTTCTCCTCCATTACCACTGTCTGCACTCTGCTCTGCCGCTTGATAGCTTTGAAGATTAAAGCAAACCATTTCTCCTTTTTGGTGTTTCATCTGCTGCTCTGCCATCAAATTACATCAAATGAGATCATGCCCATCAAGTTTTGTAATCTACAGTTAACATAAAAGCAAGGCATCACTAATTACTATGCAAAACCTCTGCCTCTCTCCTCCCCCACTTCCCACCACTCTTTGCCCCACAGAGAGATAAATACATTTTCAAACACTGCTTTGCTTACACTCATCTGCCTTCCTTCCATGCCGTCTCCTTCCAGCTGTCATCTAACAATCCTGGCTCTGGTGTGTACAGTCTCGTCTCTGTACCACTATAGCTGCTTCCAGGACTTTCTGCAGTCTTGCACACCACACCCATCCTTCAAAGTCAGCTAAAGACCATTATGTACACAGCAAAGACAAACTTAAGAACGAGTTTTCTTAAATGTGGTGAAAGATTCAATTCAGTTTGAAGAAAAAAGCTGGAATATCTGTCATCAGATGCTGTAAGAATAGATTCCCTTTCCACTAGGATTTAGGCAGGGCCTCACCTCTGTAGCTGAGGCTGGCTTGGAACTCACTATATAGCCCATACTGTCCAGACTCAAAGCAATCTTCCTGTATTGTTCTCCAGGGGTCTGGAATTACAAACATGTATCATATGCATGACTTAAGAGCTAACTTTCTATTTTATTTTTAAGTACCTGGGGCTACCCTGGAGCTCAATATGTAGAATAAGCTGGCCTCAAACTCCCAGAAATCTGCCTCTTCTGCTGCCCCAGTGTAGGATTCGAGGTATATGCCACCACATTTGGCAAAAGTTAACTTTTTTTTTTTTTGACACAGGGTCTCTCTATGTAGCCCCAGATGTCCTGGACTCAATACATAGGCCAGGCTGGCCTCCAACTCACAAAAATCCTTTTACTTCTGCCTTCCAAGTGTTGGATCAAAGTTGAACATAACAAACATGGCGGCACACACCTTTAATCCCAGGATCTGGGAGGCAGAGTTTTACAAAGAGAGCACCAGGACAGCCAGAACTACACAGATAAACCCTGTCCCGAAAAACAAAAACAACAACAAAAAAGTTGAGTACTACCACTCCTGGTAAGAGTCAACTTTCTAAAAATAAGTTGCTTTTCTTTGCTTTCATTCTAAGAGCTTGGACAAGAAGGACGGATGTGGGAGGGGTTCACTTCATCAACCTCAACAACATCTTTAGTGTGTTATCCCATGAATACGATGAGACGTTTTATGTCTGGAATCCTAGCAACTGGGAAGAGCAGGTTGAAGCAGTTGCTCAAGGTCAGCCTTGGCTACACAGGGAGTTTGAGGCCAGCCTCTACCACAGGACCATATTCAAAAGGGGGGGGGGATGAAAGGGAGAGGTAGACTTTATATCTAGTTATTTCTCAGCTGTTAGAAATGTTCTGACCAAATTGCAAAATCTGCCAAACTGACAAGGGTGTCATATATGAAAGTCAACGGCAACAAAAGTAACTGGGTTAGGACCCCAGTATTGAGACGAGAGGAGGCTGAGAGTTCTCCTAGTCCTGACTCCTGATTCAAGCTTTGGACAAAGTGACTGACCCCTGGCAGCAGACTGTTCTACATAGCAGTCAGCAAAAATGTGTTGGTCAATTCAGTGATCTGCTACTAAGAATCTGGTCCCAGACCATCACCTGGGAACCTATTACAGCCGCAGACTGGATTAGATTTGTGTTCTCACCAGACCCTAAACTAAACACATACTCCCATTAAAGAAAACCCCCTGGCACCACTGCCCCTCTACAACGATGGGCTCTATTTCTGGAACTTCATTTCCCAAACTGCACCAGATGTCAAGCAGAGGCACAACCAAAACAAAACAAACACGCAAGCAAGCAAGCAAACCAGTATCTACCAGTCTATTTGGGGAAATTCTCCACATATCCCCTAGCTGGAGACCCTTGATAAATACCACGAGCATAAAAAAAAGTTCTGAGTCTGTAGTTCAGAAAACTTGAACCATAAACTCTCAAACATATATGACTGCAAACACCTTCACAAAATAAAAATTATGGCGGTTGAAGAGGTGGCTCAGCACTTAAGAGCACCTACTGCTCTTACAGAGGACCTGAGTTCAATTACCAGGATCTACAACCAGCCCTAAGTCCAGCAGCAGGGGTCTGACATCTCTGGCCTCTGTGGGGACCCACACCCATATACTTTTCTTTTTTTTCTTTAAGTTATCCTTATCTCTTTAAATGCAGTGCGATTCAGACGTTGGCACTACAGCAGGCTAAGAATGCCACCTCCAGACTCTCGGGACCTTAAGTATACTAAGGTACTAAGCGGCCAAGAGGCGCTTAGGGCTCTCCACACTACTACAAATAAGGGTTCGTTCTAAAGATGTGCCTCCTTCAAAACAGCAGCTTCGCCAGTCGTTGTCCAGCCCACGGTGAAAAGGGATGTAAGAACAAGACGACTTCGCAAGGATCATCTTGCCATCCTAGTCGGGACCCCAGGACAGGGAGTAGTCACACACCAAACGCATTTCCAGACCTCTACACGTTTACACCCTCTAGGGATTACTTTTTGTCTTTGTTTAACACAAATTCCCAACCACGTGTCCACAGGACACCTGGGCTCGGTACCGGTCAGGGCAAGGAAGGGCCCCTTGCAGAGCTGGAGGCTAGTGGGCAAGTCTGGGAGAAGCGCTCACCGGGGCCCCAGGCCCGCGGCCGGCCTTCAAGATGCCACCCACCCTCAGATCCCACCTGGCCCGAGCCCTGGGCCCCTGGCAGCTCCGCGCGAGTTCAGGGGCAGCTCAGCAGACAGTTGGTGGGGTCGCCACCCGCGTACCTGCTGTCAGGGCTCCGCGCCCGACTCGGCCCCGCCGCCGCCCGCCGCCCGGGACTTGCTGCCCCGCCCCGCCCCGCCCCACGGGCTGCCCCGCGCGCAGCCCGACCCCGCAGAGATCCCCGAAGCCCTCGTCCCAGGAAATTCTAGAGTTCTGGGTACAGTCTCCTCATCCCTGCAGTCCCGCCCTGGCTGACACGGTCACGCCGAGCGCGGCAGAGAAGACGTCGGTAAGGCACTGAGCTGGACACCTGCGGCAGGGTGCATACAGGCGCACGCGCACTGCGCCTGGGAAGTCAATTAGGACCACGGTGGAGAGGAGCGAGGTGAGCGCCCTCTGCTGGCGGAGGACCCTGGGGACGCATTAGGAGTTTTTTGTTTGGCCTCTTTAAAGTGCCAGTATATGGACTTGAGGAAGGGAGAGATAAGCTAAAATGTCCACGCCTTTTCTAGTCCCTCTTCAGCTGTTCTTCAGCCCCCCAGAGCTGAACTGGCTAGGGCCAAGAGGTCAGCAGGAAAGTGTTGTAGGAAGTCTCAAAATCTCAGACTCTTTTTCCCTCAGTATCTCTTTGCTAGCTTCTGAGTATTAGTTGGCTTGTTAAAACTAACCATAACCCAGTACTAGAAAGGGGATGGAGCTAGGATTTCACAGATGGGTTCCAATTCTACTTTCACTAGTTGCTTGAAATCCTGGGCTGGTTACTCACCCTCTCATTGACATTTCCTTACTTGGAAAGTCTCAGTGGCAGGATCTAGAAAGTGTTCCTTTCCACTCCCACTTCATCCTCTCAATGTTTCCAATTATTCTGAACATCAATGCATTCCTACCATTCAAAAACCCAACCTAAAGCCAGGCGGTGGTGGCGCACACCTTTAATCCCAGCACTCAGGAGGCAGAGGCAGGCGGATCTCTGGGAGTTTGAGGCCAGCCCGGTCTACAGGAGCTAGTTCTGGGACAGGCACCAAAGCTACAGAGAAACCCTGTCTTGAAAAACCAAAAAAAAAAAAAACAAAAACAAAAACAAAAAAAAACCCAACCTAGAGCCAGTGAAATGGCTCAGCAGATAAAGGAACTTGCCACAGGCATCTGACAAGGTGAGTTTGATTCCTGGAACCCTCAGGAAAGTAGACGGAGGGAATTGAGCACACATACACATACACACACACACACCACAAACACACACACGCATGCACGCACACACACAATTATACACATACCATACACACACTGCTAAATAAAATACAATAATCAAACTAATACTTTGAAGTATTCACTGAGTCAGGCACAGTGGCACATACCTTTAATCCCTGCACTCTGAAGGCAAGGGCAGGTGATTATGAGTTCAAGGCCAGTATGTTGTTTTAGCAAGTTTCAGGCCAGCCAGGATTACACAGTAAGGCCCTGTCTCAATCAAAAATAAAACAACAACAACAAAAACCTCAGGAGACAGAATCTCTGAATTTGGGGCAGCCTGATCTATAGAGTGAGTTTCAGGACAGCCAGGGATACACAGAGAGACCCTGTCTTGAAAAAACAAAAAAAAGAGACCGTGTCCCACCAACTCTCAAAAAGTATGCACCAAGAATCCTCCCTTTAATCCTTATTTCCTAGTTATACAAGCCCACGTCTGTAATCCCAGCACTTGAGAGGTTGAGGGACGAGGCTACAAGAGACCCTGTCCTGAAAAACAGAGAGAGGTCCTCATTTGTGCCTATACATAAGTTACTAACTGGATTCCTCTAATTACTTTGTGTCTAGCTGTGTGTATGTTTGTGTGTGTGCATGTGTGTAGGTGCATCTGGAGGTCAGAGATCACCTAGGTGTCACCCTCAATCACTCTCTACCTTTTTTTTTTTTTTTTTTTTGGAGACAAGATCTCTTACTGAACTGGAGCTCATCAATTCTGGCTGGACTGGCTGACCAGCAAGCCTTAGGGATCCTCCCATCTACTCCCCCAGTGCAGGGACTATAGGCTGGGACCAGTACTGAGGGCCTCAGTGTGTGGCTTTGCTGTGCACAGCAGGTGTTTTACTGACTGAGCCATCTTCCAGGCCCTGTTTCTAGTCTTCTGCTGTTGCATGTTGTGCCACCATAGGGTACTAGGACATTTCACATGAGCAGATTTATGTGTATGTTGTAATTGTTTAAGATTTATTGGAGGGGCTGGAGAGATGGCTCAGTGGTTAAAAGCATCGCCTGCTCTTCCAAAGGTCCTGAGTTCAATTCCTAGCAACCACATGATGGCTCACAACTATCTGAAATGAGATCTGATGCCCTCTTCTGGCCTGCAGGCAAACACACAGAATATTGTCTACATAATAAATAAATAAAATATTTTTTAAAAAAAGATTTATTGGATATGTATGAGTGCTTTACCTGTAAATCTATATGATACAATGTTTTCCTGGCATATGCAAAGTTCTAGGTTCAATTCCCAGAGCACAGGAACAAAAACAAATAGAAAAGAATGGATTTTTCAATCCAGGATGAACTGACTAAGCTCCAGGAGTCAGAAAAGCAGAATGAATTCACTCATGTACAGAATCACTCTAGGTTTATAATCAGTTATGTCCGTCTTCCCCTACTGAAAAGGCAAAGTTCTCCCTAGGAGCCAGATTCACCCCACCCCACCCCCACTCCCACCCCCACCCTTACAGTCCTCAAATCTTCTCCTTTAAGGTGTGTTTGAGGAGACAGGGATGTGTCTAGAATGATTCCGCTAGGGAACAGCCCTGATCCTTAAGGCGTGCCTCTGCCGGCTAATAATGACAACTGTGCCCCCTCCCCCCCAGAGTCCAGTAAGAGACTACACAGCCTTGGAAGAAATGGCACCATCTCGCCGGTCAGTTCCTGCGGCCAACGCATTTTTATTTTGGGCAAGGTTCAATTCCCAATGTGGAGGCTCAGGACCCAGAGTGGGGTACAGGTTTGGTTGGGAGCTGCCAGGCTTTGGGGGTTTCCTTCTTTACTAGCTGTGTCATAATCACCTGCGGCTTGGACACACCTGTCTGGATGGGTTGCTGCTCAGTCGCATGGGAGGTGCCTCCTTCAGCCTCCTCCTGGATGGCAGCAGGGCTGAGCAGCTCCTGGGTGCCCCGGTTCCACATACTCACACCAGGGACCAGCTTCATGTTTTCTGAAAGAACCATGGGCTTCCACAGAACCTGGGACGTGGCCTCGAGGACCTGGGGCGCCGCTAGGGGCCATCCGGAGTCCTCCGCGGTGTCCTCTTCAACAGGTTCCTGGCCCTGTGGAGGGACGCGAGTCCGACCCGCCCACAGCTCGCCCAACTGCTCTGCCTCCAGCTCCCAGCCACTCGGCCACTTAGCTCGAGGCCATAGTTTGGGACTGGGACTGCGGGAGACTTCGGGAGGGTTTGACTTTCTAGCGAGGAACCGGAACCCGGGGCTGAGGAATGGCAATTTTGACCCGAAGGATGGTGAGGATTGGGCCAAGTTTAAAGTGAGATCCGGGCCCAAAGCACGGAATGGAGCAGAATACTGGAGAGGAAACTTTGAGGTAGAGAATGGGAGTTTGGGGTGCGCGCGCGAGGCGAGGGCTTGGGACCCGCTTGCTGAGGTTCGGACCCCAGCTTGGCTCTTTTCACCCCGCAGGCGCCCGCGATATATTTCCAAAGGGCGAGCTTCGGTGTCGGGGATTAGGACCTCGGCCACAGGGCGCACCCAGTGGCGGGGCAACCGTGCGGGATCCAGGCGCACTATGGGCGTCTTGCGGCTATGCCGCGTATCCAAGCTTTCAGGCTGTGGCGACCCGGAGGGCTTTTCTAGGGTGAGGAGAGGCATAGACCCTTCCGAGGAGGTGCGTGTCGTGCCCTTGCTCTCGGGTTTCAGCCGGTCCCCAGCCGCGTCTGGCTGAGACACGCAGCGGTAAAAATCTTCGAGGGACAGGTGGGAGCTGAGGGACGAATTCTTCTCCTCAGAGGCCTGGAGGTTGACTGCTTGGGGCAGATCCAGGGAAGGATGGGGACTTTGGACTCGCACCTCCTCCAGCGAAGGTCGTAAGGACTCCTTCGAAGGCACGGCCAAGATGTGGCTAGGCCGTAAAGACGCGTTTGAAGACGTGGCTAGGATGTGGCTCTGCTCCTGGTCATTGGGGTCTTCCAAGATATCCCCGGGCTCAATTTCCTGAAACACCTCCAAGGTGGGCGTGGGTCTTGGCTCGGCAGAAGGCCCTGAAGATGCTGTTGGCTCCCGGGAGTCTCTGTCCAACCACGGTGAACCTAAAAGGAACTGGTCCGGGTTCCCAGGTTCCTGGGGAAACACATAAGGGTAATGAGATGTAGGAAGAGTGGGGAAGGACCTCACTTCATGGTCCTGAGTGGCTCCGGAGGAGGCTTCTGTCGGAAGGAGGCCGGGGCTTGGGCTTACTTCGCCTTGGAAGTGCTCCTCTACACCAACGGGTGCCGGTGCGTGCAGTACAGGCACGGAGCCCTGGGCCCAAGCATCCGTGATGCAGGACAGCGGTTCCTCGTCCTCACCCCACGTGGGGTCCTCGGCCACTGCAGATTCTCCCTCATCCCGGGCCAGGAAGCGCCACTCAGTGATCTGCAGCATGGCTTCTCTGGCCTGACTAATGGTGAATGGGACGCACTGTGGAAGTGAGGGAGTGTCTCAGCTTCTTCAGGAGGGGCGGGAGTGATTAAAAAAAAACAAAAACAAACCGGGTCTGGAAGACCCAAATCTAGGCCCACCTGCTGGGTCAGGTAGACTTTGAAGGCACACTCCATAACTCGAGTCAGAAGGTCGGCCAAGATGTCACCCACTACTTCCTCGCCCTCCTCCAGGGACATAAACGCAATCCATTCTGCCTCATTGAGCCGCCCAGGCACGATGTCCACCTGCGGCACCGGCTGGGTGGGCGGCCGGGCTTTTTCAGCCTTGGATCGGGTCGCCCCACGGTCTCGCGCCTGCCTCTGTGGGGAAATGGAACAGGAAAACGAAGGGATGGAACTGATGGACTAAGTGCTAGAAAGACGCTTTCTTGAGATGTTTACTAAGTAAGAAAAGGGACTAGGACAAGGCACCGAGAGTCTGCGAGGCTGTGGAGGGACACTGAAGGTATGCAACTCGGTTTAATAACGTAGCAGCCCAGGAAGCAAGGAAACTGACACTTGACAGGAGTTAACTCTCACCTTTTGGGATGCAGACTGAACCCCAGACCTAATCATGCTCAATTTATAGCTCTAGCTATTTGCTTTACCACAGTATCCACGTTCTTGAGAGTTCAAAGAACTTGAATCTGTGAGTCAATGAGGTCACTATTACCTAGTCTCCTCTGCTTTTGTTTTGCTTTCAACAAGTGTTGTTATGTAGCCCTAGCTGGCCCTGGAACTTGCTTTGTAGGCTAGGCACACCTCAGAGTTGCAGCAATGCTCCTGCCTCTGGTTTGAAACAGTCTCTTTAAATAGTCCTGGAAGTCTCCTTGTAGAGAAAGACTGGCCTCAAACTCAGATCCACCTGCTTCTGCCTCCCAGTGCTGGGATCAAACACCTGTGCTGCTACCCGCCCCCTCTTTTTACTTTTTATTTTGAGATCTCACTAAGACGCCAAGGCAGGTCTTGAACTCACTCTGTAGTACAAGCAGGCCTTGAAATTAATTTGTGGTCCTCTTTTTCTTTGTAATTGAAAATTGATACAATACATTCTGATCACAGTTTCCCTTCTCCCGTCTTCCATTTCCTCCCCACGGCCACTCTCACCAACTCTAGGCCTTCTTCCTCTTTTTCTCTTTAGAACACAGGCAAATTAAAAAGGCAAACAAATCTAATATAAAACAGTGAAAAAGCACAAACACACCAAAACAAAAACCATAGAAACACAAAATCAGAACCCGTAATATACAAACAAAAGACCAGAAAGATTTTTTAAAAAAAGTTCAAATGAAACAACCTACAAAAGCACCGCCGAGATCGTTTCTGTTGGATATCTACTTCTGGGGCACGGGACGGGAGACTCCATTGGGTAACACTGATTTTTGCTTTGTAAGTGATTTCCGGTTGTAAAGAGCTGCTTGGATGGGGATGGGAGCCTGTGCTCACTTACCCCTTCCAGCGCTTGGGGCCCCTCTGGTTCACACTTGTGCAGGCCCTGCTCAGGCTACCACAATCTTCTTGAGTTTATATGTTTATCAGTTTTGTTGAGCTTGGAAGACACTGTTTCCTTAAAGTTATTCCATCCCCTCTGACTTATGGTCCTTTTGCCTCCCAAATAGAGTTGCTAGGATTACAGGCGTACACTACAAGGCCATCTTTAACCATTATTTTTATCCCCACTTATGTATTTTGCCTAAGATCACATCTGGGAAATAGTGTAGTTAGAATTCATACACAGATTTGTCTAATTTCAAAACCTGACTCTTGCTTCCCAAATAAAGATATTTGCAAAAATATGGAAAAGAAACACATGCCCAGATACATTTTTAAAACTTTTGAAAACAAAGAAAAATAAAGAAAATGAGGCTTGGTGAGATGACTCATTCAAGTAAAGGTGCTTGCTGCCACATGTAATGAGCAAACTCTGGTTCTCAGGACCACAAACAGAGAAGCAACTCCACAGGTCATCCTCCAGCCTCCATCCATGCGCCACGGCACACATCCTTCTCTCTCACACACAAATAAATGTAACAAAAACATTTTAAAAACTCATTAAAGAACCCTGTGATGGATTGCATAAGAACATTCCCCACAAGCTTGATCCCTGGTTGATGCAACTGTTTGGGGAGGATTAGGAGGTGTGGCCTTGTTGGAAGTGAATAAGGAGGGGCCAGTTTTGAGGTTTCAAAAGCTCTTCATTTGCAGTTAGCTCTATTTGCCTTGTAGTTGTCTCAAGATGTGAGCTCTCGCTGCTCCTCCAGAACCATGTCTGTCTGCCTGCCACCATGTTCCCCACTATGATGGTTATGGATTCTGACCCTCCGGAACTAAGTCCCAAATAAAGCTCTTTTATACATAGCTTTGGTCATGGCACTTTTTTTTTTTTTGACAGCAATAGGCAAGTAACTAAGGCAAGCCCAAAGGTAAACTAGGGACATAATATTTGATGCAGATGAGTAATAATTTGTAAAAATGGCCAGAGCCAGTTGTGGTGGCTTATACCAGTAAACCTAGACTTCTGGAGCCTGAAGTCTGCCATGTGTTCAAGGCTGGGCTGGACTACAGGAAGACAATGAAGGAAGAAGGTTCCTTCCAAAACTCACCTCCAAATATAAACCCACATCTGCCTACCTCCAACCCTACTGCGTCACGGTTTCCATTTCCCAATATCCATCCTCCCAGGCAATCTGGAGTCTCCTATTCCCTACTCTCCAACTCCCTAGCCTTAGAGTCCCAGAGACCATCTGCCTAGTGCTGGGATTAAAGCCGGGCTTCCTTGTGTTCAGCCTAAATCTTTAAAGTCCAAACAAAGAACCAATTCTTTAGGTGTCTCCTCCCAGCCTTGCATCTCACAGAGATGGGAAGTGCACCTGACAAAAGAGGACAGTGATTTTTTTTTACTCTTTCATTTCCCCAAGGTTCTTCCTGTTTTATTTTTTAAATGCCTTGACTTTGGGAATGGGAGAGATGGTTCAGCAGTTAAGAGAACTGGCTGCTCTTCCAGAGAACCTGGATTTAGTTCCTAGCATCCATATGACGGCTCAAAACGGTAGCCCCAGTTCCCTTTCCTGGTCTCTGCAGGCATCAGGCACGAACATACTACATACACACACCAAACACCCATACACATAAGATAATTTTTTCTTAACTTCAACAATTTGGCTTTTGTCAGTGGGATGGGAGGGTGTGGGTATGGGAAGAGGCTATGAGTTCAAGGGTAACTTGATCTACATAGTGAGGTTTAGGCCATCCAGGGCTACACAGTGAGACCTTGTCTCAAAATAAAAGGCCAGCTATAATAGCACATGCTTTTAATCACAGCACTCTGGAGGCAGAAGCAGGCAGATCTCTGAGTTGAAGGCCAGCCTAGTCTACATAATCACATTCTGTCTCAAAAAATAATAATAATGATAATACAATAAATTAACTTTTAAGGTCAGCCTCTGATTTATTTAATCTATTTCATGGTCCTGAAAGTGTCAAGATAGAGATTCAACCATCAAGCCCTCTCAAGTGCCTGATTCTGTTTTACCCACCAAAACAGGTTCCTTGGCATAAATGAATTACTTCTTGCACTAGCAGGTCAGCTGTTTCCAAATTCACTTGCTCTTTGCCTGGTCCAGCCATTGACTCTTTTACCGCGGGAACAGTGGTACTTCATGCCCTTCTTGAACCCAGAGCTAGACCATCTCTCCATACACCCGCCAAGCCCAGTTCTTGTGCACTCCCCCAAGTCGAACTGAAGCTCACCGAGCCTTCGTGGGACATTGTCGCGACAGTCGCTCCAACGCGGTGTTTCAGCTGCCTCCAGGACCCTCCATTGCTTCAGCCTCCGCGGCCGCGGCTCAACGGTCGCCTCGGCAACCAGGCAGCCCCGAGGGTCTCAAGCGCGGTCCACGGTTGCTCCGGCAACTGCGCCACGCGCCGCCCGTTCCAGCCCCAGGCCCCGCCCAGAGGCCGTGCGTCAGTGCGTCGTCTCTATGGTGGCGGCGGATTCGGAGGGACCTGAAGATCGCCCGTCAGGCAAGACAGACTTGGGGGTGAAGGTGGAGGGGGTTGCAGGTGTGACCTCTGACCTTGGCGTGGATTTGCAGGTAACCAAACTGTGGGAGGAAGGGCTGGAGGCCTCCTTCTGCCTTTTTGGCTGGAGCGTTCAGTACTTACCAGTTCTTCCATCACCATTATTCCTTTGCGATTCCCTGGTGGCCGCAATACTCAACCCTGGGCTTTCTCCTGTTCCATGGGATTCTCTCGTCCTTGTGATTGTTTCCCATCGCTTTCCTCGTGAAACCCGTCAATCAAGGGTCTCTCCTCAGTATCTGACGATTGCATCTCATTGCCCTTCTCCCCTGTCCAAGTACCCTCTGTGGCCTTCTCCTGGTCCACTCCAGTGACTCTAGTATCTCTCCCCCAGGATGTACCTCCGCGAGCGCTCCATCCCACTTCGCGGCTCTGCCGCCGCCCTGTCTAACAACCTCAGTGTGCTGCAGCTTCCAGCCCGTGATCTCACGCATTTTGGAGTGGTTCATGGACCGAGCGCCCAGATTCTCAGCGCTGCCTCTGAGGGTGTGCCCTTGGCCCAGCGCCAGCTCCAAGTCAAAGTGGGCGTTGGAGTGAGCCCCCCACTTATCACTCAGGTGAGGCCAGGAGTTAAAGAGGCGTTGCTTAAATCTGCTCTACCTTTGTTCTTTAAACCCTATGCTCTTGGCGCCTCATGCTCTCTGTCGGCTGTGATGCCTATGCGTGTCTCTCCAGGTCCACTGGTGCGTCCTTCCTTTCAGAGTGCTGCTGGTTCTCACCTCGCATCGAAGGATACAGGTGAGAAGAGAGTCCCCCTCCCCACTCTCCTCGTGCCCACCCTCTCCAGTTCCCTATGAATAAACACTTCCAAGCTTCCCGCATGTGTAGCCCACCCTTTCTCCCAGTTTCTTCTTCCTGCTTTCCGTTCTCTTCACTCTTCAAGCGCCACTTCAGCCATCCGCCTCCTTCAATAACTCTGTGACCTTCGGGACATGTAGCCTGAGTGCCCTCCTCTGAAAACTAGGGATAAGAATGGTGCCTGCCTCCCAGGACAAGTTGGAGGGTTCCCTGGACTCAGGCTGACATGGCTGTGTGAAGTCAGTGCCGGGGGCCCAGAGCTCAGCAAGGGTCAGCTGGATCATCCTGCCATCCTTTCTCCATCTTACAGATGTACGAGTCTGATGGCTCCGTCATGGTCTATTGGCATGCCTTGGATTCAGGAGACACGTCTTCAGGTACCTGCAGGACCAAGTGGAGCAGGGGTGGAGGCTGGGAGAATTCACTAGGGCTGGAGGAAGTGCCGCTTCTGAGAACTGTTTTCTATTCAGCACAGGCCATGTTTGCCCGAGGAATCGCTGCCAGCGTTCACTTCATCTGTGTGGGTGAGAGGACTAAGGGCAGGGCATTAAGGTGGATGAGGTACATTGGTATGGGTTCTCAGCCAGGGGGATGCTGAGATGCTGATGAACTTCTGAAGGGTTGGGGGAAGGTGAGGAAGGGTGGGTATCAGAGACTCATAAAGACATTTACAGAGAGCTGGGCGGTGGTGGCGCACGCCTTTAATCTCAGCACTCGGGAGGCAGAGGCAGGTGGATCTCTGTGAGTTCGACGCCAGCCTGGTCTACAAGAGCTAGTTCCAGGACAGGAACCAAAAAGCTACGGAGAAACCCTGTCTCGAAAAATAAAAAAAAAAACCATTTACAGAGGGATAGTGAACGGAAAGTCAGTGCTGTTGGAGCAATCAGTTTATTCCTAAGACTTCTTGGGTAGAGGGAGTGTTGGCCGGTGACTGGAGGCCCAGAGGGGTCAGGAAGCCATCAGTGGGACACTGGTTCTGGCTGCAGGAACATGGTCCGGCCGGGTACTGGTGTTTGACATCCCTGCTAAGGGTCCCAACATTGTACTTAACGAGGAGCTGGCGGGGCACCAGACACCAATCACAGACATCGCCACTGAGCGTGCCCAGGGACAGGTGAGTACACTTCCTCTAGCTATTCTAGTGCCCCATTTGGGTCTTAGCTCTGCCACCAAGTAGCAGTGTGGCTTTGGGATCATCCTCACTCTCTTAGATGTAGTAGCTTCCAGTCTGAGGGAAACATGCTTTATGTTAAGAGTTCTAGAAAAATCACTAGCCCTCTTCAGCACTGGTGTGAAGCCAGAAGTTCAAGCTGACCCTTTCCCAGATGCTGCCAACACTGACAGCTGTAGCTTCCTTCTCTGGCCTTTCCAGAAAGCTGTCTCCCTGGTCCACCCTGCCACCCAGCTTCACTCTGAGTAAGCCCTGTCCTCACAGAAAACTTCCCCTTCCCCCCGCTTGGATTGCAAACCTCTTGAGAGCAGGACGTGGGGCTTATAATTTGTACCGTTCATAGCACTGTTCTGTCCGCCTGCATCAGTAAGGAGGCCTAGGGACCAGCTGTGACTGTGGTTGGCTCAGTATGAAGCCTGCAAAAAGTCGGGAATGGGTGGCTTTAGCATTGTCACCTATCCCAGAGGAACAATTATATATATACGTCCTCTCCTGCCCCGTGATGGGGGCTTGGGGGGGTGAGAAACCTATAAGGACCTACAAGGAGCCTGTGCTTAAGAGACTTGGCAGAGAAGTGTCTGATATCTTGAGCTCTTGCCCTTTCCCTGTAGAAGCAGAGAGGCAGGCATGGCTTCCCTTCCCCTCCTGCCCTGGACCCTGGGCCGCACAGGCTATAAAGGGAAGAGCTGACCCCAACTCTCTCCTCAGGATGGTGTTGCTGACATGGTGACAGCCGATGACTCAGGTGTTCTCTGTGTCTGGAGGTCAGGAACTGTGTTCACATTACTGACCCGAATACCAGGATTTGGGTAGGAGACGCAGAAGAGGGTTATGGCCTTTTTGAGGGCAGGGGATATGTTGGGGTCTCGAGAAACAAAACTGAACATTGCCCTTGCAGGGTCCCGTGCCCCTCTGTGCAGCTGTGGCAGGGGATTGTAGCTGCAGGCTACGGCGATGGGCAAGTGCGTCTCTATGATGCCACTACTGGAGCACTCCACGTCCAGATCAGTGCCCATGCCCGGACCGTCTGTGCCCTGGACCTAGCTCCAGAAGTGGGCAAGGTCAGTCTCCTGCACCCCTAAGTACCTTCCTGGTGCTTAGATGCCTAGCACAGGCTGGTCTCCGTACTCAGTGTGACTCCATCCCCAGGTACCTGGACTGGGCATTCTGACTCCCTTGCCCATCCCTCTTGGGTTTCTCTCTTTTAGCTACTCTCTGCAGCTGAAGACACCTTTGTGCACATCTGGAAGCTGAGCAGGAATGCAGAGAGCGGCTCCATTGAGGTATGTTTGTAGAGGGTGGGGGTGGGGACCCAAGCTAAGGGTGAGCAGCAGGACTGAGCAGTCTTTCCCCCACCCTCCAGGTTGAACACTGCCACGGGGAATGCATTTCTGATACCCAGGTGTGTGGGGCTCGGTTCTGTGACCCATCAGGCAGCTCCTTTGCGGTGACAGGTTACGAGCTTGCTGAGATCCTGAGGTTCAGCAGTGTCTGACAGAGGAGCAACCTTCCCTCCTCCCTTGGTATTTATAAAGTATCCCTCCACCAAGCCCTTGTCTGATCACTCGTTCTCACGGCCACACTTCTAAACAACAAGGTCCCAGGAGGAGGGAGAGGCAGGCTCAGAGCGCGCAGAAGCCACTGGTCCTCAGAGACCATGCCCTCAAAGACCAAGTGAAGGCAGCAAGCTGTTAAATAACTTTAATGGTCAGGGTAGGAGTCCCAGGGAGGTGCCTCCCCCCCTGCTCCCTAGTGCCGCCCACCCTCGAGGCTGGTTAGTGCAGGGAGGCAGGGCAGGGTTCTTCCAGTTTTCTCCCAGGTAAAGAGCTAGGGGATCCCAACCAGCTCCAGAAACGGCCTCCTCAGTACCATGGTAACCACAACTTAAGAGGGGCTTCTGTTACCCCTCCCCAGCTTTCCTTCCTAGTCCAGTGGAGGAAGAGGAGCCCAGCACCCTACAGTGCTGGACCTAGAACCCAGTTGCCCTTGGGTCGTTTTCTTTCTTGGCCAGATCCTGTTGCTGGTGCCTCTCACACTGGGGACTGGAGCCATGTGCGGAGCTGACTTTTGCTGTAGAAGCCTCTGGATTGTGGGGATCGCTGCGGGGGGAGGGGTGCAACCGAGCGAGAAGCCCCAAGGGAGTAATCCGGGGGTGCAGCGTCCAGGGAAAAGGTTCGGGGTCGCCCCCAGGGCAGGGGTTGCGTCCAGGTTGGGACTGGGGCCACTGAGGCAGGCGCACAGGAGCTAGGCAAGGCAGGCTGGTCTGTAAACATTGCTAGCCAGGGTGGGGGCGGCTCCAGCTTTGTGCCCTCGCGCTGGGCCAGGATGTCGGTCACAGCGGCGATGTCGTCTAGTGGCTCAATAGCTGTGGCACCAGGGGGGGAGGGGAGGGGAAGGGGCTAGTCAGAGCTCAAGCCCTGGCCCGCTCAGCCCTGACTGTCACCTGTCACTGTAATATGAAGAAAGCAAGGCCCGAATCTCAGCTGAGATGGCATTGTTCTGCAGGAGCAGCCCCTCACCGGGACCCCCTGAGGCCACAGGCTCTGATAAGACTGTGTGACATTGGGGTGGGGGTGGGGAGCAGAAGTGGGTAAAGAAACCAAGATAAAAAGGAGAAAGCAGTGCCGGGCAAGTGAGGTCAGAAGAGGAGGCAGGAGTCCACATGCACAGAGGGAAACAGAAAAGAAGGAGTTAGGACAGACGTCATGGAATGAATCTGGCTCTTGGGGGTTTGTTCTATACTTGGGTGGAGGTGATTTTCAGAATTGGAGAGAAAAGGGGAAGACAGTAGGGCTGAGTGAGACCTGGACCCCCTGTGCTTTCTCTCTGGTACCTGGATCCCCTTGAGGTCCCCAACTCCACTTCCCATCAGCTCCCCGACTAACTGCCCCTGACTTACCCATCTCATGGTATAAGGACCCCTGCTTGGCCAGTGCTTGTGGGGGTTTCCGGGGTGCAGGAGCTTCGATTTTCATGACTTCATCACAGCAATGCTTCCACTGGCCTGCGAGGAGAGCGCCAGCTGCAGGAGCTGCCTGCTTGCTCCCGCATTCCCAGCTCCCAAGCGGCAGTCAGCCCTCCAGCCTTCCCAGAGGTTTCGCACAGCCCTTTCTCTTACTCATGTCAAAGAAGAGCTGCCACAGCGCCTCCATCCAGTTCTGCAGGGCTTCTCTGCTCTCCACCCGGAGGGTGTTGGTCACCTCGTCATCTCCGTAGCGGTTGCTGATGCTGAGGGTGAAAGGCCATTCCCGGGCCTGCTCCAGCTCCCCTGCCCGGACCCTAGTCTCCTGCAGGAGAAAGCAGATCTGACTTCACCTTTGCCTTAGTTTAGAAGCAGCCCATCACCCCTGCCTGGAAAGTACCTTTGGGACTTCTGCTGAGTCTGCATTTGCCTCCTGCTAACTCTGGGAGGGGTGAGGGGACAGTGAGGATGCTGGGGATAAAGTATCTATGCTGAGACAGGGAGCAACAGGCAGAGACAGAAAAGAGGGACAGAGCAAGGCAGAGAAGGTGCAAAGGTGGGCAGGAGTCACCAAGGCCCCGGTCTGGGTTACCCACCCAGTACTTACAAAACACAGGCAGGGTGCCTGGGGTGCAGTGCTGGGGCAGACTTGCCTAACACACTCAAGTCTCTCACAAACACAGAGGAAAGCAACCCTAGGGCAAGGGGGCATAGCAGCCCAATTGGGCCTGTGTAGGGACAGACAGCAAGTTATCAGCAGCTACAAACTGGAAGCACAAAGGACTGGAGGAAGAGCTGCCTGACCCAGCAGGAGAATCCCCTGGGATTTGGAAAGGGCTGGGGATGCTGAGTGAGCAAGAGAACTTTCTTAGTATTGTTTGAGGGGTGGAAAGATATGGGAAAGTGGTCTCTCTGCATCCCCAACCCTGCTGTGGAGCTTGGTGCTTTTAGGAACAGAGTCCACCTGCCCTGTCTCTGAGGCCTGAGCCCAACTCTCTAGGGCTTGAGAAAGAAGTGCCTGGGCCTAAGTAAAAGGTGGCCTCATGACCACCAGACTCATCACCTTGTTGATGGCGACAGTAAACCGTGGTTCTTGCCCGGTGTCTGCATCTTCGGATCTCCCATAACAGAAGAGGTTTGTGCCTTTCAGGACTCCGTGCACGAGTGTCCCATTCTGTAGCTCCCCAGCTTGCTGCATAAAGGACCTGGCGTTTTCTAAGGAGTCTTGCCTCCCCACCAGGGACCTTCTTCTCAGTCACCCGTTGACCCCATGTCCCCAGTACTCACCGTGCTGCCTTCCCATCCCACTTTGTCCCCCAGAGTAACACTTTTATCATCCTATCCTTAGGGGCCCAGTTGTCTCCTCCATGCCCCCTTCCACTCCTGTAGGACCCCTCACCTGCACCCTGAGGGTACCACTTGCAGTGGGCTGAGTCATGCAGAGAGGCTGGGCTGCCAGGCGGCAACACACGCTACCATAAAGGGGCAGCCAGTCAGGGTTCTCCTCTGGGGGAGGAGGAAGTACAGGGTAAGGATGGGAAAAGAGAAGGGGACAATCCCACCACCCCTCTCAGCACTGCCAGGGCCCCCGACACACTCATGCACCCACCATGGCCGGCGAGCGTGAGGTCATGTGTACGGAATCCATCTTGCACGTCTGCTAAGGTGAGAGTGGTGTGAGCCAAGAGGTGGTACCGAGGACCCCTGGAGGGAGAAGGGGACATCAGTGGAGTGTGGTGTGTGAGATCTGTCCCACTGCCAGGCTACATGGACAACTAGCTCCCTCCTGTCTCCCCGCCCCCTAGGCACCTGGCCCTCACTCATACACTATCCCAATGAAACTCTCCTGGCAGTTTCCTGAGGGTGAGTGTTCTTCAGTCAACAGATCCCAGTAACTTCAGGGGACTATAGGCTCCGCCACAGAGCATGCCCAACTCAGCACAGCTGTAGATGTATCTACGTTGTTCGGTTTGGGTATACGTATGGGAGGCACACATGAGTATGTAGAGGCCAGACATTAGCATTGCGTGTCCTCTTTAATTGCTCTCTACGTTGTTCATGGAGGGAGGATGGCTCACCTAGCCCAGAGCTTGCCGGTTGGACTAGTCCAGCTAGCTAGCATGTCCTGGAGACCACATAGCTCCCCACCCAGGTGAGCCCTGGGATAGGTTTTGGGGGATCAGAACTCGTCTCCATGCCTGCATAGCAAATGCTTTAGCCATTGTGTTGTTCTCCCCATCCCTGTTTTGGGGGTTTTGAGGCAGGGTCTAATGTATACCAGGATGGCCATAAACTCACTATGCAGCTGAGAATGACTTTGAACTTTCGATCCTATTTCCTCTACCTCCCAAGTGCAGGAATAACAGCTGTGCACTACCCCACACAAAGCTTCGTGTATGCTAGGCAGGCACTCTACCAACTGAGCTACACCCCCAAGTCCTATAAGATGTTTCTGTGCCTGCTAACCAGGTAAGACCCCAAAGCCTAGCTCTCTCTGCCCCGGCCCCCACTGTCAGTTCGTGGACTGAGGCCTAACTCTAGGGCTGGGCAGAATGCCTGCTCATTCACGGTGTCATGGTCACCAGTGGGGAGTTGAACGCAGCTGAAGGCATTGGGTACTACGTGATCTTACCCCACAGCTGGGGTAGGCAGCAGGATGGGACTGTTCCCAGAGCCCCCAGCACTGTCCAGCGATGCCCTGACACGCTTCCCCGAGGAACGGCCCAGGGAGCTGCTGAGTTTGGTGGCAAGCCTCTTGGGGGCACCAGCCAGGGCTCCCTCTTCTTCCACACAGGCCCCATACAGCTCCAGCCGCAGTTCAAAGTCCGGCCCTGCCTCAGCACTACACAGGCGCAAAAGAGAGGAGTGTAATGAGCAGGAGGCTCAGGAGGGTGTGGGGAAGAAGAGCGGAAGTTCAGGAGGACTCTACAGAGGTGCCCAGGGGTCATCTGCCTCTCCTCCCCCCCCACCTCTGCCCCCATAGCAACCCCATAAGGAGCTGGAGTGGAGGAAGGAAGGGGGGAGGAAGGGAGGAAGGAAGGAAGGAAGGAAGGAAGGAAGGAAGGAAGGAAGGAAGGAAGGAGCGAGCCATAGCCAAGGAACTCACAAGAGCACATTGTTCTGAAAAGAGATGTCTGTGAGAGTCCTGTCCACCAAGACCATCTCTGTGTCCTGAATTTGTTCCCCGAGCTGCAGCAGCAGGAACACAGCCCAGCGGTGCAGGTCTGAAAATAAAGAGAAAAAGAGAAATAAAAGCATTAAAATGTCAACAAGAGCCTCTGTCTCGGAGCACTCCCCTGATTTTGTCCCATTGTATGTGACACTCACCGCCTTTGTTCTTGAAATACTCCGTGTCCTTCCACATGAGTGGGATCCGGAGGTCTAAAGGGCAGACGGGAAGGAAGAGGGGTTAGAAGCAGCCAGGCGGTGGTGTGGTGGGGTGAGGGGTACCAGCCTCTGTGGCAGTTATATGTTTCTTACCAGAGATGCAGACCCGGCCACGGCAAGGGGAACGCTCAGGGGGCGGCACACTGTCGGAAGGTCTGTGGGCAGATCACAGAGTCCTGGCCTGGTCTTCCCCTCTCCTCCCCTTTGTTCTGATTCCCAAGGGCTCTAAGGGGCCCCTGATTCCTAGCCTGGTTGGCATGGCAGGACCAAGGGACTGGAAGAGAGCTATTGACAGCGCCCAGAAGTTTGCTGGTCTTGGGGACGTTTGAGCAATGTTAGCACACAGGGATAGTACCCAAGCTCTGGGTCCTCATCCTAGCATTGGTCCTGGCCATCCAGACCCCAGTAAGGGACAAGTGGGGCCTTGAGGGGACAGGTGCCGAAAGAGATTCCCTTTTAAGCCTCCCCCAACCTCCTGCTAACACACACACACACACACACACACACACACACACACAAACACACACCCATTAAACCATGGACTTGGAGAGACTGAAAGGTTTTCCCTGCAATTTTAGAAGCTACTTGTTCCCAATATCTCAGGTGTTTGAGAGTGAAGGTCTCATTCTGTAGCTCAAGCTGGCCTCAAACTCAGTAATCTTCTCACCTCAGCCTCCCACGTGCAGAGATTATAGGCATAAAGCACCATGTCCAGCTTTCATCTTGTCTTTGATATGAGTACACAGAATAGCACAACTAGCTGCTAGGGAATTAAATGTACTTTATATTCCCACTCTGAGGGCTGTGTGGTCGATTTGCCCGTGGCTGCCTGAGAGAGCTGCTCCCTGCCTGCTTGGCCTCTTGCTAAATGAAGCAGCAATGGAATGTGTTTTCTCCTTCTGTGGGCTTCCTGGTGAGCCCCTGGCAACCTCTCCTTCAAATCCTCCATGCCAGTGAGGGTTGGGACCCTCTTCCCATGCAGCCTCAATGAGGTAGGCGGTTCCCCAAATGACTCATCTACCAAAACAGCCAATCCTCAGAGCAATGCATTTGTCAAGTATTTTCTAACGTTTTCACTTGACTCCAGCTGTCTTAAGGTTGACCTGTCACTGCCAGAGTGCACTGTAGCACTGGCACTGTGTGCAGGTCACAAACTCAGGCTGAGCTCCGCTGCACAACCAATTTCTACAAATGGGGAGCCTTCCTTTAAGTGATTTTCAATTATGTGCTTTCTCAACTCCTGCCTCTGATGGTGAACCCCAGGTACAACATGCTACTGTCAAATTGTGGTAAATGGGCCATTTGGTGAACTGGCTTTGAGAAAATTAGTTTTCCAGACAACAAGCCGGATATAGCAGATCATGGGCAGGCCATAACCAATTAGCATGTTTGTATTACTTGTGGTTTGAACTGCCAGCCGCCCTCAGATACCCTGGCTTTCCTGAGTCCAGCTCCAGCTACTCGGGACGACCCACCACCATGGTAAACACTAAGGTGTCTTTCCTGGTCAGGACAGGTGTTTGTGAGGGAGTCCCCATCAGGAGGTTGATCTGAGCCCCCAACACTCCACATAGCCACTTGCTGAAGCACGGATTAAAGCCTCCCTCCCTCAGGCACATCCCCTCCCTTGCTCACCTCCGGCCTGTCTTCTCCAGCACCTGGGCCTCCTTGCGCCTCTGCAGTTCGCCCATGTAGCTGAGAATCCGGCTGTTGCACAGCAGCAGGCTCTTGGTGGCCTCCAGAGCCTGTTCTCGCTGGGAGCAGGCCGCCAGCAGCTTGCAGGCCCCTTCCCTCATCCGGATCTCATGGTCTAGTTTCCTCTGTAACTCCGTGTCCTAACCAGAGTCATGGGAAGAGAAGAGAAAATGGCAGTCAGGGATCAGGCTGAGACATCTCCCCTACCCTACCCCAGTCCCAAGTGGGCTATGTGGGGTGGGGGAGGGCAGAGGACACTAATGTTATAGCAAAGCCTGTTGTCTTACCCTCAGCTGCCCAAGATGACTCAGAAAAACTTTACAAAACTACAGATACTCTCATCCATTTGATTGTGAGGAGTACAAAGTCTTTCTACCTTTGATCGCGATTTGGAGAAATCTACAAAACTACAAGTTCATATATTCTTCAACCTAACTGTCCTAAACACTGTACTCAAGGGTTCAGCCTACAGATACACATGTAAATGCCAAACTATATGATAAAAAGATTCACTTAGCACTGTTTTACTTAAGTGTACATATATTTCACATGAGCACAGAGCCCACAGAACCAGAAGAAGGCATCAGATCCCTGAAGCTGGGGTTACAGATCATTTCACATGGGTGCCAGGAAGTGAACTTGGTTCTTTGGAAGAACAGAAATTGTTTCTTTCTTTTTTTTCTTTTCTTTTTTTCCCCACTGAGCCATCTTTCCAGCCCCAGGCATTATTTTAAACACCCAAACTAAAACACAGCCTTTCCATAAGACAGCGGTTAAATGAGTTGTATCTGCACTGGTAGACAGGGCAAGAGATGGAGGAAGACATGTGTCTAGCTGTAACTCTCCAGAAAATATAGAACAAGAATAGAAAGCAAAACAACATTGTACATCAAGCCAGGCATGGTGGGTGGTGCACATCTGTAATCCAGCACTCGGGAGATAGAGGCAGGAGGATCAGTAGTTTAAGTCCATCCTCAGCTACACAGTGGATTAGTGGCAAGCCTGGGATACATGAGACTCAAAAACAAACAAAACATACACACCACCATTTGTGATATAACATATACCATATATTTGCATATGTATATGTATATATTTACATATTTGTGTGGTTGTCCCAGATATTAGGAATGAAAACAGATTTGTGGGATCAGTCAGATGCACACCACCTATAGAGTGCCCCCATACTGCACAGAATCCTATATAGACCTCAAACAGCACATCCACCACCTCAGGCTCCCTGAACTTGGGAGAGGCGCTCAGAGGTAAGGAATGAGGAAGGGAAAGTAGTTGGTCCAGGTATGAGGGACTGGGGGGTGGGGGGGGCTAGGCATGCAGGAGGCACTGGACAGGCATGGAAGGGCAAAGGAGAAGCCCTGAGAGAGGACGCAGGGGTGTTCACCTGGAAAGAAGTCATCTTGGAGCTTAAAGGGCAATTGGCATTGGGCTGGGAGTTGGGCATGCACGGCTCTGGGTTTCACTCTCCAGCACTGTATAAACCGGACCTGGTGGGGAGTGCTTAGGAGGTGGAGGCAGTGGAATTAGGATGCTCAAGGTCACCCTCAGCACCATAGTGAGGATGAGGCCAACTTGGGCTATATGAAACCCTGACTCAAAACAATAAAGTATAAAAAGCCCTAGACATCCAGGCATAGTAATGCATACCTGTATCTCAGCACTCAGGAAGCAGAGGCAGGAGAATTATCATGAGTTCCAAGTCAGCCTAGGCTACATATTTAGCTTGTTTACAGTTCCTTTCTCCGGGGACTATTTTCTGGTCACTGTACTAGGCCAGATTTTCACCCCAGCAACACCCATAGGATTCTCTTCCAAAACAGGCCAATTCAGCCCCAAACTCCTCCAGGAAGTCCCCTACCAAATAACATGGCAGCTCCTAGGTATATGGGGCATTTCACCCACCTCCCTGAGTCTTGACTTGATTTTCCAACTGATAGAATGGGGTGAAGAGCAGGGGAGGTGGCTCAGTGGGTAAAATGCCTGCTGTGCAGGGAAGACTACCTGAGTTTGGATCCACAGTGCCCGTATAGAAGGCGGGGATGGCATCACTGGTCTCAACCCCAGCACCGGGGAGCAAAAACAGACAGAGAGTCCTGGTGGCCGGCCAGTCTGGCCACAGCTTTGCACCAGGTTCAGTGAGAGATTTTGTCTTCAGTGAGGACCAGTGAGACTGACTCAAGTGGACTGACAGGCCACAGCTACCAAGCGTGAGGAACTGAGTTCTATCCCTGGGTTCCAGATGGTGGAAGAGACAGCCAAACCCCACAAGTTTTCCTCTGACTGCCACACTGTGCTGTGGCATGCATGCCCTCCACATACAGAAACACACACACAAATATATATATTAAAGGCATGGTGACACATACCTTTAATCCCAGCACTTAGGGGCTGAGACAGGCAAATCTCTCTGAGTCTGAGGCCAGCCTGGTCTACATAGCCAGTTCCAGACCAGACAGGGCTATATAGTGAGACCTCCATGTCAAAAACAAACAAACAAAAACCTTAAAGTTGACCTCTGGTCTACACACACTCGTAGGCAACATACACGCATGCACACACATACATACACCACAGACACACAACATGGGGTGAAAACAGACATGACATCTCAGTGTTCAAAGACCAGTGAGATCCACACTCGATGCCTGATGAAAAGCATCCAGCACAAAGGCAGGGACACAGGCTTTTTTCACAAGGAGGGCTGCTTTGTTAGTAGACTCTGTTCAACAGCCAGCGCTGGAGGTTCCCTGTGCTGACCAAGGCTCCATATTTAAGTCCCAGCTGGGAGGTGAACACGCAGAGATGAATGGCTGCTCCCTAAGTGCCTTGTCATGGCATAAAAACACAGGAAACAGCCCCTACTGGTTTCTGCTGAGGTGACAGCGGGAGGCTTCAGAGGTGCACCAACATTGGTTCAGGAAGCCAGGCAAGTGGAGGCATGCAGTTGGAACATTAGAGTAACCGACTACACACACCTCTCTTCTCCATCAAACCGGCTCTCCTTCATAGGCTATGTCCTGCTTCTGTCTCTGGTGCCCAGCCTTCCCAACACCTCGAATTCCTTCTCACCAAAACCTTGTCCAGCCTGCGTGCCAACTCTTCCTTCCCTATCTCTTTTGGGGGGCTGCTGTCCTAGGCCAGATGTTATCACAAACCACTCCAGTACCACCTTGTCAAAGCCCCCCTCCATCAGGAAGCTCTCCAAAACTCCTCTCTCTCAGCCTCGCTTAGGAGGCATCACTCTCCTGCCTTAGCTAAGCGGACTGCTTGCCCACCCCTCCCCGACTCTGCACTTAATTTCTGTCACCAGTTTCGCAAATGAATGAGATCAAGGTTGCGTCCTCAAGCTCGCTCCTGGTTAGCTAGCCCCCTCCGGGGCCAAGCACTCACCGATCCTTCCCTAGCCCTGTCCATGGCGTTTACAATTGGTGCGGAGTCCTGGGCAGCAGCAACCCCTGTGGCCGGTGTGACCCGAGGACCGCCTGGGAATTGAAGGATCCCGGGAGTCGGCGCTGCCTCACCGACTGGGTCCGCTGAGCCCGAGGGCGCCCGTGACATCAGCTCCCAGTTGCCGCGAGAGGCGCCGAGGGCACCGGGCTCGGGCGGTCCCTTCAGGCTCTGAGATGCCTGCATCTTCACCACCGGGACCCTGTCGCGTCCCTCCGCGACTACTTGGAGCACCTGGGCCGCCCTGGAGACTTCTCCCTAGCGGATCTGTCTTTCCAAGGTGACCCTTACCAGAAGCAGGATATGAAGTGAGGTTTCTGGATCCAGCACGGACCAGCAGAACTGGACTTGGGGCGGGGGGGGGGGGGGACTAGCCGCCTGCCCCGTGTGCACATCACTTCCAAATCCACCCTAGCTCAGTCTACAGTCAAGAATGCCCTGGAGAAAGGGTCACCTTTTCAGGTGGAGATTGGGGTCCCCGTGCTTTGCACCTCTCCCCATACCCATTAACACAGGTTTCCCCTCCACCTCCACCACCCTCACTCTCTCCCCAAATGGACGCTGTTTGTTCCCCTAGGATGGGAAAGATCCTAAATACGGAGAGTGCTCCGACCTGGGTGACCTGGGTCAGCTCCCCAGGGATGACAGAGAATGAGTCACAGTTGCCCATGATGACACACTCCTCTCTCTCCCACACTCTCTCCCCAGCTTCCTGTTGTGCTTCCCATCACCTTCTGTTCCCTTCAGAATTCCCACTAGGGCTAAGTCCTAGTGTAGGGAAGCGGTGGTGGGGGTGGGGGCGGGTGTGTCGTTTATTCTCTGGAGCTTCAGTCTGTAGACTTGGGAATAGGTGGCTTTCTTAACAGTATTACGTGAGGACTTGACGGGAAAAATCGAATCTCTACCTGGGCCTGGCACATGTTCTAGCTTTGCTCCGGGGATGTAGCTCAGTTGGTAGAGCTTGCCTAGCATACATGGCAGCCTGGGTTCCATCCTGAGCACCCCGTTCACCGGAAGTCATGCTTGCCTGTGACCCTAGCACTTGGGAGGTAGAGACAGGAGGATCAGAAGTTCAATGCCTTCCTTAGATACATAACCTGGGCTACTTAAGAGGTTACTTAAAAAAATAAAAATAAAAGGCAAACAAGATGGCTTGCTTAGTGGTAAGGCCGTTTGTTGTCAACCTTGAGGACCTGGGTTCAATCCCTGGCTCCCACCATGGAAGAAGAGGATCAAAACTGTCCTCTGACCTGCACACTTGCTTGGTGCTATACACCACCATCACCATCCAAATATTTTTTAATTAAATAAAAATAATCTTTTTGCCAGGTCCTGGTGGTGCATGCTTTAATCCCAACAGCACTCAGGTGACAGAGGCAGGTAAGTCTCTAAGTTCCAGGCCAGCCTGGTCTACAAATCAAGTTCCAGGACAGAAAGGGCTGTTACACCAAGTAACCACATCTTTAAAAAAAAAACCCAAAAACCAAACTTTCATTCTCCTTCCTCTTAAACTTGCACCTTGCAGCCTAGGATACCACCTTTAAAAAGTCTTTTTGGATTTATACTACAGAACTAACTTTCCTGCCATTCCTGAATTATCAATGAGTCTGTCTTTTTGAGGACATGATGAACTGGGGAGGGGGTTGTGCAGAACTCTCAGCCTGTGGCTCAAGGAACGTTGTTCAAAGTAAAAACAAAGTCATCCTTGTGTTCCAGATGTTGGGCAGGCCTCCAGAGGGGAGAAAGGTCAGTGTGAGTGCGGGGGGAGGAGTGCACAGGATGCAGAACTTAAACATTTATGTAGCCTAACCAACTCTGTTGATGTAAGCAGTCAGCATGTACCTAGCAGTTGAATGTGACTAGAGGAGCCAAGAAGCTAACTGGTTTCTTCCCCCTCCCCTTTTAATTAACTAAAGATAATTATAACACAATTTATACAACTAATAGCGGGGCAATGGAAACCAGCTGGATCGAGAGGAGGTTTGGAGTATTTTGCTTATGTTTTTTGTTTGTTTGTTTGTTTGTTGTTTGTTTCATTTGGGGTGGTCTCCTTCTATAACCCAGGCTGACTTTGAACTCACAACACTCCTTTCTCAACCTCCTGAGCACTGGGATTATGGGCATGTGCCTCCACACCATGCCTCACCCAGTAAATCGGTTTTCTCTTGTGCACCAACACGCAAAAATTAGGCAATGCCAGAAACCCAAGGGGTTCACTTGGTATCTTTCTACAAAATAGAAGGGGACCCTCTCCAGACAGGTATTGAGTTGTATCCTCCTGGTACAGAAGCTGGACATGGAAGGCTTCTTCCTCTAGCTGGCACCATGTGAAAGTACACTCGAAATGTGTGCCGAGACTGTGCTAGAAAGGGTCCTACGGCTGTAACTGGGTTGGTCTATAACTTGCTAGCAATATGCATTGATCCAGAGATGGGGGCGGGGCTAGGTGGGAAGCACGTGTGCAGTAAGTTACCCTTCCTGACTGCACTCTGAATCTCTGCCTCTGACCTCTGACTGCAGCCTCCTTCTCAGTCACTGCCCATCTCAGCACGGTGCCGCACCACTGGGAGGCTTAACCACACACCTAGCCCCATCTATTCTAGAGGTCTTTCTGCTTCACCCGCCACATCCAATCCATCAGCCGGCTCTGTCAGATCTCCCACCATCATTTGGAATCTCTCCTCCTTTTCATGAACTCCATAATCTAAACTCCAGATCCATTCCCCTGATGTGATATTTGGCTGCCCACCGGGGAAACTTGCAGACTCTCTTGCCAACCCTCCTTGCCCAGGATTCACCACCACCAAGCTGATCTTCCGCAGCAATCACCCTAAAAGCTTAAGGCGTAAGGTCATGTGGCGGCAGACACCTTTAGTTCCACTACGCAGGAGATAGAGGCAGATGGATCGCTGTGAGTTAAAGGCTATCCTAGCAGATATAACCAGTTCCAGGCCAACCAGGGCTACACAGGGGACCCGATCTCAAACACAAACAAGCCCATAAACAGCAAGGAACTTGAGACAGGTGTTAGAGACATCACCCAGTTGGTTGGGTGTTTGCCTGGTGTGCAGGGTGTCTCAGGCTGGACCCCCTGCTTGGTGATGCACACTTGTGATTCCAGCACTCGGGAGTTCCAGGCAGGAAGATCAGAAATTCAAGGTCATCCTTGGCTATGTACAGAGTCTGAGGCCAGCCTAGGATAAGAAAACCTTTCTGTGCTGCAGAATTCTGCTAAGAGTACAACCTAAGTGATGAATTACAGTCTTTCCACCCCAGCATGGTCTACCTCAGCCCACCAGCTCCACCACAATGACAAATGCCAGCCCCACTGGCACACACACACATACACACACACACACACACACACACACACACATCACCCTCACCCTCATCAAACACTCTCTACCCTGGCCATGCTGTCTTTCTGGAAAGCCTTGCCAGCTTTAGCACTGCAGACCCTCTCAGACTATCTAATGCTGCTGTCTGTCTCATTATTATTGCATTCTATTTTTATAATACTTTCACTATGTGACGTTGCTCATACTTGGCTATTATCTGTCCCCTCACAAGAAAGGACCTTTCATGCCTTCTCCAGAGATATTTTCACGGGCTAGAAAGGAGTTTGGCACCTAGAATAAGTTCAGTTTGTGTATTTAAGAATAAATGGGACAGGTGTGGTGGCTTACTTATTCTTAAACACATGCCTGCAATTCTAGCACTTGGGAGGTGGTGGTAGGAGGTCAAGGTCACCCTAACTACACAGTAAACTCAGAGAATCAGTCATAGAAAAAAAATGAAAGCACAGCAGGTGGTGAGATGGATCAGCAGGTAGAAGGTGACTGCCATCAGTTCCAAGGACCGGGGTTCAGTCCCCAGAGTCCACATGGTGGAAGGAAAGAACAAAACCCCCAAAGTGTCCTGCACACACACACACACACACACACACACACACACACACACACACACACCTTTCCTCTTCGCCCACCATCTCCTTTCCCTTCTCTTCAGGCTTCATCTTTCTGCAAGCCTCCTTCACACTGAAGGCTCTTCACTCCATCTCTAAAAGGAGCCGTTGTCCCCAGGACAAACCGCCACACCTACTCTCACAGCTTCCAGAAATAGGCGCAAAGACCCTCTTGCCAACGTGTGGTTTTGTGGTTAGTGTTGTTGTTTAACCCAGGCTGGCCTGGAACTCACTCCTGCTTCTACTTCCCAAGTGCTGGGATGACAGGTATGCGCCCCTGCGCCCAGGGGTGCTGGTAACCAAACCCCGGACTTGGTCTATGCCAAGTGGAGCCACATCCATAGCTCTTCAAAGTAATGTTCATTCTGCTCAGGAGAAGTGGGCCTGGGTCCACAAACAGGCCCAACACAGAGCATCCATCCACCTGCTGGCCCTCCTGTGCAGGCTATGGGCACCCCCCCCAGGCCCCATTAAGGCTAAGACAGTAAAGAAAGAAGCGTATGGTCCAGGGGTCAGGGCATTACCTCCAGGCTGAGTGCCATCTGCCGAATGTAGAGCATATTGAGGTCCTCCAGGATGTGCAATCTGTCCTGCATCTCTGTGTCCCCTAGAGCCCTTCCCTTGCTGCCCAGAGAGAGGTCAGACAGGCAGCACGCTGTCCCTCAGTTCCTCCTCCCACTGCTCCCTGGGCTTGAGAGAGGTGTCCAGCTCAAGACAGAATGAGGAGGCTGTCCCTGTCCCTCTGAAGTCCTGTCAGACCCCTCTGGCTTCTGTGACAAAACTTCCTCTCCTAGGGTTGTTCCAAGGCCTTGATAGGAGCCAGGCAGAGGAGGAAAAAAAGTGAGGTGAGAATGAGCAGGGGCTTCTGGGAGGAGAGGCCAGCTGCAGAGGGGGCTCTGGGCACAGAGTGTCCAGCCTTGCTTTGGTGGCAGCTGTTCTCCCAGCTGGGGAAGAAAAAGGTCCTTTCATTCCCATTTTGGCCCCTCCCCCGCTCCCGCCCACATCCCAGGCCAGGCTGACTGAGAATGTGCGTGCCGTGAGGGCAGTGAGGGGCAGGCACAGCTGGAAGGGGGCAGGGAAGGGACGCCTCCTGCTGATTCTACGGAATCCTGGGGCTGATCCGGAGATCAGAACCCACTGAGGGAGTTCTGGCTTAGTTTGAGAAAGTTAACGGCAGAAGTGAGGACTTGAGGAGCCTTGAGCCCAGGGAATGGAACAAAGGGGTGAGTCTGTAAAGCGGCCCAGACCCAGGGTCACCCCTTCCAACTCCGGCCCCCATCCAGCACGCCCCACCCTGGGCTCACAATTACCTCGCTTTTCCAGCAGAAGGGAGGAGAGAGAGGGAGAAAGGCGGGGGTGTGCCTGGCTGCTGCTGGCCCTGCTCCCCTCTGCGGGCCCCTTCCCTTCCAGACAGGAAACCAGCCCCGGGTCCCAGCCAGCTGCAGGGCTGTCCGTCCCCCCCCCTTCCCCCCCACCCCGGGCCTATGGAGTCACACTCTACCCAGCGGCAGGCCTGGCCCTGCAGCTCCGCCCTACTCAGCTCTGGCCCCCAAGGCCTGGCATATCCTAGCGCTGCTCAGGATCACAGGCCCTTCCTCCGGGTCCCCGGCTTCGTCCCTGGCTCCCCCACGCTAGCCACGCGCAGGTTCCTTGGGTCTAAGTAGCTGGGGTGTGAGGATGACAAAAGCTCTCCACTAGCTTCTGACTCAGAGAAAGCCTGGGACAGCGCGACAGGGGTGTGAAAGAGCCTTTGTTCTGGGCAGCCTAAAGGGAAAGGGCAAAAGCCAGGCCTGGAATCCGGGGAGGGTGTGTGCGTGAGTGTGTAAGAACCACTTCGTTTAACTCTTCCCAGGCACGGGAGGGAGGGAGACATCGAACTGGGACCTCCTTAAGCATGTGGGAGACTGACTTTGGGGATGTAAGTCTCTTTGGGATGGCTAAGCGCCTCTCATTTCTGGCTCCAGCCATCGGCCTCCAGAGCCTCTCCAGTTTAGGGACTTTTTAAATTAAGCATAGGACTCTGAACATACAGGCAGGGGTACCCTGCTGGTGGGGTGGTAACTTTCAGTCTAGAGGCTGGATTCCTTAGATCCAAGAAAGGAGGTGGAAAGTTTGGTTGTGGAAAATTTCTCCAGAGTGAAAACACACACACACACACACACACACACAGAGAGAGAGAGAGAGAGAGAGAGAGAGAGAGAGAGAGAGAGAGAGAGAGAGACGAGAGAGAGACGAGAGAGAGAGAGAGAGAGAGAGAGAGAGAGGCAGAGACAGAGACACAGAGAGAGACACACAGAGAGAGACAGAGACAGAGAACGAGAGAGCGAAAGAGCGCTAGAGTTGGAGGTTACTCTGAGAAGCTTGTTGCCCTTCAGGAATAAGGCCATTGGGAGGGCTTCGGACAAGTCACAGAACTAGGGAGCCCACAAAGGAGGCTGGCTTAGGGGGTCGGCACAGAGTGTGGGATGCTACTGGCAGCTGGTAGTCAGTTGGAAGCCAAGACAAGAACACAAGGATTGGAAGATGCCTGACAGCCCACTGCCTTTGGCCCGGGATGCTGGAGAGACTTGGGTCAGTCATAGTTCTGGAATTGAGTTTAGGGCCCCTCATATGGAGGACCTTTCCAGTCAGAAGCAAATTACCCCAACCAGGCAATGCGTGGGCTCGCACAGATAGGACGGATCCGCACCCTGTCCTCATCTGGCTTTCTAAGTCAACAACTTGAGCTAGAATGGACCCAGATCGCGGCGCGCCCAGGAGGCAGGATAGCCGGGGCCACCTGCCAGTACTGGGAGGGGAAGGCAAGGACGCGGCCTCTCACCTCCGGCGGGTCGCTGAAGACACTAAGTCGGAAACGGCCGCGTTTGAATTCCATCTCCAGGGCGGAGCCCCTGGCCACTGTGACCCGGCTCCGGTGGTTTCGAGAGAACATGCTTGCAGCCCCTTGCTCAGTGTGCTCCCTGGGCTCCTGGCATCAGTCTCCCGCGGGCTTGGGCTCCGGTCCCTCGACGGCCACCCTCCCACCAGTGCAGCCGGGAATCTCCCCAGCTGCCCGGTTCCCAAACCCCGCCCCCGGAGACGACACCTGGGCTGGGCAGGGCGCGGCACCCTCCTCTTCCACCCCCGCTAAAGGCCCGGCCCGTAGCCGGGCACCAAGCCAATCTGGGTCGACAGTTTCAGAGCCAAAGGCACCCTAAATCACTCCAGCACGGCTTGAGAACTTCCACGCTTCTGGCTGGATTAGCTCACCTGAACTAGGGCTGAGTCCCCGAATCCCCTACCCAGCTGCAGCCCCCACCTGTCGGACTGGGGTTCTGGAACTTGGAAAACACTAGCCACACGGATGGCTCGCTATGCTCCCTGGTTCTAGCCTGACTTGGTACCGCCCAAATCTCACCTTTTAAGCCACAACTTCCTATAGCTGACCACATCTCTCCCTTTTAAGCTTCCCTGCATGGCTACCCGACCCTCCACAGTGGCCTCGATTCATAAAAAGGATTTAGGAGGGTCTTGAAAGTTCAGTTGCTTCCCTATTGGACCACAGAACCTTGGTCCAACCACTGAACTTTCTAGTCTATTCTATGAGGATATTGTAGTCTCAGTTGCTACAAAATTCATAGATGGGAATGAAAGTGAAGCCCTCACAGAGAAAGCGCCCGATAAGCAGAGCTACAAAGACTGGGGAGCAGGTCCTCAATGACTGAGTCCCTAGATGCAAGTGCTTCATCTCACCCCACCTAAACTTTAAGTGTCTTAAGAGTGTTAGGACTGTTCCCGGCATGATGGGGCAAAAAGCTTTATTCCAGATCTCAGGAAGCAGACGTGGATCTCTATCAGTTTGAGGCCAGCCTGGTCCACAAAGCAAGTTCCATGACAGACAGAGCTGTTATACAGAGAAACCCTGTCTCAAAATACAAACAAACAAAAAATCCAAAAACAAAACAACAACAAAAAAGAGTCTAAGACCTGGCTCTCTCTACTGCTGCTTGCCAGGGAGCAGAGCCCTGGGGTTCTCAAGAACAGGGCTCCCTCCTCCCTAGCAGAGCTCAGTGAGACCAAAGGGAATGGCAGAGGACTAGTTGGCTCACTGGCCAACTAAACAGAGTCTCCTGGAAACTTCAGAACTGGCTGGGTAGAGTTTGAGACAGGGTGGGGCTTCTACAGAGCAGATGGCAGGAGCCAGCTTGCAGGGCAGCCAACTTGGAAGCCCTGTGCAACAGTCTCTTAGAAAGTGGACTTAAACCACTTCAGCAGAAGATGGAGAGAACTGGCTTATACACCTGATAAGTGCAGGGGTCTGGCTTTAGGTGTGGCTTTGACCCAGGCATCCAGAGTCACAAAGATTCTGTGTTTTGTTCACACGCGCACACGTGCACGCACACACACACTATTTTGTTCTACTTCCCTTCATATTGTTCTTATCCTCGATAGCATAGCATAACAATATTGCTGCCAAAAATCCTGGTACTGCATCTTTCAGATGGAAGTTCAACTACCGCCCGTCCTCCCGTTCCCCGCCTGCTGCAAAAGAACAAACATCTGCTGCTTGAGGCTTCTGCACATGTCTGGGATTCATGCTTAGCCATCTGAGATCATTCAAGCATCCCCAACACATCCTGTAGCCAGAGGCTTAACTAGACCTGAACCAGTCTAGTTCCCTGGCAAAGACTCACAAGGTGTTTGCGGCCACACCTGAGTCACTTGGTCACTCCTAGAGAGTAACTAGAACCCAATCATCTGGAGGGGGGGAGGATGGGAGGGAGAGGTTCCTCAAAGGATGCTTCAGATACTACCAACAGGTGAGGAAGTGGATGGTGGCAGGAAGAAAGACAGCCATCCGCCTTCATCCTCCTACAGTCACACAGCTGTGACAGTTGATATAAACTCTAATGAGGGATGAGGGAAAAGGAGACAGGCATGTCCTCCTCCTTCACTCCACAGGTCCACTACTGCTGCTCTAATAGGTGAGCTTTCCAGAGATGGGCAGTCGTCTCATCCCTCTCCTATCCCCTGTACATCACCAGTACTCAATAAACAAAAGCCACACTGGATTTAAGATGGCTCATTAAAGCCACGTCGTGGATTAAAACAGCTCATTACCCCGCCATGAATAACAGTGAACACCAGTAATCCTAGCACTCATGAGGTTAAGGCAGGAGGATTGCTTGGAGTTTGTGGCTAACCAGTGCAATATAGTAAGAATCTGTCACAAAAAAGGGCAGGGGTTGTGGAGATGGCTCAGCAATTAAAAGTCCAAATCCTCTTCCAGAGGACCTGAGTTCAGTTCCCAGCACCCAAGTCAGGAGGCTTACAACTGCCCCTAACTCTAGCTCTAGAGGCATTCAACGCCTCCAGACTCCTCAGGCACCTACACATACACACTCACACACTCACACACACACACACACACTCTAAATCTTTTACAAAATCATTCATCCACACAGACAGAATATTGTATACATAATAAATAAATAAACAAAATCATTCATCATGATAAATATTAATTGGATTGGAGAGGTACTTCAGTGGCAGAGTACCTGCTCAACATGTACAAGACCCTAAGTACCACAAACAACTAAAGAGGTTCATTTCCAGCTGGACATGGTGGCACTTGCCTTGATCAGAGGCAGGAGGATCTCTGGGAGTTCAATAATACATAGCGAGTTTCAGAACAACCAGAATTAGACAGTGAGACCCTGACTTTAAAAAAAAAAACAAAAGCAAAACAAACAAAACAAAATGTCCAATTTCAGTGTTTGCTTCCCAGCACAGAACCAGTTTTTCCCAGATTAAATGTGACCTGGGATGGGTGACACCTGAGTCCAGCGTGGGACAGAATCAGGTTCTGGAGTCAGCACCCCTGTGGCGCAGGATACAAGAGCTTCTAGGCTTCCAGAAAGGATGGCACAAGCAGTAAGGTGGCTTTTTGTGCAAGGAGCTGTGGAGGAGCTGTGCCTGGGCTGGTGAAGCCAGCCTGCAGGACTCAACAAGGGAGAAGAAATAAGAGACAAGATAGTCATGGATTGATTTTTAAATTGAAATTTTATCTGGCAAAGTATTTACAGCCAATCTCAAAGACCTGAACTCTATCACAAGGGGACCACATGATGAAAGCAGAGAATCAGCTCCTGAAAGTTGTCCTCTGATGCACACGCACACACAAACACAAACACACATGCACAAGTGTAAAAGAAAAAAATTAATATGTTTTTACCAAGACAAGGTTTCTCTGTGTATCCCTGACTGTCCTGGAACACACTCTGTAGACCAGGTAGGCCTTGAATTCCACCTGCCTCTGCCTCCCGAGTGCTGGGATTAAAGGTGTGCACCAGCCACCATGTTAAACTAAAAGAAAAACATAAGGAGAGCTGGAGAAATCATACGTCAGTTAAGAGCACTGGCTGCTCTTCCAGAGGACCCGAGTTCAGTTCCCAGCACCCAAGTCAGCTTCACAAGCACCTGCAACTCCAGCTCCTGTGCTTCTGACCTCTGGGCCCTCACCCTCATGTGCATCTCCCCACACACGACATACACATAACTAAAGATTAAAAATGAATATGGAAACCAAGCCGCGGTGGCACACGCCTTTAATCCCAGCACTCGGGAAGCAGAGGCAGGCGGATCTCAGTGAGTTGGAGATCAGCCTGGTCTATAGAAGCGAGTTCCAGGACAAGGTTTCAAGGACAAGGACAGAGAAACCCTGTCTTGAACCCTCCCCCTTCCCCCCCCAAAAAAGAATGTGGTTTTCATGTTTATTTTAAAAACTAAAGCAAAGGTGGTCAATGCCAGATGCTCATTACTTCCTGGTCATTTTACTATTATCTCCTTCTGTGTTTACTTCTCTGGCATCTGTAGCACAGAAATGTTATGTTAAGCTATGAGGTTTGCCTATCTGCTCCTGGTTGTGTGTTTAGTGACTTTCCTGTTTGAATGGCTTCAATGAGAGTATTTACATAACAGACGAGGTGGCTGACTTTCCAGTGTAGCTTTTGTCAAACATTTACCAGTGTACCACTGGTTTCAGAGGCCTCTCTTTCCCAGGGTTTCCCATCATTTGGAGAAGAGGTTAGTCACACAGGTTGCAGATCACCTTCCTTGTTGACACCAGCACCCTCAGGAACATGCTGGTAGCAGGAGCTGTAGCTCCTTTAAGGCAGCTGAGGAACATTTGTCTCCTCTGCCCACCCCATGCCCTTCTTCCTAGACCTAGAGAAGCTGGATTGCTCCCAACTGGACTTTGAATCTTGGAGTGCAGACAAGCCCCAGTCAGAGTTCATGATAAATTCGCTGCAACTGCAGCCCCTGAAGACTCGATGCTTTTGGCAACGAAGCCTCATCAGGCAGTTCCTGGACATGGGTTCCCATGTGATGTCTTGGCACAACCTCAGTCATGTGTTCCTTCGCCTGGCCTGCCTCTGTTCTTAGTCCTTACCCTGGGAGAGTCTAGTCTCAGCTTAGAACATCTGGTAGTGTCAGACAATAAAAGTGTGTCCAGGAGCCGATGAGATATGTCTCCGTGGGTAAAGGCTCTTGTCATGAAGACCGATGACCCGAGTTTGAGCCCCAGGAGTGGAAAGAGAGAACTGATTTCTGCTTGTGGCCTGCACACAGCTCTGTCTTCCTCAGGGTCTCTACTGCTGTGATGAAACACCATGACCGAAAAGCAAGTTGGGGAAGAAAGGGTTTCTTTGGCTTATTCTTCCACAGCACAGAAGGAAGTCAGGACAGGAACTCAAGCAGGAGGCAGGAGCCGATGCAGGGGCCACGGAGGGGTGCTGCTTGCTGGCTTGTTCCCTATGGCTTGCTTATGTCAAGTTTACATAAACACTATTCATCAATGCATCATGGCACACCTCCCTGCCCCCAAATAAATAAGTAATAAATGTGATTTTGTTGTTGTTGTTGTTTTGAGACAGAGTCGCTCTGTTTGTCCCAGAACTAGACTAGGATCGCCTCAAAGTCATGGAGATCTTTATTCCTCTGCCTCCAGAGTGCTTGGATTAAAGACTTGTACCATCACACCTAGCTTGCAATAAAAATTTATTTATATAAAATAATTTATTTTTAATTTTAGGTGCATTGATGGTTTGCCTGCTTGTGTGTCTGTGTGAGGGTGTTGGATCCCCTGGAACTATATTTACAGGCAGTTATAAGCTGCCATGTGGGCACTGGAAATTGAATCAGGAACCTCTGGAAGAACAGCCTGTGCTATTAACCACTAAGTCATCTCTCCAGTCCCTTGTAATAAAAATTTAAAACTCCTTTCTTGGCTGGAGAGATGGCTCAGAGGTTAAGAGCACTGGCTGCTCTTCCAGAGGTCCTGAGTTCAATTCCCAGCAACCACATGGTGGCTCACAACCATCTGTAATAAGATCTGGTGTCCTCTTCTGTACTGCAGGATACATGAAGGAAGAAACCTATATACATAATAAATAAAAATCTTTAAAAAATAAAACTCCTTTCTTGAACTGAGAATCTAAACTGATATAAATATATATATGGAAATAAATAGAAGCCAGACATTCTGGCACACACCTGTAATTCCAGCACTTGGGAGGTGGACGCTAGGGAACGAGGAGTTCAAAGTCATCCTCTATCCTGGGCTACTAATGATCTCAAGGTTAGCAGCATGGGCTATCGGAGATCCTGTCTCAAAAACAAAACAAGCCAACCAAACAAGCAGCCACCCCTCACAACAAACAACAGCAAAGAGGAAACCCTTCTTTACAGTGGTATGCTGACTAACATATGACATGAAGGCAGTAATAAAACGTATATCTTCTTCGTGTATATCCGGCCCTCCACGGGAGAGTGTGGCGGGACCGTAAGGGCCAAAGGTCAGCGAGGCCGGGAGTGAAACTGTGTTCTGGACCACTGACCACACTCATGAGCTCACAGCAGCTGGGGTGGCCTACTCAAGATCAGCCAGTCAGCATTCTAGTGTGGGGTGGGGAAGGGATCCTGGGGCCTTGGCGGTTGATGACTTCTCAGGGAGAGTCGGTTTCCTTTGGGGGTGTAGCGCTAGTAGGCTGACCACTCTCTGGAGGATGGCCCGACACCCAGGAGTCCATAGGCAGTGCAAACTGGAGTTGACATGCAGCTGACGGGGATATGGGGGTAAGGGTATGATTAAAATACATTGTATAAAGTTCCTCAATAATTAATAAAATATATATTTTTCAAACTAGATCATCTGAACATTAGTAGGGCTGACTGCACAGTACTGCTGGGTAAAGCCTGATTGGAGACACGGGGATGGCTCTGAGGGAGATGAATGGTATAGTAATTCATCTCTTCAGAGCAGTTCCCCAGAAAATGTTCATGTTTCCGAAGACAAAAGTTGTGATGTTGAGATTGGTAAGCTCACAACAGGCAACAGAGAGTGGGAGAAGCTGGTGACACCATCTGGATAGGGCTGAGCAAAGTCAATGTCATGGGTCGGATGGGAAGACGGTACTTCTGATGAACTACACTCAGAGCACAGCAGAGGGATTGGAGTAAAGGCTCGGCTCTTAGGAATGAGTTTTGCTCTTTCAGAAGACCCAAATTCAGTCCCCAGTGCTCACATCTGGTGACTCAAATCTGCCTGGAACTCCAGCTTGAGAGATGCAGGTCTCTGACCTCCTCACTCATGTATGCAAAACTAGAATTGTGTGTGTTTGCATGCATGGCGTGTGTGGGAGTGTTGGTGTGTGTGTGTGGGATGCTGATGTATGTGTGAGGGGATGCTGGTGTGTGTGTGTGTGCTGGTGTGTGTGGGGAGACGCTGGTGTGTGTGTGGGGGAAGCTGGTATGTGGGGGGTATGTGGGTGTAGGGGGGATGTGGGTGTGTGGGGATGTGGGTATGGGGAGATGCTGGTGTGTGTGTGGGGATGCTGGTGTGTGTGGGGGGCAATGCTGGTGTGTGTGGGGGATGCTGGTGTGTGGGGGATGCTGGTGTGTGTGTGGGATGCTGGTGTGTGTGTGGGATGCTGGTGTATGTGTGAGGGGATGCTGGTGTGTGTGTGTGCTGGTGTGTGTGGGGAGATGCTGGTGTGTGTGTGGGGATGCTGGTGTGTGTGTGGGGGGATGCTGGTGTATGTGGAGGATGCTGGTGTGTGGGGGATGCTGGTGTGGGGGGGATGCTGGTGGGGGGATGCTGGTGTGGGGGGATGTGGGTGTGTGGGGGGGATGCTGGTGTTTGTGGGGGGATACTGGTGTGTGTGTGGGGATGCTGGTGTGTGTGGGGATGCCGGTGTGTGTGGGGAGACGCTGGTGTGTGTGTGGGGTATGTGGGTGTAGGGGGGATGTGGGTGTGTGGGGATGTGGGTATGGGGAGATGCTGGTGTGTGTGTGGGGATGCTGGTGTGTGTGTGTGGGGGATGCTGGTGTATGTGGAGGATGCTGGTGTGTGGGGGATGCTGGTGTGTGGGGGATGCTGGTGTGGGGGATGCTGTTTGTGGGGGGATGCTGGTGTGTGTGTGGGGATGCTGGTGTGTGTGGGGATGCCGGTGTGTGTGTGGATGCGGTGTGGGGGGGGGTTGCTGGTGTGTGTGGGGGATGCTGGTGTGTGTGGGGGATGCTGGTGTGTGGGGGGGATGCTGGTGTGTGTGTGGGAGGCTGGTGTGGGGGGAGATGTGGGTGTGGGGGTATGCTGGTGTGTGGGGGGGGATGCTGGTGTGGGGGGATGCTGGTGGGGGGATGCTGGTGGGGGGGGAGGCTGGTGTGGGGGGAGATGTGTGTGTGTGGGTATGCTGGTATGTGGGGGATGTGGGTGTGGGGGGATGCTGGTGTGTGGGGGATGTGGGTGTGTGTGGGGGAGGGAGGGAAGATCTCCCACTAAGAGTTTAACCCTGGGAAACACTGTAGAGATCCTACACCGAAGGACATCCTACACCAAAGACTCTAAATTGTCAAGTTAGGGGCTGGAGAGATGGCTCAGTGGTTAAGAGCATCGCCTGCTCTTCCAAAGGTCCTGAGTTCAATTCCCAGCAACCACATGGTGGCTCACAACCATCTGTAATGAGGTCTGGTGCCCTCTTCTGGCCTGGAGACATACACACAAACAGAATATTGTATACATAATAATAATAAATAAATATTTAAAAAAAGTTGTCAAGTTAGAGATGACAAGGGAAGTGAGGGAGGAAGTGAGAGGCCTGGCTTCCCCTTCAGGACCCCATCATACTCTACATGATAACCGTCTCTCCCACTCTCCCCTGTTTCCGGCCACCTCTTTTAATGCAGCTCCTCTCTAAACTTTTTTTAAAACTTATTTTATGTGTGTGGGTCTTTTTCTTGCATGTATGTCTAGCCCCACATCTGAACCTGGTATTCACGGAAGTCAGAATAGGACATTAGTTCCCTTGGAACTAGAAACCCAGGTATTATGAGCCATCATGTGGGTGCTGGAAATCAAACCCAAGTACTCTGGAAGAGAGCAGCACTTTGAACTCCTGAGCTATTTTTTTCAGGCCCCTAAGTTTCTGAAGAGAAGGCTTTTCCCCTTAAGGCCCTATCGTGCAGCCTGGTATGAAGCTCTGTCTCCTAATTGCTCTCCCATTCCAAAGCCTATCTCGGCCCTTCTGCTTACAAGAGTCTTTCCTAATAAGGAAATGCCCATGGGAAGCAACTGGACACCCGTGATAAATAACTGCACTGTGTTATCTGGACTTAGCTCCTGGACTGCAGAGAAGGAAAGGAGGCACTTGCTGCACACTTGGTGAATTTCAAATGGACTAGATGGTGGTAGGCTCTGTAATTTGTTCTCAAATTGGTCGGCAAAAGAATAATTATAATGGCATTAAATACGAGGAAATGTTACCTTTTGTTTGTTTGATGTTTGAGACAGGATCTTGTTATGTTATGTAGACCATGCTGGCCTTGAACTTGAGAGTCCAATCCTCTTGCCTCTGTCTTCTGAGTGCTGGGATTACAGGCACGTGCCTGGCCTGTTTATTTTTGTTTTGTTGTTGTTTGTTTTATTGTTTTTAACCTTTATTTTTGGTTTGTGGGTTTAGGTGTTTTGCCTTCATAGATGCCTGTGTACCACATGCATGCAGAGTTCGGGGAAGTCGGAAAAAAACATGAGGTCCTCTGGAACTAGAGTTCCAGGTGCTGTGAGTCTCCGTGTGGGTTCTGGGATTCAAACCCTGAGCCTCTGGCAGAGCAATTCAGTGCTCTGAAAGGCTGAGCCAATCTTCCAGACCCAAAGCCTTTTTTTTTTGTTTTGTTTTTTGATTTTCGAGACAGGGTTTCTCCGTAGCTTTTTTTGGTTCCTGTCCTGGAACTAGCTCTTTTAGACCAGGCTGGCCTCAAACTCATAGAGATCCGCCTGCCTCTGCCTCCTGAATGCTGGGATTAAAGGTGTGCGCCACCACCACCAGGCCTTGTTTTTGTTTTTTTGAGACAATTTCTCAATACATCTGAGACTGGCCTCTAAATAAACTAATGATCTTCGTGTCAAGCCTCCCAAGGGCCAGAGGTTGTGACTATTGTTCCTCGGCTCCTGGCTAGCCTCTGGGTCAATGCCAACAGCTGCAGGGTCTGGATTAAGTGGGGAAGAGAGCTCTTCTTGCTGTGCCCGCACTGCTCTCCCTGTGTCTTAGTCCCTGTTCTGTTGCTATGACCAAGGCAGTTCTTTTTATTGAAAAAAAATTTCTGACTCCTCCCAGCCTCCCATTTCCCTCCCCCTCCTCCCGCTCCTCTCCCCCTACCCCAACTCCTCTCCCCCTCCCTCTCCAGTCCAAAGAGCAGTCAGGGTTCCCAGCCCTGTGGAAAGTCCAAGGTCCTTCCCCCTCCATCCAGGTCTAGTAAGGTGAACATCCAAACAGCCTAGGCTCCCACAAAGCCAGAACATGAAGTAGGATCAAAACCCCATGCCATTGTCCTTGGCTTCTCATCAGCCCTCATTGTCCGCCATGTTCAGAGAGTCCGGTTTTATCCCATGCTTTTTCAGTCACAGTCCAGCTGGCCTTGGTGAGCTCCCAATAGATCAGCCCCACTGTCTCAGTGGGTGGGTGCACCCCTCGTGGTCCTGACTTCCATGCTCATGTTCTCCCTCCTTCTGCTCCTCATTGGGACCTTGGGAGCTCAGTCCAGTGCTCCAGTGTGGGTCTCTGTCTCAAGGCAGTTCTTATAAAGTGTTTAATTGGGGGCTTGCTTACGGTTTCAGAGGTTTAATCCATCATTTGTTCATCACCATGGCGGGGAGCATGTTGGCAAGCAGGCAGGCATGGTGCTGGAGAAGTAGCTGAGAGTTCTACATTCTATCTGTAGACAGCAGGAACCACCCTGCTGGATTCTTGAAGCTTCAAAACCCACCCACAGTGACGCACTTCCTCCAACATGGCCATACTTCCTAGTCCTCCCAATCCTTTTAAAAGTTCCACTCCCTGGTAACTAAGCATTCAAAGATATCAGCCTTTGGTGGCCATTCCTATTCAAATGACACTATAAATTTTAAAATATTTCATGAGATTTTAAAACACGGCTTAAGAACTCCTTCAGAGCCGGAGGTGGTGGCGCACATCTTTAATCCCAGCACTCAGGAGGCAGAGGCAGGCAGATCTCTATGAGTTTGAGGCCAGCCTGGTCTACAAGAGCTAGTTCCAGGACAGCTAGGACTGTTACACAGGGAAATCCTGTCTTGAAAAAAACAAACAAACAAAAACAAAAAACAAAAAAAGAACTCCTTCAGAAGCTAAAATTCATCTTAGCTTATAAATTTTTACCATACTAAACAAAGCAAAGTTACAAACCAAAAACTGAAGCTAATTTTTATTTACTTCCTCCCTCCTGGACACTGGATGTAGAAAAAACAGCCCAGACAAGAGTCAGGAAGCCTCTGTTTGATGCTTGCTCTGCTACTCCCACTGTGGCTCTGACCAAAGCATTTCGTCTCCCTGAGCCTCACTTTCCTTATTTATAGAATAGAAAAAACATCACCTTCCTATGGAACAGCCGTGTGTTATACACCCCGGCATGTTCGAGAAAGGCCTCTCTGAGTTAGTCTTCTAAAATGCAGGGGTTACTCTTTTTTTTCCCTCGGTTTTTCTCTATGTAATACTGGCTGTCCTGGAACTTGGAGATTCACTTGTCTCTGCCTTCCAAGTACTGGGATTAAAAACACGCATCACGACCACGTGACACAGACGTTGTTCTTGCTACTACTACCCAGCCCACTCCCGCTAGTGCACCCAGCAAACTAAAAACAAACTGAAAACTGGGCTGGGAATGTTGCTAGAGTGCTTGTCTAGCGCACATGGAGTACCAGACTTCCTCCCGGAACTGCAAACTAAAAACAAACTGAAAACTGGGATGTTGCTAGAGTGCTTGTCTAGCGCACATGGAGTACCAGACTTCCTCCCGGAACTGCAGGAAACTGGGTGTGATGGTGTACATCTGTGATTGTAGCACTGGCAGAGGCAAGGGAATCGGAATCCGTGGTCATCTTCAGCTATACTGCAAGTTTGACACCAGTCTGGAACATATGGGATCCTGTCTAAAAACACATATAACTAAAACCAGGTGCGGTGGTGCAAACCCTTAATCCCAGCACTAAGGAAGCAAGTCTAGCCTGGTCTATGGAGTGAGTACAGCAAAGGTTACATAGTGACAAAAAAAAAGAGAGCAGAGAGAGAGAGAGAGAGAGAGAGAGAGAGACAGAGAGAGAGAGAGAGAGAGAGAGAGAGAGAGAGAGAGAGAGAGGTGAAAGAAAAAGAAGAGGGAGAAAAGAATTAAAAGAAAAGACCACCTTTTCTCCAAACACTTGGGTTACAAGTCCATTTATTGTTGTTACTAATATTCTTTATTTTTTTAATGATAGGGTCTTCTGTATCCCAGGCTGGCCTCAAACTTGCTGAGAATGACTTTGGTGAATTCCTGCTCCTCCAGCCTCCGACTCCATGCACTGGGCTTGCATTTGTGGATCACCACAATTTTATCCTGTGCTGGAAATGTCCAAGGCTCCGTGCATGTCAGGCAAGTACTCGTCCAACTAGTTACATATCCAGCCCTACATTTATTACCTTCCAGGAACATCTTTTATTGTGGTCAATTCTACATAAAATATTTGTGTTCTTGGTTTGTTTTATAGCTTGGAAGAGCCCTATGAAGCACTCAGCAGTAGAACACTTTCTTACCATGCACAAGACTCTAAATTTAATCCCTACTACTGAACAAGGAAAAAGCTCAGTGAAGTAGGTTTTACTTTATCTTATCTTACAAACTTGTAACCAGAGGGTTCAAAGAACTTAAACAACCTTAAGCCCGAGATGTCCGGCAAATAAATAGTAGAACTTGCATTTGATAGTCGGCATCTCTGACTCCAAAGTCCATTTTCATTTAATAACTTTATCACATTGCTCTCTTGCTGAATTCCCACATAGAACTATGAATTGGCTCTTCATCACTCTTGAATAAATTCTCCCCCTCCTGTTCACTGCCAGTACCTTGCTCACATACTCTGTTCAGATATGAAGTACATATACATAGGTGTTGTCTTCTTCCTAGTTTCAAATGTATGTAAGAAAGCTTATCGCAATGCCGGGTATTGGTGGCACATACCTTTAACCCCAGCACTCAGGAGGTAGAGAGACAGGCAAATCTCTGAGTTCATGGCCAGCCTGGTCTACAGAGCAAGTTTAAATCTAGACAGTAAAAGATCCTTAACTGTAACCTTTAGAGACAATCAACATTAGCGACACATTGTATATTCCTCAATTTTTTTTCTAAGTAGATACTACCTTATGATACTTTTAAAAATAAAACCAAGGAACTGGATTTGGTGGCACACACAGTCCCAGTACTCTGGAGGCAGAGGCAGGGGAATCTGAGTTTGAGGCCAGCCTGGTCTATGAAGTGAGTTCCAAGACAGTCAGGGCTACACAGAGAAACCCTGTCTCAAAGACAAACAAACAAACAATAAGCAAGTAAACAAATAAATAGAATTAAGGGCCTGGAGAGATGGCTCAGCTGTTAGCAAGATTTGCTTGTAGAGGACCTGAGGAGGCCAGAAGAGGCAGACAGTCTGAAACTGGAGTTACTGATATCAAACTGTGAGCAGCTGTATGGATACTAGGAACAAAACCAGGATCCTCTGAAACAGAGCAAGTGATCTTAGCTGATGAGTCATCTCTCCAGCCCCAGCCATATTTTTTTTAAAAAATTTTTTTTTTTCGAGACAGGGTTTCTCTGTGTAACAGCTCTAGCTGTTCTGGAACTCACTCTGTAGACCTGGAACTCACAGATATCCACCTGCCTCTGCGTCCCAAGGGCTGGGATTAAAGGCGTGTGCCACCACCTCCCAGTTTATTTTTTATTTTTTTAAAATATTTATTTATTTATTATGCATACAATATTCTGTATGTGTGCAGGCCTGAAGAGGGCACCAGACCTCATTACAGATGGTTGTCAGCCACCATGGGGTTGCTGGGAATTGAACTCAGGACCTTTGGAAGAGCAGGCAATGCTCTTAACTGCTGAGCCATCTCTCCAGCCCTCCCAGTTTGTTTTTAAAATTTATATGCAGGTGTATGTCTGTGTCTGCCTATGTAGGTGCCTGCACAGACAAGCGGTATCAGATTCGCTTAGAGATGTAGCAAAATAGGTTAACTGTTTCATTAGAAGGTTGCCTTCTTTAGAGGGATGCATTCTTTACTATGTAACTATTCTCCGGAATTTAAATTCTGTGTCTATTTTATTATTCCACAACTGTCCTTAGTCGAGAAACTTAGTATTTCCGACTGTATAGATACACTGTAATGGTCTTGCCCCATTTTCCCACGAGAATGCAGGAGAGAGGAGAGGGAGACAGAGAAAGGGAGAGTGAACAGCTCTGGAACCTAATATGGAGAGACCAAGTTAAGGGAAAGCTTTCTTTGTGGAGTTTCCAGATTCATAGAGGCTTAGACCTTTTGTTTTGACGGCGTGAAGTGGCCTCGAACTCGTGATCCTCTTTTTAAGGCCGGTATGCCAGGTAGGTACTTAGCAATGCCGGAACTTTTATTTGGATTGGGTCTTGTTTCTTACCGGAGTATTTTTTAGCTGTAAACCGTGCCACGCACAAAGATGGTTGCCAGGCACCGGAAGTAGCCGGTTATTTTGCTGGATTCCATTCTTCCGCGGGGCGGAAAAGGCATGTCGGCCTGTGTCCCGACAGTTTCCAGTCCTCTTCCTTTGCAGGACCCCATGAGCAAGCTGTGGCGGCGCGGGAGCACCTCTGGGGCTATGGAGGCCCCCGAGCCAGGTAGGCGCAGGCGGCTCAAACTTAGGTGATCTTTGAAAACGAGTCCTCCCACTCGGTGGAGCCAGGTCAACTCGCCACAGGTGGGAAGGAGCGAGGCGGTGCTGTTGTTATGATAACGCCTAATAACGTGGAAAGATTGGGATTCGGTAGACTTGTTAGGTTTTTAAGATCTTCCCCTACTACTGTTTGATGGACACCTCTGATAGCCTCTCCTTCTTCAGGGGAAGCGCTGGAGTTGAGCCTGACAGGTCCTCACAGCCACGGAGTACACAAGAAAAAACACAAGAAGCACAAAAAGAAACACAAGAAAAAGCATCATCAGGAAGAGGAGGCCGGGCAGACACAGGCTCCTGCCAAGCCCCAGCTTAAACTTAAAATCAAGCTGGGTGGACAGGTCCTGGGCACCAAGAGGTAAGGTCAGATATTTAACTCGGGGGAAAATTCAACATCAGGTGGGCTGGGCTTTTTTGAAAATAGAGAATGAACATCGACTTCAGGGTCCAGGTTACCGCAGTTGGCTCCAGTGCGGGACAGAGCCACTTGCTCACTTTGGAGTAGTGTTCCTTCTCTGCAGTGTTCCTACCTTCACTGTGATCCCTGAGGGGCCACGATCACCTTCTCCCCTGATGGTAGTGGATAATGAAGAGGAACCTATGGAAGGAGTGCCTCTGGAGCAGTACCGAGCCTGGCTGGGTGAGAAGACCCTGGAGGTGGGGTCGCTGGGTTGCTCATTTATACCCGGCAAAAGGAAAGGGGTTGGTTCTGAGAATTTTCAATAATCCAGGATCAATTTTGCTAAATTAATGTTATGCTTTTCATTTCCCAACTTTCCTACCCAGATGAAGACAGTAATCTGTCCCCCTCCCCACTTCGGGACCTGCCAGGGGATCTGGAGGGTCAGGAGGAAGAGGAGGAACAGAGGTGGCTAGATGCCCTGGAGAAGGGAGAGCTGGATGACAATGGAGACCTCAAGAAGGAGATCGATGAACGGCTGCTTACTGCGAGACAGGTAAGTTAGTTCAGTCTTTATCCACTCAGCAAACACAGGGGGAGAATATCAGTGGAACAGAACAGATAAGAGGCGGATCCTTTCCTGCATGCTGAGGGATGGTAAATTATTATTTTCGTTTTTGAATTGGGATCTCACTGTTTAACCCAAGTGTCCTGAAACACAGAGATCTGCTTGCCTTTGCCTCCCAAGTGCTGGAATTAAAGGTGTGTGTCACCACACCCAGCTCACTGATAAATTTTACAAATTACAGAAAATAGGAATAATGAAATAGAAAGTGGCAAGGCAGAGCATTAGGGTAGTTGTAGGGAATGGCTCGTTGTTTGCTTTTTTTTTTTTTTTTTACTTTTTCGAGACAGGGTTTCTCTGTAGCTTGGGAACCTGTCCTGGACTAGCACTTGTAGATCAGGCTGGCCTTGAACTCACTGCCTCTGCCTCCCGAGTGCTGGGATTAAAGGCGTGCCCCACCACCGGCCCACGGGCTGCTTGTTTTAAAGATACTTCCAGGAGTTCTGCTGACCTCTGGCTGCTGCCCATGAAGGCCAGAGGTCAGCAGAACTCCTGGAAGTAGATTGACAGCCAGTTGTGAGCTGCCCTTTAGGTGCTGGGAACTCTGCAAGAGTAGCCAGTGCCCTTCACTGCTGAGTGGTGTTTCCAGCCCGCGATGACATTTCCAGTACCGGCAGAGTGTCTCAAGCAAAGGGGCCAGCTGACATAGGCACAGGAGGAAAATATGGCTTAGCCACCAGTCGGTCATATGTGGACAAGTGACAAAGCTGACTTAAATTTTCAGTAATTATTTTGGCGATTTTTGTGGAGCGAATCTTAGTGATTTCTGGAGAAACTGCTATGCAGGCTGTGATGGGGGCATGCCCGTAATCCCAGAACTTGAAAGGCAGAAGGATGGCTACAAATTCTGAGCCAAGCAGGAATACATCTAGAGATTCTGTCTCAATCAATCAATCAATCGGGAGAGGGGCATGGAATGTGGAGAACAGGAGAGAGAGTGATAGCTTAAACAAGAAGTAGTAATAGAATGAAGAAAGCCCCACCAAATCCTGGATCTGTTTTGGAAATAGCTACTTGTTTGGAGATGACTGGAGAAGAAAAGGAATCCAGAGTAATTCTGAGTTTTTGGTTTGAGCCTAATCCAGCAAAACTCTTCACAAGGATGGTACAGGTCTGTCACTTGGGGCAGGTGGGGGATGTTTTCCTCCATTGAAGCTGAGCGAAGGTCCGGAGCCCTGGGAGGAGCAAGTGGTATTAACAGTCTCCTCAAAACAAACTTGGTGGCACAAACCTTTAATCCCAGCCATTGGAAAGCAGAGGCAGGAGGATCTCTTGAGCTCGAGGTTGGCCTGATAATGAGTTCGAGGACAGCCAGAGCTACATAGTGAAACCGTTTCGAAAAACAAAATTGGGGGGCGGGGGGATATGACTCTCAAGACCCTGCCTTCCAGGTCCTCTTTCTCATCCCACGACTTGGGGACCTGACATTAAGTTCTCAGACATCCTCACTCTTTTCCCAGCGAGCCCTGCTCCAGAAGGCGCGGAGTCAGCCGTCCCCCATCCTGCCTCTACCGGTGGCTGGGGGCTGCCCTGCCCCTGCCCTCACCGAAGAGATGCTGCTGAAACGTGAGGAGCGGGCACGGAAGCGGCGGCTGCAGGCGGCAAGGCGGGCCGAGGAGCACAAAAATCAGACTATTGAGCGTCTCACGAAGACTGCCGCTCCTAGTGGGCGCGGAGGGCGTGGGGCAGCACGGGGCGAGAGGCGCGGAGGGCGGGCAGCTGCCCCGGCCCCTACACCCATGGTGCGCTACAGCAGTGGGGCACAGGGCTCCACTCTGTCCTTTCCTCCCGGCGTCCCCGCACCCGCGGCGGTGGTTCAGCGGCCCGCCCCGTCGGGCCCCGCTCCGCGCTGCTCCGTCCCCGGCTGCCCCCACCCGCGTCGTTACGCCTGCTCCCGCACCGGTCAGGCTCTCTGCAGCCTGCAGTGCTATCGCATCAACCTACAGCTGCGGCTGGGTGGACCTGAGGGCCCGGGGTCCCCCCTCCTGGCCACTTAAGGCCTCCCCCGTGCCACATTCCTTCTGTCTCCCTCACCCTATTAAATTTAGTGCGGTGCCTCGGCTTGTAAAGAATTGCTGGAGTGAGAAACCGGCCGACTTGGAACCTGTGCGATTCACCCAGCCAATCGGCGGCAAGTTTGTGCTCCTGCACGGCCGTTCATTGGCTGATAAGTCAAAGCTTGCCCTGTTGTCCGTACTGGCTGTTGTTGCTGTCAATCAGGTTCTCGAGCGAACCTTCCCCTCGGCTTTGTCTGTGCGAGTTCTTGTCTGGGAGTGCGGAAGAGGCGCCGCTGCGGATTGGACAGCGGGAGAAACCTGTGATCCTTTCCTATTGGTCAGTGTGTCGGTGGACGATACTGATTGGTTGGACTGAGCAATCCTTGTCCTCTGGAAGAGCTCTCCCCGGATGGGAGCTCCGGCCGCGGAGTGATGGTGGCAGCATCGGAGATGGGCCGGGCAGGGACCATGGCGGTGGCGGCAGAGGTGGTAGGGGCGGGGCAGCAGGAGGTAGAAGAGGCTGTGGTCTTCAGGGGTCTGTAGGTAGAGGCATGGCTCGGGCCAGCAGCAGGAACAGCAGCGAAGAGGCCTGGGGGGCACTCCGGTCGCCGCAACAGCAGGTATCCCTGCAGCTCTAAAAGCCTATCACGACAGCCATTTATTTCTCTTTACCCTTTCCTGTCACTTCCTGTCCGGGGTGGGGGAGGAGCTCTCGGAGCCAAAGGTACTATGAAGTTTCTCAACGTGACCATTCTACTCTTTGTCTAAACTTTGTAACGTAGACGCAGTTGACTTTACCTGCAGCCTTTAGACCCCATCCCATGGCTGCAGTGCAAGCCTGCAGTGGCTTTCCAGTTACCAGAGGCGTAGTGAGGACCCCAGGGAGGCTCTCTGTCGTGCAGCAGTTATCTGTGATGTTTTTCTATGTGCCTATTGTCACAACAGAGTCCGGCAGCGTCTTCTCTTGAGGGAGCAATTTGGAGACGAGCTGGGACCCAGACTCGCGCCCTGGATGCCATCCTTTATCATCCACAGCAATCCCATCTGGTTGGGAGCACTGCTCTGGGTCTCACATTGCCCCTCCTCTACCCTAGGGAGTTTGAGACCCAGGGGTGGAAAAATCCATCTTGGGGTTGTGGGAGGCAGACCATCGGGGTGGGGGATGTTGAAAGCATTTTAGCTATGGAATTGGCCTTAGATCCCTACCCATTGTCAGATGGTGTTTGCTTCTTCCAAACCATACCTTGCCAAAAACCCCTTGGGGCCAGGCTTAGGTGAGAGAAATCTTGGGTGTAAAGAACTGAAATCACCTGCCTTGTGTATCCACACTTTATCTTCTACACTAGTTTCTGGCTATTCCAGATCTTTCATACCGACAGCCCTCCATATATTTAAACACTCCTCAGCATCCCTCTGCCATCTCCCCAAGCTATGTTGGCTCATGGGTGGGATCGTGTATGCTCGTGCAGGAGGTGGGGTGGACAGGGCCTTGGGTAAATCTCCCTTAGTTCTAAGTGCTGACTTGCCTCCAGCTTCAAGAGCTATGCCCAGGAGTGAATACCCAACCCTACCTCTGTGAGAACGGCCACTGCTGCGGGGAGACTGGCTGCTGCACCTACTACTATGAACTCTGGTGTGAGTCTCCGAAGGGACTCCTCTCAGGTCCCCTGCCCGTCCTCCCTTGGGTTTCTGAATTCAGCTCCTGAGGACCCTTCTCTGCACGAAGGGCGAGGCTGGTAATCGGAGATGTGCTCTTGCCTCTCACAGGGTTCTGGCTGCTCTGGACAGTCCTCATCCTTTTTAGCTGTTGTTGCGCCTTCCGCCACCGGAGAGCTAAACTCAGGCTGCAGCAGCAGCAGCGGCAGCATGAGATCAACTTGCTGGCTTACCACGGGGCATGCCATGGGGCTGGCCCTGTTCCTGCTGGTTCCCTGCTTGACCTTCGTGAGTGACTTGAGGCTCTTGAGTGCAGAACCAGCAGCCCCTCCCAAGCCAGGACCCTCAGCCACCCCACACTTCCACTGGCACTTTTCAAAGCACTTTCCCCCACTAGAACTCACTCTTCTGCCTGGCTTCAGTCATCCATGCTGTTCTCTCTCCTGCAGGCCTTCTCAGCACCTTCAAACCCCCAGCCTATGAGGACGTGGTTCACCACCCTGGCACACCACCACCTCCTTACACTATGGCCCCGGGCCACCCCTTGACTGCTTCCTCTGGATGCACCTGCTGTTCTTCCACATCCAGCTGCTCTGCCCACTCGGAGGGGACAAATGTGGAAGGTGTCTCCTCCCACCAGAGTGCCCACCCTCATCAGGAGGGTGAGCCCAGTTCACATACCCCCTTCCTGCCGCTATCGTCGCCTGACTGGTGACTCGGGTATTGAACTCTGCCCTTGTCCTGACTCTATTGAAGGTGAGCCAGTCAAAGAGATGAGGGCTAGTCCCACCCAACCAGATCTGGAGGACCATTCCCCTTGTGCACTGTCCCCAGATCCTCCCTTGGGGCTGGCTTCCAGTTATGGGGACATCCCATAAGTAGTTTCAGGAGGGAGGCCACCAGGAGCAGCCCCGGTTTCAACTGTGGTCCTCCATGTGGGCCTCTCCCCTCCTCTCCCTCCTAGAATATGCCTGAAAGGGCTGGAGTCCCGAAGAGGGCAGTACCGAGGACTGTGCTATCTTTACTCACTCCCAAAACATACACAGGAGCCTTTAATCTCATTAAAGAGACGTGAACCAGCTGCTTGTGGTTTTGGGTAGAGTAGATCTCCAATTATTGCATGCCCCCCAACCACACTGGGGTTGAAGGAAAAAGTGGTGACCATTTATTACCTTATCTGAGGGCAACAGGTAGCCCTGAGGCTAAACTGCCAAAGGCAAGTTTAGTTAGGGTTTTTTCTTTTTCCAGTTTATTTAGAAAAATAGACTCTTGAGTTCACAGTCACCCCAGCACTGTATGGGGTGACAATAAGGAGACACCTGAGATGGGCTTACAAGATCTGAGGGGACCAGAAACCTAAGACCTTGTCTCTGCATATTCCAAGTGACACAAGTGGCCTGGCTCACCCCCACTCCCTTCAGTACTCTTCAGCCATGACCAGTAAGACAAGGCTTGTCCATCCGTGGAAGGGGCGGCAGCCCATGCCCCGTCCGTCCTGGTCACTGTATTGTTCCCACAGAAACCCCGTAGCCTGGTATTGCCGCCATACATTGCTCACTACATTGGCACGGAGTTCATGGTAGAGCTTGGCGGCCTGAGCCTTGTGGGGACCCTCCACGTGCCCGTAGTGGTGGAGTGCCCCCAAAGCTAGGTAGTTGATGTTCAGCCACACGGCACCCCGCCAGTACGGGGGATCATGCTCAGAATTACGCTGTCTATAAAAGAGGCTGGAGGCTGAGAGGGAGCGCAACCCAAAGGGGCTCCAGAGATGGCGGCTGTCAGCTAGAATGTCCAGCAGGGGCCCCAAGCGGGGCGAGCTGGGGTCCAGCAGCTGTAGCAGGAAGGGAAAAAGAGAGACATAGCCGGGGGCATCCACATACTGCAACTTAGGTGGAGGCCGGCCTACCACCCTAACCAGCCCCTGTGGAGGCCTGGACTTGAGCTGTACTGCTTTTGTGTGGTTCCCAAAGTCAGCAAAGACTCCCAGCTCAGGAGCCCAGTGCAGCTCATCTAGGCTCCTGGGTTCTTCCAGAGAGGCAGCCAGAGGGCCCAGCTCTGCAGCAGCTTCAGCCTCCCCAAGCTGCTCTGCAAGCCGTGACAGCACCCGGGCGCCCAGTGCCACCCAGCATCGCAGGTCCAGGTGTCGCTCTGCCGTAGAAGGGTGTGATGCCCTGGGGTAGTCATCCAGGCCTGAGGGCAGCGTTTTGGGATTGAGTAGGGTAGGCAAAGCCAGGTCTCGGCCCCGCCAGCGGTAGGACAGTGGCACTGGCCCTGCCTGACTTTGATGGAGCCAAGAGAACCAAGCATGCAAGCGGGGGAAAGCCTTTCGGAGGAAGGCCAAGTCCTCAGGGTCACTGCCTTCCAACATCCGTAATACCGGCAAGAGCAGGGTTGGAGGGTTAGCATGGGCTGCACGTTGCACTAGGAATTCTGGGGGTACCCGGGATCGGGCCTCATCCCCCAGTATCTGCTCCCGCCCAATCCAGCCATCAGCATTGAGCAGCCCCAGCCAGTGGCCTAGGGCCTCTCGGGTGAGGTGGGGATCCCATCGCTGAACCAGTAGTTGGTGAAAGCCTTCATCCCAAAGGAAGCCTCGTGGGAAGAATGACCGGGATGGGACTCCAGAGAAAAGAGGGACGGGCGGAAATAGGGCAGGGTCTACTTTCTGCTCAGACCCTTCCATACCAGTGTCTGGCAACACCAAACCCTGCCCATAGAAATAGCCAATCCCACCAAGGAGGTCACTCAGGGCAACCTGCCCCAGAGCCCGCTCCTCGGGGCTCAGGCCCTTCTCCTTTAACTTGAAGGTCCTCTCAAAACGCTCCTGGAAAGCTGCAGCATGGCTCTCCAGGGCCTGGGTCAGCTGGCTGCCCACCAATGGCCCACGGGCTTGGTTTCTTCCTGCCTGGGCACTGCCAGACTCAAATATGAACTCCACAGAGAAAGGGACTTTCAGTGTCACCTGCTGTATCAAGAACTGGCCTTGCCCACTAGGGCCTCTCTCCTCCCACTTCAGAGATCCAAGCAAACCAAGGTAGCGCTCCGGAGAGGCCCCTGGGGGCCGGTGCTGAAACCAGCTGTTCAGGCGGCTCTTGACCATATCCGTGAGCAGTGGCAGCCCTGGGTTGGAGGACCAGAAGACATTGTAGCTTGAAGGCAAGAAGACAAATAGGGATGGTTATTCAGGAAAGGAAGGTCTTGGCAGTCTCTCTGGTGGGAAAGTGGGGTGGGGTCACAGAAGCCAGGCTAAGTCAACATCCACACCACCCCTGTACCACTCTGCACCCTTCCCCCATATACCTGCCATGCTTAGGGACAGTGTCTCCTGGACTGGTTGGCGGCAGAAGGGTAAAGCGGAAGTCACCAAGTTCACTGGTGTGCCCACTGATGAACTTCAACTGTCCTTTGGCTCCAATCTCTGGCAGTAGGACTTCCTGACCATCAGTTACCACATAGAAGAACAGGGACACCAAAGGGAGGGAAGAAGTACCTGAGGCCTGGGTGACCAACGACAACAAAGCATTAGAAAAGCATTCTTTTGAGATTACGAGGAAGAGCTGTGGCAAACACGTCAATGCTTGAGGGTAAGTGGGTGCACTGGAGTGGGCCGAGCTGAAGGGCCTCGAACAGGGCTCCCCGGGGGAATATGACAGGTGTTTTAGGATGCTATATGGATTGTTTCACTTAATCTGGGGTTAGGTGTCAAGGTGATAACTGCTTTACAAACAAGGAAATGAAAGGTTGGAGGTGCTCAGCAAGGTTGGTGTCCAGACCACTGTTAACCTCCATTTCATTAGGACATTTGCTGCTGCAAGGGGAGGATGGGGGAAGTCTGTGCTGAGGAAAGAGGTCCCTGATGCCCTGACCTGAGGCACTACGGTCACTCTCCAGCTCCAATCCCCTCCATGCTGTCCCCCAGGCCTCTTGACGAACTCAGTAGTGAGCCTTAAAGCCCCATCGCTGATATGTTGCCGGCCGAAGGAGAGGCCATCGTGGAACTCCCAGCCATAGGGACCCACGCCGTCTCCCTGTTCACACGTGTGCCTGAGCTTAGGAGGGGTCCCCGGGGTGGCGCTCTGCTGCGCCCACATCAGTCCTGGGGAATAGAATGGCCATGTAAGTCAACAGATAACGTCCCTCTAAGCCTGCGAAGACTGCCGGATCCTCCCCACTCCTCCCCTGTCGCCTGCCCCAAAGTTACCGGTGAGCAGTGGTTTGGAGCTGCGAGTCTTCATGCCGAAATAGACGTGTGGACGGTAGGTGCCCCAGAAGAGTTCCGGGGCCACAGCGGGACTGGAGGAGTCGGGGGACAGCGCGGGCGGCGCGGGGTGCAGTGTGAGCGCACGACGCATACGGAGCCATGCCATCACCCAGCGCCCGGACAGACCGAAGGCTAGCGCCAGCACCACCACGGCCAGGGCCGCGCCGCCAGCCGAGCCGCGTGCCCCGCTCGCCCGGCCGTCCCGCCGCCCAGCGCCCCGCGCCTTCTCCAGCGACCGCGCCCCCTCTGCAGCCGCGGCGCGCCGTCGCCTCTCGCTGCGGGCCATCACGGCAGATGGCCCGTACCCCGGCCGCCACCGTGCGGTCAGTCAACTGAGCCTACTGCCCGCAGGTCGCTGAGCACCCGCGGAAGCCTCGCGGAAATCCCGCCCCGCCACGTCAGGTCCGGGACCGGAACCCGGAAGCGCTGTAGTTGGCGGGGTTCGGTACTTAGTCCCGGGCTCTGCGGGTGAAATGCGCCAGTGGGCGTTGGTTCACCGGGTAGAGAGAAAGAGAGAAGCAATACCATGCTGAGCCCATCGTTTTGCTTTGTTTAAATAATGATCTTGGGTTGGAGAGATCGCCCAGCGGGTAAAGGCGCTTGCCGGCAGCTGACGACCTGAGTTAGATGCCCGAACCCACGTCGTGGAAGTAAGAGAACTGACTCCCACAAGCGCGCCTACACATCTGGCTTCCACACTTGTGCCGTAGCACGAGCGCACCTCCACACGTACACTCACAAGCACACACGAATGATTATAAAAAAGAAAAAAGTACTTGGGGTGAGGCTGGAGACCTGACTTGGCGGTTAAGAGCACTTGCTGCTCTTGCAGAGGACATGGTATAATTCTCAGCGCCCACATGGCATTTTACAAATCGTCCAGAGGATGTGACGCCCTCCTCCGGCACTGCATGCACTGTGGTGCACAGACATAATGCAGGCAAAATATCCATACACATAAAAAAATAAGTATTAAAAACCGATCATACTTAGGCTAGTTTTTTCTCCTTGGGAGATGAGTTTGTCTAAATTTTCCTCCAACTTGATATGCAAAGCCAGATTGACTGAAGCAGGGTCTTGCTTTGCATATATAGCCCAGGCTGTTTCAAGCTTGATATCCTCCTGCCTCAGCCTAGAGTGTCAGGAGCTAGGATCTAATATGCTACTTTTACATATTGCTGTCCAGTCTAATCTGGTAGCAGGAAAACGTGGCCTAGGAAATACAAGCAACCAGGTCCAAGATACAGAGCTGGGAAGGGGCTAGCTTCAGACCCACGTGGCTAGCTTAAACCTGGGAAGTTTAATGAATTAAGCTCTGTCATTACTCAGGCCCTGCACTCCCGTCTTCCTGGAGTGGACTCGCGAGGAAGCCCGGGGTCAGGCAAGTAATGAAATGACTTGACTCATGAAATGACTAACTCAGCCTGTTCATTTTTAAATTTAAGAAAAAGTCTGTATTCCAGACTGGCCTGGAACTTGCCATTTAGCCAGAGATGACCTTGAACTTGATTCTCCCACCTCTACATCCCCAGCACACGTGCCGTTACTAGTGTATGGAGTAGTAACTCCATACAAAGAGCTTCGTGCATGCAAGCCAAGCACTCTGCTGAGCTGAGGCCCCAGCCCTCATTCATACACTCATTCATAGTGCCAGAAAGGAACACAGAAACGCTTGCGTGCTAGGCGGGTACTTTACCATTGGGCTGTATCTTAGCTCCTCACTACCATGCTTTTCTAGATGAACTCAGGGTTAGACGCTATGAAAGGCATTTTCTTTCCTATGATCCAAGAAATAGAATACCTTATGGAAAACATGACTTATGTCTGTCTTAAGGTTGTTCGGATGTAGTACCTGCACCTCAGACCGACCTATGAGCAACTTAGGGTCTCACTAGGAAGCCAAGGTTTCCCTGGAATTTATATAGCCAAGCCCGGCCCTTGACACTTGAGTGCTGAGACCACTAAGTTTGTAGTATTCGCATGTAACCTACACTTGACTTATACCTTAAGTATTCTCTAAATAACTTATATGAAAGCCAATCCATTATTTCTACTTTCAGTCCTCAGGGTGCATACCCACTCATCAACAGTTTTTTATTAAATCGTCAGGAAGCTGAGGGCAGAAATGGCACAAGGAGACAGATGTAGAACAAGTTGGAGGTACTGAATGAAAGGTAAAAAGCCATGAGGCAAAATGTAGATGAATATACATGGGCTAATTTAAGTTATAAGAGCTAGACAAGCCTAAGCTAAGGCCGAGTTTTCATAATTAATAAGTCTCTGTGTCATTATTTGGGAGTTGTCTGGTTGGACAGAGAAGGACTCCTCACAGTGGGAACCAGGAGGAATGGAGGCGCTCATGAGAAACGGGATGCTCAGGGAAGCGGGATGGACAGATAAGGTAAAATCTCAGACTGGCAGGACAGACACTCATTACACCCGGATGCAGTATTCCATTTCAAGGTTAATGGAATCAGCACCGAACCCTTAGTGGACAAACCTATTATCCTTACTCGATAAATGAGAAAGCAGGCAATGATAGATTTATGTGTCCCATGTCATAGGTACTTAAGGGCAGAGATGACACCCCAGGCAGGCTGGGTCTTTATATTATACAGTCTTCAGGGGCTTGTCTTTGGCCTGTGGCCATGTCAGAGGAGCAGCGGTGACAATTAAGCTTCAGGCCTACCAGGAAGCAAGGCACTAATGGGTAAATCTCAGGCAAGGCCGGAGGGCTTCGGCTCCAGAACGTTTCTCGCTACTGCTTTGCTGATGCCATTGTTCTCTGGTATCTGACATGGTGAGAATGGGTGATGGGTGTCAGGGGATCCCCACTGCCTTTAATGTAGTGTGATTATCTCATGGAAATATCTCATTCTACTGGGCATATTTACCTGTGAATTATTATAAAGATGATTTCCTCTTGAGCTGTACTGTTTAATCGAAGCAATGATTTTATACAATAATAGAATTAGTTTAAATAGAATTTTGATTAAGGGTTTCTAATCAAATATAGTAAGGGATTGTGACAGAGGTTCGTTTAGTGGGAAAATTAATAGCAGAATATACTGTTGACCCTCCCTCTGGAAGAGCAGGGGCTGCAAATGGTACAAAATAGAAACTAGAAATTGTCACCCAGCTAGGACTTAGGAGTTTCTCTTGAGGAGCCACGTAGATTGTGGCTTAGGTTAATGATCAAGGAAAATAGCTGAGTTCCAGGAGCTAGGCTACCTTGAGTTCTTTTAATCTTAATGTTGGGAAATGTGCTCACAGGTTTCAGTGTGCATCATAGCTAAAATGAAGCTTTAAGTATGACTTAAGGTTAGGTTAAGATGATTTTGTTCATGGTGCTGAGACAGAAACCTTAGGGAACAGTTTAAAGTTTAGAAAAACATATTTTTAATAGTTGAGTGAGAGACTCAATGAGGTCAGGGAACAAAAACAATGGCAGTCTGGCTATTGCTGGCTGACATTCCTTTCCTGCTAAGATGGGATGGTGATCAAAGGTGATTAATTCCTTGTGCCATTTCTGCCCTCAGCTTCCTGATGATTTAATAAAAATCTGTTGATGAGTGGGTATGCACCCTGAGGACTGAAAGTAGAAATAATGTTTTTTTTTTTTTTTTGGTTTTTCAAGACAGGGTTTCTCTGTAGCTTTGGTGCCTGTCCCAGAACTAGCTCTTGTAGACCAGGCTGGCCTCGAACTCCCAGAGATCCACCTGCCTCTGCCTCCCGAGTGCTGGGATTAAAGGCATGCGCCACCACTGCCCGGCTGGATTGGTTTTCATATATAAAAGTTTAGATTTGTGAATTTTAAAAGTTTTTATAAGATTACCTTTAGTGATAAATAATAAAGTGATTGATCCTTTCTTTCTCACTGAAAAAAGCAGCCTGCCAGTAAAAGAATTGGCTGAGAAAAATACCTTGCTTGCTTGCTTATACTCTGCTAATCTATAACAAGCTGCTCGGACATTAATGTATTGGTTCTTGGGAATGATTTTTTTTTTAAGATTTATTTATTATGTGTACAGCATTCCTTCCGTGTGTGCCCGTGTGCCAGAAGGGGACGCCAGGTCTCATTACAGATGGTTGTGAGCCACCCACCATGTGGTTGCTGGGAATTGAACTCAGGACCTCTGGAAGAGCAGTCAGTGCTCTTAACCACTGAGCCATCTCTCCAGCCCTCTTGGGAATAATTTGTTTCTTACTTATAATACACAAAATGTTTAATCATGTAAGGAAAATGGGAACATGTTGTTTTTTACCTGTATTCATTATAATGATTCACTTGAAAAATAGAATGTAACCACACTGTAATTTTTATAATGCTTGAAAGATTTTGATGAGATATATAAGCTGTAAAGGAAAAATAAAGATAGAGAATAAAGAGACCCTGAAAGTGTGTTAAATGTTTTCCCTTTTTCTCAGGCCCGAGGCTTAATTTTTACTCCCTCACAGAAAAGTCAACTGAGTGATTAGTTTGCTGACTCTATGGCTCCCCTTCAACTCCTGAGCTGCTGAGGGCTGGTTCTCACAGCAGCAGTCTTTCTTAAAGGAGGGTGGAGAGAGAAGTCTCTGGTACCTTAAAGGACGGTGGAGAGAGAAGCCTCTGGTACCTTAAAGGGCGGTGGAGAGAGAAGCCTCTGGTACCTTAAAGGAGGGTGGAGAGAGAAGTCTCTGGTACCTTAAAGGGCGGTGGAGAGAGAAGCCTCTGGTACTTTAAAGGAGGGTGGAGAGAGAAGCCTCTGGTACCTTAAAGGACGGTGGAGAGAGAAGCCTCTGGTACCTTAAAGGGCGGTGGAGAGAGAATCCTCTGGAACCTTAAAGGACGGTGGAGAGAGATGTCTTTGGTACCTTAAAGGAGGGTGGAGAGATGCTGGGCGATGGTGGTGCACACCTTTAATCCCAGCACTCGGGAGGCAGAGGCAGGCGTATCTCTGTGAGTTCGAGACCAGCCTGGTCTACAAGAGCTAGTTCCAGGACAGGCTCCAAAAACCACAGAGAAACCCTGTCTCGAAAAACCAAAAAAAAAAAGGAGGGTGGAGAGAGAAGTCTCCGGTATCCTTTTAGGCAGGGAAGAGTTATAGTACTGCTGGACGGAGGGGGGCTCCACAGTTAATGTAGTTGGTAAATTACATAGCAGCCTGATTACCTTCACTGGGCATTACGTTCTTCTTTGGCAGTAACTGTGGCTATTTTTTTTCTTCCCTTGTAATACATAGTAAGAAACAAGGGGGCTGGGAAGGTGGCCCAGTGATTTGAGCACTTGCTGGGAAAGCATGAGAAATTGACTTGGGATCCAGTATACCTGCATAAAAGCCAGCTGGGGTAGTAACCTCAGCACTGAGGAATGGAATCCTGGGGAAGACAGGTCTATAGAGCAAGTTCCAGGACAGCCAACAGCCAAGGCTGTTACGTAGAGAAATTGTGTCTCAGAAAAACAAAACAAAAAGAAACAATGTGTACTGTAACCCAGTACTTGCAAACACAAACACACACACATTGGAGTGCCTTTATGTTATAAAATACACATGGTTATTTGCTTAAAACTAAAGTTTCCTAAAAGAATACTCATGTAGCATGAATGGCTAACTTTTTATACCATTTAATCCTCTAAAATGATTTCATGGTCACATCAATGTCTGCTGGACTAAAACCTATTTCAGGTGCTCTGAGAAATAAGCCATTATGTATCTGAAGAATAAGATTAAGTAGCAGCAAAAAATGATTCGGGAAAATGTCACCAGGAAGGAGAATGCCAAATGGTACAGGAGAAGGAGTGAGAACGGAAAGGTCTTGCTAAATAGACCAGGCTGGCCTCCTGAGTAGCTGGGATGGTCTGTGCCACTTTAAGGAAAGAATATTGGTGGCATATGAAGGAAATTGGGAGCAGGTAACCACAGAAGTTGGGGTTAAAACTAAACAGAAATGTAGGGCTTAAGTCTGGAGCAGTTTAAATTATGACAGAATGGGTGGTTCTGTGGTGGTTTGAAAAGAAATGGCTCCCACAAATTCATGTGGCCTTGTTGGAGGAATGTGTTATCGTTTCTTCCTGCTGCCTATAGATGAAGATATAGAACTCTCTCAAGTCCTTCTACAGCACCATGTCTGTATGCCATCATGCTTCCTACCAAGGCAATAATGGACCTCTGAAACAGTAAGCCAGCCCCAATTAAATGGTTTTCCTTTATAAGAGTTGTCATGGTCACGGTGTCTTGTCACAGCAATAGAAACCCTAACTAAGACAGACTCCTTATGAGAGTAAACAAGAACTACTAAAAACAGAGAAAACTACTAAGAGTAGACAAAACTACCAAGAACGATGAGGCCTGAAGCCTGGTGTGGTGATGTTCATCTATAATCCCAGCACTCAGGAGTCTGAGGCAGAAGAATCCACCTTGGGCTACATACCAAGTCTCAGGTTAGTTCATGACAAGAGCCTGTCTCGAAAATCAACCAAGCAAACAACCTGCGCAAAATAACATTCATTCGGCAATAAATATTTAATTAAACAGTACTCGAGCGACAGATGACGCCAAGTTCAAATATGATTAAGCAGTGAGGGAAGAGATAGAAAAATTCAAATTTGTCCTGACCCTTCACCACCTAATCTCACTTATTTTGCCCCCAAAGCACTGTTAAGTGTCAGGGTTCCTTGCACACTGTCAGTCTGTTTCATGACACCCATGGAGGCTTTAAAATGATTAAGCCCAGCTCTTCTTAGACAACTGTCTCTAGTTCCAAGTTAACATTCGGTAGTTGTCCTCTTCTGCAATGTCAGCGCCGGGTACCAGTAACTGAGCCCGGCTTAACTGAGCCCGGCTTGTCTGTGCTGGGTGCGGATGCTGCCGCTGCGTTCCTGGCCCGAATGTGGGAGGCGAAGGCAGTGAACATTTCTTGAGCAGTGAGGTGGGCGCCGCGCATAATCAGCCGATACCCGTCCCCTGGGGAAGATGCAAACCGATGAATCAGGGACCCGGAGTCCGCCGTCGCCCGCCCGCATCCCAGTCAGGCCTACCGAATACCACGTCCACGCAGGGCTCGGAGCCGTCGTGCCTCACGTCGGCGATCACCGAGCAGTTGAGGTTTGTGGCACGGACCTTCTCGCTGCTCACCGCCTGGAGAAAGGTCCTGCGGTGGAAGGACCCCGTGAGCGCGCCCGGGGACGAAGGGGCGTGCACGAGGCAGGGAGCGCAGGTCTGAGAGGCCTTGGAACTCGGGCAGGGGGTGCGCGCACAGGCGTCGGGAGCGCGGACGCCTCCCACCTCCCCAGAACCCGTACCTTGTGGATTCCACGTTCTTCTCAAACGGGCAGAACTGAACTCGAACCAGCTTGACCGGCCGCAGTCCCAGCCGAGATAAAGCCGCCGCCATGGTTACCTCTCCCCCGGAAGTAGTGCTGGGGATCGCTTTATTGGAAGGGACCGCTTCCGGCGGCCTCTGCGGGACCTGTAGCGGCTGCCCTCCCGGGCCGCCAAGGAACCCAGGGTGGGCGGTCCGCGAATACTTCAGGCGTTAGCCTTACCCTGTGCGACACGCAGCGTAGACAGTGAATGTGCAAAAACCCCCTTTGCACGAAAACACTTCGTCTCCCGCAGCTTTGCCCGTTCAGCATCCTGCCTGCTAGATCTAGGTCAACACCATCCTAAATCCTGGCTGCTTCCGATGAAGGATTACCACAGCAGGGACTGTCCAACCCACCAGGAAGCAAGCCTCACCTGGTAATTGAACAGTTTAAATGTTGTCAAGGTCCTACAGCCTAATGACTAAAAATAGAAACAGGGAAGGCTTAAGACAAGTTCTCCACGTGTAGAAATGCTTGCTCCCTCTGTGTTTCCCCATGAATTAATTAACTTTAGCCTTGTTGCTGGGATTCAAGAGAAAGCATATAGATTGCTTCTGTCTCTTGCGAGCCAACCCTGTAAATCTAGCTATTTCTAGCTCTTGTCTTCATTGTCACGGACTTTCAGATTTCCGGCTGTAGTTTGCCCATTACTCTGGATTCCAGGTACTAGGATGATCTTGGATTCAATTCCAGACTGTGTAGTTTATATACGTGTTCTCCCGAGATCCCGATTTTAAGCCTCTCTAACACACAGTTCCTCGACTGAAGCTTAACTGCCCACGATTTGGAACTCCTGGTTCTAGGCAACCTAGGGCTCAGGGCTTGTTCCCAGGCAAGAAAGAAAGGATAGGTGCCACCGAGGGTGAGGGTGCAGCCTTAGGGCAAGCCAGGCCTGCTGGTTTCCAGCCAGGTAAGCCTCAGGACTGGGTCCTCCTCCTCCTCTTAGGGTGCTTTGCAGGTGCATGTTCTGAGCTGGGGAGACTCCAGGCCGTAGAGGGGGTGCCAAGTTCTCCAGGCTGTTGAGGTTGCTGGTGGGCAGTTCAGTGGTCTGGACTTCATTACAAAAACCTGAAAAGGCAGGCGTGGAAGGCAGGTTGGTGGGTGATGCTAATGCCAATGATGAGATGGGGGTGTGGTTTCTTAAAGCAGTGATGGAGGGACTTGGGAAAACCTGGGATTGGGGAGGGGTAATGAATGACTCACAACAACAGGAAGGTCTTCTGTGGCCTGGATTCTTGGGCAGGGGCTGCTGCAGTAGACACAGCAGGGCCCCATCTATCCGCTGGAAGATGCTGAGTGAGAGTAGAGTCTGGCGAAGCTCCCGGGACAGGCCCCACTGCTCCTGTTCCAGAACTGCCCTGACCACTCCGAAGTCTTGTTTGAGCTGCAGCGCCCCCTGCAGACTAGATGTCCAGGTACAATGTGGCCACCTGACACGTGCCTCCCCAGACTGCTCTGCCCCAGTGTTCTCCATTTTCCCTGTTGACATTCTCCCTCGGCCACGACCATCTTTCCTTCCCACCTGAACCGGATCCCATGGGTGAGGATGTGGTCAAGCCAGGCACCCAGTATGGCTGTCAGTGCCTGGCTGAGGGCAGGGACTTGGGCTTCGGGTGGCAATCCCTGCAGTCCTTGCAACACAGGCTCCAGCACAGTGCAGACCACCATCCCTGCATACTCACTAGGAGCACTGGGATGTTCTGGAGAGAGAGAAGAGTAAGGACAGATTGTGACACTCTAGAAATCCAGTGGGCACCAGAGGGAAGGGCACAAAGGTAAGGACAAGGATGCTGACAGTGGTGTTGAGTCACCATTCATGTTGGGAACCCTTGGAAGGAGAAGGTGGACCTGAGGAGTTACCAAGACAGTGGGCTGGGGTTTCTGTGTGTCTCTCTCAGTCGGTAGGGCTTGCTAGCCTAGCATGTGTGAAGTCCTGGGTTTCTTCCCCAGCACTACAGAGAAAAAAGAAAAATTACCAGGGCACAGTCGAAGCCTCCAGTATCGACCCCTTGGCATGTGAATCTTGAAGCCCTGTGTGGCTTGTTTATGGCATTCTTGGAAAAAGAGACTCAGCGACTCTTCGGGCAGGAGCTGTAGAGGGGGAGGAAAGTAGGAAGGGCCTGTGGGTTACACTGATGAGATGGTGCTTCTCCCTTCTGAGGGCTCAGCGTGGGGTCTGTGAAACCCCAAATCCATGCATCACTGTGGGAGCCTGGGCATTTTCTAAGGAGAAATGTTGCAACTTTAACTGAAGTTTCCATGAGGTCTGGACCCAAACTGGGCACAGTATGTAGGATTACCAGTTCTTAGTAGTCAGAGGCACATGACAAGTCAGGCATGTTGGGTTATAGACCTGTGTGGAATATTCCTTCACACTGTGTGAATATATGCCACTGTGATTGTTTTAATAAAGGAGCTTTCTGGCCTATAGCTAGGCAGAATGAGGTTAGGCAGGAAAACCAGACTAAGAGACTGCAGGGATGAAGGAGGAGGAGTCTCAGGAATCGCCAGCCCAACTCAGAAGAAGCAACATAAAAAGCACACAGATGAGGTAAGTGGGCCTAGGGGCAGCACACAGATGAACAGAAATGGGTTAATTTAAGTTATAAGAGCTGGTTAAAAACAAGTGTAAGCTATCAGCTGAGCATTCAAAATTAAAAAGTCTCCGTGTGGTTATTTGGGAACTGACTGGTATGGGAAGGGGGCATAAAGGTCTACCTACATGCCTGTACTCCCAGCATTTGGAAAGTGGAAGCAGGAGCATCAGGAATTCATGACCAACCTCAGCTACATAACAAGCTTGGGGCCAGTCTGGACACCGTCTCAAGAAATAAAAACAAAAGCCAAGTTGGCTTATGACTTACAGTAGACAGGTGGGTCTGTGTGCTCTGGTCAGGCCAGGCAGGGGCTGAGGCAAAGGGGGAAATGAAAATGATCTGGCTACATCCAAAAAGGAAGGCAGTGGATGCAGACCAGGGTCCATGGCTGTGATTCTGGCATTCAGGAGCCTTTGAAATGTCCTTTTCATTAAGTATTTTTTGCCATCTGCAAAGTAAATAATAAAAGGGGACTATCACAGCAGGCTGTCTTTTGTGAAAGGGAGAAGACAGCGATAACCAGGGTCTTTGTTTTGCTGCTTATCTCACAGAGAAGAATCTGAAAAATGGGGCATTTGGCAGAAGTTGTCAAAATGTGAGCTGAGCACAACGGCATATGCTATAACTCCAGGTCGGGAAGCTGAAGCAGGAGAATCGCAAGTTCCATGAGGCCAGTTCGAGTGTACTCTTTCATGAAACAAGAAGGGGAGAGGGGGAAATAAAGAACAAAAGAGAACAAAGAAAGATATGGCTGTGTGATCCCAAGAAGCTAAAGGGAGGAAAGACAGCCATTGGGTTCCTGGCATATCTGACACTCAAGAAACCTAAACTCTTCCCTTCTCCAACATGGCGTTTTCTCCTCCCTCCCATCTTCACAGGGTCTTATTGTCTAACCCAAGTTGGCCTTATATGTTCCATGTAGCCCAGGCTGGCCTCAAACTCAAAATTCTGCGTCAGCCTCCTCTGTACCAGGACTAAAGGTGTACACCACCACACCTGGCCTTGCCTCCGATGATTTAATACTAACTCGCTTAGTCTGCCAATTCCCACACTCTTTTCTGACACACATGAGCCCACACACATACAGAAGAGAGAGAGAGAGAGATTGAGCATTTATATCAGCAGAGCAAGCATATCAACCATCAGCTTCGGTTCCCCAAGAAGACTCTATGGGGAACCCACTCTTACTACTCTGAGGCTGCCTGCTACTCAGGCTGAGAACTGTCCTGCTACTCAAGAGGCTGCCCAGCCACTGGTTAAGCCTCAGGTACTTTATGGAACACTCCACAATGTTCACACCTGCCATGGTTCTCCTTTAGGTTCCCAAAACATCACTGTCAGGTCTTACTCATGATCCCGTACTCTGGGCAACAACAGTAACCATGGAAGAAACGCCAAACAGTTGCTGGACTGTCTGGGATTCAGGAGAACTGAGGTGTGAGCTCACGGCAGCAAGATGCTTGGTGAGCAGAAAAGCAAAGCAAAGAGCTGAGAGTCAGCAGGGACTCGACAGTCGCACAGGAGAAAATGAAAAGAACCTCATATTCTACATTTTCCACAGTAGGGAGCAATAGTGTGCAAAATGGGACAGAATTAAGACAGAAAAGCTTTATCAATAAATGCCGAAGGAAATCACGTACAGTAAGGGGCTGATGACATAGCTTGGTGACATGGAGCTTATCTAGCACACATGAGGCTCAGGAATGATTCAGAGAGAGGGGGAAACAACCAACCAACCACACAAAGAAGGTGGAATTGTTCTCATTAGAGGCCTTAAAAAATAATACTTTACTTTTTAATTATTATTATTATTATTTAGTTTTTCGAGACAGGGTTTCTCTGTAGCTTTGGAGCCTGTCCTGGCACTAGCTCTTGTAGACCAGGCTGGCCTCGAACTCACAGAGATCCACCTGCCTCTGCCCCCTGAGTGCTGGGATTAAAGGCGTGCGCCACCACTGCCCGGCAATACTTTACTTTTTAACCTCCCTCTCCCCACCTTTCTCTCTGCGCGCGTGCAAGCGTGTGTGTATGTGTGTGCACATGAATGTGTGTGTGTGTTGGTATGCTTACATATGGAGAGGACAACTTGCAGACACTGGTTCTCTCTCTTCCCCACATGGACCCTGGAGATGAGTTCAGGTTGTCAGAACCACCTTGCTGCTTCCCCCGACCTTTCCTGCTCACAGTTGGAATCAAAGAAAGTCTTGCTACATGATCAGTCCATGCTTTACTGTTAGCCACAGCCCCAGTTTACATCTTTCTTTTTTGTTTTGTTTTACTCTGAGACAGCCTTGGCTGTCCTGGAACTTGCACTCAGAGATCTGCCTGTCTCTGCCTCCCGAGTGCTGGGAGTAAGGCTTTCATCACCACCGCCCAGCTACATTTCACTTTTTAAACTGTAGACATGTACTATTATACTATTACATGTAGACATGTAGTATTATAAAACTATAAATTAAGATGTGATGGTATACACCTTTAAACTCAGCATTTAAGAACCAGAGGCAGGCAAATCACTCTGAGTTTTAGGCTAGCCTTGTCAACATATCGAGTTCCAGACCAGCCAGAATGACATAGTGAGACCCTTTCTCAACAAAACAAAATAAGCAAGCAAACACACACATTAAACCTAAAGAGAGAAGGACCATTGAACTGAACATTAGCAGGAGCAGTGAAAGATGTAATTATAGAATACCACTTTTTGCAGTCGCTAATGAAATAAGTCTAAGCAATGATGTCAGTGGCTTTCACTATTAGCAGGTGGGTGCGAATCATAACTGACCATGAGCTGATTACTGTGACGACCATATTTGAAATTTTTCCATAGTAAAGACTAAGGCAGAACAAGAAACCAACAAAGAAAAAGTGAATTTAGTGGAGACTCCAAGGAGATTGCAACAGATTCTACTCTGCTCATTCCCTAGTTGGGGCACACACTGCCACTATCAGGGGTTCTGCTCTCACTTGGACCTGTGCTCTCGCCTGCACCTGTGCTCTACCTACATCTATCTGTGCTCTCACCCACACCTGTGTTCTCTCACCTGCACCTGTGCTCTCACCTACATCTATCTGTGCTCTCACCCACACCTGTGTTCTCTCACCTGCACCTGTGCTCTCACCTACATCTATCTGTGCTCTCACACGCACCAGTGCTCTCTCACCTGCACCTGTGCTCTCACCCGCACCTGTGCTCTCTCACCTGCACCTGTGCTCTCACCTACATCTATCTGTGCTCTCTCACCTGCACCTGTGCTCTCACCTACATCTATCTGTGCTCTCACCTGCACCTGTGCTCTCTAACCTGCACCTGTGCTCTCACCTACATCTATCTGTGCTCTCACCTGCACCTGTGCTCTCTCACCTGCACCTGTGCTCTCACCTACATCTATCTGTGCTCTCACCGACACCTGTGCTCTCACCTACATCTATCTGTGCTCTCACCCGCACCTGTGCTCTCTCACCTGCACCTGTGCTCTCTCACCTGCACCTGTGCTCTCACCTACATCTATCTGTGCTCTCTCACCTGCACCTGTACTCTCTAACCTGCACCTGTGCTCTCACCTACATCTATCTGTGCTCTCACCCACACCTGTGCTCTCTCATCTGCACCTGTGCTCTCACCTACATCTATCTGTGCTCTCACCGACACCTGTGCTCTCTCATCTGCACCTGTGCTCTCACCTACATCTATCTGTGCTCTCACCCGCACCTGTGCTCTCTCACCTGCACCTGTGCTCTCACCTACATCTATCTGTGCTCTCACCTGCACCTGTGCTCTCACCTACATCTATCTGTGCTCTCACCTGCACCTGTGCTCTCTCACCTGCACCTGTGCTCTCTCACCTGCACCTGTGCTCTCACCTACATCTATCTGTGCTCTCTCACCTGCACCTGTGCTCTCACCTACATCTATCTGTGCTCTCACCCACACCTGTGCTCTCACATCTATCTGTGCTCTCACCTGCACCTGTGCTCTCTCACCTGCACCTGTGCTCTCACCTACATCTATCTGTGCTCTCTCACCTGCACCTGTGCTCTCACCTACATCTATCTGTGCTCTCACCCGCACCTGTGCTCTCTCACCTGCACCTGTGCTCTCTCACCTGCACCTGTGTTCTCTCACCTGCACCTGTGCTCTCACCTACATCTATCTGTGCTCTCACCTGCACCTGTGCTCTCTAACCTGCACCTGTGCTCTCACCTACATCTATCTGTGCTCTCACCTGCACCTGTGCTCTCTCACCTGCACCTGTGCTCTCACCTACATCTATCTGTGCTCTCACCGACACCTGTGCTCTCACCTACATCTATCTGTGCTCTCACCCGCACCTGTGCTCTCTCACCTGCACCTGTGCTCTCTCACCTGCACCTGTGCTCTCTCACCTGCACCTGTGCTCTCACCTACATCTATCTGTGCTCTCTCACCTGCACCTGTACTCTCTAACCTGCACCTGTGCTCTCACCTACATCTATCTGTGCTCTCACCCACACCTGTGCTCTCTCATCTGCACCTGTGCTCTCACCTACATCTATCTGTGCTCTCACCGACACCTGTGCTCTCTCATCTGCACCTGTGCTCTCACCTACATCTATCTGTGCTCTCACCTGCACCTGTGCTCTCTCACCTGCACCTGTGCTCTCACCTACATCTATCTGTGCTCTCACCCACACCTGTGCTCTCACATCTATCTGTGCTCTCACCCGCACCTGTGCTCTCACCTGTACCTGTGCTCTCACCTACATCTATCTGTGCTCTCACCCGCACCTGTGCTCTCTCACCTGCACCTGTGCTCTCACCCACACCTGTGCTTTCTCACCTGCACCTGTGCTCTCACCTACATCTATCTGTGCTCTCACCTACATCTGTGCTCTCACCTACATCTATCTGTGCTCTCACCCGCACCTGTGCTCTCACCTACATCTATCTGTGCTCTCACCCGCACCTGCGCTCTCTCATCTGCACCTGTGCTCTCACCTGCACCTGTGCTCTCTCACCCGCACCTGTGCTCTCTCACCCGCACCTGTGCTCTCTCACCCGCACCTGTGCTCTCTCACCCGCACCTGTGCTCTCACCCGCACCTGTACTCTCACCTACATCTATCTATGCTCTCATCTGCATCTGTGTTCTTACCTGCATCTTTGCAGTTAGCTTCTGGATCTCCAGGCCCAGCTGCTGCTCCACATCCAGGGTTAAGGTTGCCTCTGAGGCCAGGCTGGACAGATCTTCCACTACACGCAGTAGAGGCTTTCAGTGGAAACAGGGAGTGAGGGCTCAGTTCAGGGCAGGCTGCTCCCTTCCCTGCTTCCTGGATACTCACAGGCAAATCCTTTTGGATCAGGAGCAGGAAGGAGCCAGGGGCCCAGGCTGCCAGGTGATGCTGAGCTCTGCCCAAGAACCAGATCAAGGTTGTCTGCAGGGTACAGAGCCCCAGAGCGACAGGTGCAGGACCTGGAGGGGAAGAGAAGAGTATCCTAGGGTCTGTGGGCTACCTTCATGAGGTCTTCAGAACAGAGAGAAGGAAAAAGGTATCAACTGCTCTGCCTCCTACCCCATTCCACACCTGTCTCACCTGGAGGAAGACACAGGCTAAGTTCCGACTTAGGCTCTCGAAGGGTGTCCAAAAGCGGAGGAAAAAGCCGCTGCAACAGCTCAGCAGTCTGAGATAGTGAAACAGGGCTGCTTTGACCCGCCAGGGATGAGCCCAAGGCCTGGCAGAACCCTGGAATGACAGAATATAGTCTGAAGGGGGGAGCAAACTGACTCTTTGGGCCACCCCCAATATCCCTCTCTCCTTACCTTGATCCCAGCTCCATACAAGAGACCGATGATGCAGGCTGTGACACAGAGACAACAGCTCCTTCTCACACTCCTGAGGCAGGGATGCTGATGGGAGAGATGGTGAGGGCCGGAAAACAAAACCTCCCTATTTACAGGCCTCTACCACTCAAACCAGGGTGCAAAGTCAGTCACAGTGGCTCTCAGCCCGTGGGAAGCTGACACAGGAGTTTGAGGCCAGTGTGGACTACCTAGTAAAAAACCTACCTCAAAACAAAGACAGGTTGGGAAGCAAGGTGACCTGGGAAATCTTAATCTATAAACTCAGGGAAGTTCATTCTAAAGGACCTGCTCTTGCTGACAGGCTAGAGATGAGTGAGCCGATTAAGGTAAACGGAGAGAGAGAGACCCTCACCACAACCCCCACATGCCAGCTTGGATTTCTCACTCACCTTGACACAGTGCCTGACTCAGCTGTTGGGCCACTGCTCTGGGGTCCCCCCAGGGTCCCACGCTTAGTTCCAGACTCTGAGCACAGGCTGACCACAGCAAGGTCCAATACTGGCTCCACAGGGCTCCAGGCCCTCCGAGCCTCAGTCCACTGCTGTCGGTGCTAGCCACGCCCCCTATTAGACCGAGCAGCCCTGGCAGCAGCTCTCGTTCCTCGTCGCACTGCCGACGGAGTTGGTCTTGTAAACTCGAGCCACCAAGGGCCTCAGCCAGTCTGTGTGCCACCTGACAACCCCGCTCAGCAGCCAGGAGATGGAGCACACGGGTCGCGGGGAATGGGCGCGCGGCCCCAGGAACGCAGCTCACGACTTGTCTCTGTAGCGTGTGGTAGAAGGGAAGGACCAGCAACAGTTCGGCTAGCTGGGACGTCAGGCCCAGGCTGGCGGGTGCCCGACCTAGGGCGCGAAGCTGCATCTCAATGGCAGCATCCAGGCGCTGCGCTGCTAGCCCGACGGGGCGAGCCAGGAGAAGCGACTCGGTGGAGCCCGGGAGGCCGAGGCGCAGAGCCGCCCCACGCGAAGGGCACAGCTGCAGGTCGCCGTGCAGCTGCTGCAGGGAGAGGGCCCTAGCGGACGGGCTGGAGCGGAGCAGCCGCACGACCGCCTGCAGGTGGCGGGCACAGTCCCGGGCCCGCAGGAGCAGCTCCCGCTCGCGGTGCAGACGGAGCAACGTGGCCCGGAGCCGCTGCAGAGCGAAGGGCATCGGGCCGCTGGCCGATGTGGGCTCCCACGGCTGTCTGTCGGAGTCCCGGCGCGGGACGCCCCCAGCAGCGAACAGCCCAGGCCCTCCGCGACTCCCCTCGCCCCGCTCATTCCCAGCGCTCACAGGATGCGCCCACGATGGGGGTACGTTAGAGAGAGGAGGTAGAAGGCCACCGGATCGGGGTGCCCAGGCCATAGTACGGCGGGTCCCAAACGAACCTAACGCCCGACACCTCCCCGCATCCCGCGGCGCTCCACACCCGCGGGCGCCTGGATTCACCAGCTTGCAGTCGAAAGTTTCGTGGCCTCACTCGCTCTCCGTAGCCGCGGCTTCTGCCCCTAATAAAGATGGCCGTCAGCACACTCTTTCCCAGCCCCTAGCGGGCACCAAATTCTAACCAAACTTTCCTCTCACGGTTTGACGAGAGGGGGCGCTGATGCCAAATGTTGTAAGGCAAGTTAGGTGAGTGGTGTGACCTGATGGTAGGAAGCCCAGGAGGAGAGGCCCCTTGAATCTCCCAGGGTCTGGACATTTTCAGTAGAATTTTAGGCTTCAGGTGGAGACTGGAGGACTCTGGCCTCTCCATCTTGGCCTCCCTAACTTCGTATCGCCTTCCTTTCCGAAAGACTGGTTCCTGTGGTCTGGTTGCCATCTAGGGGCCCTGTGGTTCTCGATTTAGCAAGGAATTTCGATACTACAAAAAAGAGGAAGGAGAGACCCCAGTTTCCTTTTGCCCCATCATTGTCTTTATGTTTTGTTTGTAGGTCTGTGGTTGTTGTGTTCTCTCCTCTTTGAGTCTCCCCTTGTAGATCAGGCTGATCTCTAACTCACAGTTGGCTGCCTGCCTCTACCTCCACTGCTGAAGTGGTGTGTGTGTGTGTGTGTGTGTGTGTGTGTGTGTGTGTGTGTGTGTGAGAGAGAGAGAGAGAGAGAGAGAGAGAGAGAGAGAGAGAGAGAGAGAGACCATGGCCAGCCTCCTTTAAGTTTTCTTTTAGTTCAGGCCCTGCACATCTTAAGCAAACAGACAGTGAGGCCCCTCAGGCTGCTGCTGGTATGATGCGCACAGCAGGCAAAATTGAGCATTTGAGGGTCTCACGTTTGGGACCTAGGCAGTGGTGACAAGTGCCTTGGAAAGATATGTGAACAAAGGGCAATTTGAGCAAAGACGCTAAAGCAAGGAGAAGAGAATATCACTACAGCCCACCCCTCAGGTGGATGAGACAGAAGGATTGTCGTGAGGTAGTCAACACCTGGCCTACATAATTTCGTGCTAGCCTGGACTACAGTATGAGACACGGTCTCTGAGAGTTGCTTGAAAGGCCTCAAAGGTTTAGATTTCCTAAAGCATATGGTACAGTTACTGAAGGAGAGACAAAAGCATCAAATATAGGGGCATTGGCAAGCTAAATTTCCAGTTGCTTTCCTGGTCACTTCCTGATTTATTTCTAGAATTTCAGTTAACAAATCCTCAGGCTAAGGATACAGATCCACACAGAAAATTGGCCCCAGCCTCAGGGCCATGAGCCCTCACCCCTCACACATAAAATCAACAAGTCTAAAATTTAATTAATTGAAACTGAAGAGATGCCTCCACTCATGCAGAAGACCCCTGTTCAATTCCCAGCACCCACATCAGATGGCTTGATACAACCTGCCACTCCAGTTTCTGGCGGATCTGATGTCTCTGGTTTCTGAAGGCACCTGCACATATCCTACATGCCCCCCCATACAGATACATATATTTAAAAAGTAAAATAAAAATTTTAAAAGTTAGTTATCTTTTATTTGGTTGTTTTTTGGTTCATAACACAAACCTGTTTGCTTAATAAAAAGTCTTGACAATCCTTTTGTAAACCTTTTATCTCTAAAGTTTATTAGAAAGGCATTTGCTTGGGGGCTGGAGAGATGGCTCAGTGGTTAAGAGCATTGCCTGCTATTTCAAAGGTCCTGAGTTCAATTCCCGGCTACCACATGGTGGCTCACAACCACCTGTAATGAGGTCTGGTGCCCTCTTCTGGCCTGCAGACATACAGAGGCATGAAACAAGAAAGAAACAGTAAGTGGGCGTGAGAGAATTGCTGAGAATAATCTAAGTATAAGGTTATGTTTTTGTTAAAAGGGTAAAAAGGAAAAGGGAATTTTTGGATAAGGGTGGACTTTTTATGATAAAAAGATTTTGTTCTATGAATGAAAAATAAGCGATGGAGCCTATGAAAGCCTAAAGCCAAGCCACAAGGAATTCAAATAAACCATACAAAGATAGAATTTAAGGATGATCCATATGCTGGATGATTAAAGTTTATTACTCTTTCTAAGACTGGCCTGGAGAGATCACTCAGCTGTTATGGGCACTTGCTGGTCTTATAGAGGACCTGGGTTTAATTCCCAGCACCCACATGGTTGCTCACAACAGGGGATCAGAAGCCCTTGTCTGACATCCGCAGACATGAAACATGCTTATGGTGGACCTACATACATGCAAATAAAACACTTAAACACATAAAATAGATTTAATAAATCTTTTAAACCCCCAAAATCATACTGTAGTTAGAATTTTCTTTGGGTAACCAACAGCTCCCAATAAAGACACAGAGACTTGTTATTGATTATGAATGCTCAATCTTAGCCTAGGCTTGTCCCACTAACTCTTTTAACTTAATTTAACCTATCTTTACTCATCTACATTTTGCCTCAGGGCTTTTTATCTTCATTCTGTATGTCCTGCTTTCTACTTCCTGGCTGGCTGGCCCTGGCACCTCTCTAGTGTCTTTTTTCTTTCTTCCCCCAGCCTAAACTCCTCCTCTTGTTTATGTTCCTTGCCAAGAAGTCCTACCTAGACCTCCTTCCTCGCTATTGGCCATTCAGCTTTTTATTAGATTAATCAGGTGTCTTGGGCAGGCAAGTTAAACAGCAACACATCTTTACATAGTTAAACAAATCCAACACATCTTTACATAGTTAAACAAATCCAACACATCTTTACATAGTTGAACAAATCCAACACATCTTTACATAGTTAAACAAATCCAACACATCTTTACATAGTTAAACAAATCCAACACATCTTTACATAGTTAAACAAATTCAACACATCTTTACATAGTTAAACAAATGCAACATATCTTTGCACAGTTAAACAAATATTCTGCAACATTATACTGATCAACTTGTGATAGTATTTCCAAAAACTGGCTTAAAAGAACAAAAATGTGGGGCTGGAGAGATGGGTCAGTGGTTAAAGGCACTGACTTCTTCCAGAGGCCCTGAGTTCAATTCCCAGTCAACTACATGGTGGCTCACAACCATCTGTAATGAGATCTAGTGCCCTCTTCTAGCCTGCAGGGAGAACACTGTATATATAGTAAATAAATAAATAAATCTTAAAAACAAAAAACCAAAAATTAATGTCTAATCCAGGTAATTATTTATATTTTTGCTGGCTTAGACTTTAATCATGTGGGGAAACCAAGTCACAGCAAAGCCAAGATTTATGTAAAACTGCTTGGGTTGTTTAAAATTGTCTAAGCTTTACCTAACTGTGACACTGAGATAAAATGACAAGACTGGTAAGGTTGTCCTTCAGAAAACCTTGGGAGTCTACACCAGTGAGGGGAAGAGATTCAAAGAAGAAATGTAGCAGTGTGGCCTTTGACCTCCAAGGTCAGCTAGGACCCAGGGGACAATGAGATCCTCTGATAAGTCCCTTGTCCTTTTGATTGAAGAGGCCATGGCTTCTTCAGAGGTCAGACTGTAGCCAGAGTAATCTGACCAGAAGGAAAGTCACAGGAGACCTCAGGCTGTGTCTGATCCAATACTAAGGTTATAATCGCTCGAGGGACTACACCATTGCTATCCAGCAATGTGTGAGGTGTGTAACTCCTCATCCAGCAATGTGTGAGGAAGTCCTGGAAACTGACCGGATTCTTTAGCCCCTCCCTTCCCTGGGCTGTTTAAGCAGTAGGGACGGCTGAGAGTTGCCCTCAGCCAAGGTGAACTGCATGGAAAACAGAGACAAGATGATCTCTCTGGAGAAGGACCAGACCAACTGAGTCACAAGGAAAGGGCACTCCGACCTGTTGAGCTGCCTGCAGGCTGTGCAGTGTGCTCCAGATGTGCAGCTTGCCTGCAGGCTGTGCGGTGTGCTCCAAACGTCCAGCATTCATGAGCTGTCACCGTGCTGAGGCGGGTCTTCGTGAAGCAGCTGTCTTTGAGTCATTGCTGCTCCTCTAAGTAATCCCAGTAAAACTCATTGGTTCACCACGTTGTACTCTGGCGGTATCTTCGCCTTGGTCTACCGTGGAATCCTAACCTGGAGTGAGTAATGTTTGTTCGTGTCTCCCCAGGATTAGGATAATACAACTGTAGTGGTTTGAAAGAGAATGACCCCAGAGAGAGTGGCACTACTAGGAGGTGTGGCCTTGTTGGAGGAAGTGTGTCACTGTGGGGGTGGGCTTTTTCTCAAGCTTTATTCAGTATGACGGTCACTGGACTTCCTGCTGCCTCTGAGTCAAGAGGTAGCACTCTCGGCTCCAGCATCACGTCTGCCTGTATGCTGCCATGCTCCTGGCCATGATCACAATGAACTGAACCTCCATTAAATGTTTTTCTTATAAGAGTTGCCATGGTCATGGTGTCTCTGTGCAGCAATAGTAAACCATAACTAAGACCATATTTCCACCCCAATGTCCTCCACCCAGTCTAGACTATTCAAGGTTACTTCTGAGGGTTTGCCCATCCCTGCCCTCTCTTTTGTTTTTGTTATTTGAGACAGGGTCACTATGTAGCCTTAGCTGGCCAGGACCTCACAAAGTAGACTAGATGGTCTCCAACTCATAGAAATCAGTCTGTGTGATGGAGTTAAAAGTGTGAGCTCAGTCCCTTCATTTGCCCAATAGAGGCAATCCCTGCCTCCCACAGTAGCTAGAGGACTAAAGGAGAAGGCTGAGAAACTATGCATCCAGGCTGCTAAAAACTGAGTTTTCCCGCAGCTGTCCGGAGTACTTGTGACTCCTAGATAGACAGAGGTGTGTGAAGACACTGCTTTTTAAATTAACAGAATGCTGAATTCCTGGGTCTGTGGACCTCCATGTGTGGAGGTCAGAATCAGCCACATCACCTAGGAAACTGATGGATGTAAACATGCCAGCACCAGGCCAGGAACTTCAATCAGGCTACAGAGCATTGAGCTCACAGCAGTCGGTGCTCAGTAAGCCTTCAGGTAATCACTGTTTACATTCCGAGACACACACAGAGAGAGTGTTGTACACATATGAGAGGGATGTGTGTTTGCACACATACACACACTCATGGAGGCCAGATGTCTTGTCTTCTTCTATTGCTTCTCTCTCTCTCTCTCTCTCTCTCTCTCTCTCTCTCTCTCTCTCTTTCTCTCTCTCTCTTTCTTTTGTTAAGGTAATGTATCACTATATGGCCCTAGCTGACCTGGAACTTGCCATGTAAACCAGCTTAGCCTCAAACTCAGAGATCTGCTATCTCTGCCCCTCTCCATCCCAAGAGCTGGGATCAAAGGCATGCGACACCATACCTAGATCATCATCTTTTTTCTTTTCTCTTTTCTTTCCTCTCCTTTCCTTTTTCCTTCCTTCCTTCCTTCCTTCCTTCCTTCCTTCCTTCCTTCCTTCCTTCCTTCCTTCCTTTAATAAGGGGGAGCCAGACATGGGAGCATGTGCAAAGACAGGCAGCTCTCTGAGGCTTCAAGGCCAGTCTGGTCTACATAGTGGGTTTCAGGCTAGCCAGGGCTACAAAATGAAACTCCAACTCAATAAAGTAAAATAAAATAAAATAAAATAAGGTAGAGAGCAATTGAGGATGACACCTGCTATTTTTCTCTGATCTCCAAACACACATGCATGCACACAGATGAGTACAAATACAAAAATATCCTTGCAGTCACATATACATGGAAAACAGCACACACACACACACCAAAAAAGCCCTTACAATGTTTTAAGTACATTTACCGTTTTGTGTTGGGCCGCATTCGTAACTATTCTCGCACTGACTGACTCTTAGACACACCTTTAAATAATGTTCCCTCCTCAGGACTTCTTAGCCTCATCTGAGTCTGAGTCACTCCGACACCCTTTCCCCGTCTTACTCCTAGAGGACAGGGCTCTGCTTCAGAAGCTCAAGTGCAGGGTCATCACAAAAGGAGGTGTCCAGCCATCCTGAGTCTCCTGGAGGTGCTGGTGTATCAGTGCTAAAACCTGGCAGTGCTGGGCAGCCCAACAGAGCAGACTGTCTGCTGGAGAAGTCTAGAAGGTAGAGCCATGGCATGACCAGAGCCAGGTTGCTGTGTCATGGAAGGGTGGTGCAGTTGCAAAGAATATGTTTTGAGCATGACTGGCAGATTTTAGCTGTTTCTCAGTGGCCACAGTTTCTGTCCCATGCCATTTTCCTTCCAGTGCTGAGTTTATAAGGTTGTCAATCATATAGTCCCAGTCACTAGGAGAATCACACGGATTCCCTTCTGTGACTGCGCCACTCTTCTCCCAGTCCAGCTGCTGCCCTCGGCAGTGGCCAAAGGCCTCTGCCAGTCTCTTTCATACTGTGTCAGCCTACCTTCTTCTGCTTGGCCTCCCTAAACCTTGAAGACATGCTTGTTTACAGTACAGAGCCTATTCCTAATCGCCTCTATAGGGCTGGTACCTGGGGGAGTCGAAAGCACGCCCTTTTGTTTCAGCCAGGGGACGGGGACAGGGATGGGGGGGGGAGCAAACAACATGTTAGGAGAAGTGGCACTTTCTGTTCTTGCAGAGGTGCAGAGGACTTGGGTTCAGCTCCCAGCTGATGTGGGTTCACAACTGACTAGACCTCCAGTTTTAGGGGATCCAACACCTTCTTCTGGCAGTGTGGGTGCCAGGCACACACACAGTATATATACATATGTGCAAACAAAACACATGCATATGGTTAAAATAAATTAATCTTTTATCATTTTTCATTTATTTACTTTTAGTGTTTGCTTTTTTATTGAACTCTACATTTTTCTCTGCTCCCCTCCCTGCCTCTCCCCTCCCTTTCAACCCTCTACCAATGTCCCCATGCTCCTAATTTACTCAGGAGATCTTGTCTTTTTCTACTTCCATGTAGATTAGATCCATGTATGTCTTTCTTAGAGTTCTCATTGTTGTCTAGGTTCTCTGGGATTGTGATTTGTAGGCTGATTTTCTTTGCTTTATGTTTAAAAACCACTTATGAGTGAGTACATATAATAATTGTCTTTCTGGGTCTGGGCTACCTCACTCAAAATGATGTTTTCTTTTTTAAAAACTTTTAAAAAATATTTATTTATTTATTATATATATAATATTCTTTGTTCATGTATGCCTGCAGGCCAGAAGAGGGCACCAGACCCCATTACAGATGTTGTGAGCCACCATGTGGTTGCTGGGAATTGAACTCAGGACCTCTGAAAGAGCAGGCGATGCTCTTAACCGCTGAGCCACCTCTCTAGCCCCCAAAATAATGTTTTCTAGCTGCATCCAGTTGCCCTCAAATTTCAAGATGTTGTTATTTTTTTCTGTTGTTTAGTACTCCATTGTGTAAATGTACATTTTCTTTATCCTGGGTATGGTGGCCTATACTCTTAATCCCAGCACTTGGGAGGCAGAGGCAGTGGGATCTCTGTGTTCAAATCCAGCCTGGTCTACAAAGTGAGTTTCAGGACAGTCAGGGCTACACAGAGAAACCCTGTCGTTTTTTTTTTAATTTATTTATTTATTAAAGATTTCTGTCTCTTGAGAAACCCTGTCTTGAAAAACAAAAACAATACAAAACAAAGGCTTGTATCAGAAAAGCATAAAGATGGACCTCATCTTACCACCTACGGGTCGGTTTCCTTGGTCTTTCCCAGCACCCGACCCGATGTCCACGGTTGGCTGTTCTGCTGGTTGATTCACACAAAGCATTCGGTTATTGCGTGAAGACACCAGCATCACCATTCGGTTATCGCGTGAAGACACCAGCATCACTCCTGCTTTCTAGCCTTATTCAGCCTCCCTGGAATTTCCCATTCTTGGCCCTTCACCTGCAGCAGAGGCCCTAGCTCGGTGGTGGTCTCCTAAAGATGGGCAGGGTGGGCCTGTAACTCCTAGATGCTCCCAGTCCCTCCCCAGTGCCCCTGCAGGAGGGAGATCAATGACCAGCATAAGTGAATGTCAGAGACATCAGCAGTGGGGCCAGGCCGAGATGTCCTCGTGGCTCTCACAGCTACTCTGAGCTCCTCTCACCAGTCAGGCGTGCCCTGCTCCCACACCAGGACAGAGGTCCCAGAGGTAGAAGTGGTGTGCCCTCTTTCCAGACACTGGTGTGTCACTGTGTCCTATCATAGAATTCTTTCTTTATTGGTGTGTGTGTGTGCGCGCGCGCGCGCGCGCGCGCGCGTGTGTTCGCGCACGCGTGCCTGCGCGCACCTGCGAGCATGTTGTAGCCCAGGCTGACCTAGAACTCTTGATCCTCCTGCTTTCACCTCCCAAGTGCTGGGATCACAGGTGTTCTAGGCTTAGTGTGGGGCGCTAGTAGAACTTGATTAAGAGTAGGGAAAGAAAAGCTGGGCGGTGGTGGGATGCTCCCCGCCTTTAATCCCAGCACTCAGGAGAGGCAGGTGGATCTGAGATCGAGTGAGTTCCAGGACAGGCTCCAAAACTACACAGAGAAACCCTGTTTCTCAAAAGAAAAAAGAGGGAAAAGAAAGGAAAGAAACACGTTATCACATAGGGGACAACCTAAAGTTTCCCGTTGAGCTCTCCAAGTCTGCAGACAGACTTGGGAACAAAGGTGGCCAGGAGGAGATAGAGGGTGGTGACCGAAAGCCACCCTAGAGTCCTGCCCACTTCCTCTCCACCCAGTGTCTCCGGAGAGGAGAGACAGTCGGATCTCTGAAGGGTAGCTGATGCCCGAGTCCAAATCCTGACCTCAAGATTCTTTTGGAAGATGAGCAGAGCCAGACACCTGCCTTTTAAGGTTGCTACCTGGGCTAAAAGAAGCACCACGTTTTAAAGGAACCGCAAGGCAGCAGAAGCAATTTCCCAGTGAGTAGGAGATTGCGTTGGTTTGGGCTGCGGACATCCCGGATTGAGGCGCCTTGCTGCAGAGCGGCGGTTTTATTCTCAACGAGTAAAAAAAAGTAGGAGTGTGGACTGAGGGACATAACAGGGCTAAGTGGGTCTCTCCCCTCCACCCGGGAACCCAGACAAGGGCCCTAGCAGAGGTGAAGAGTCCGGGGCCCTGGAATCCAGGCTGGCGGGGGCTTTATCTTTCAGTCGTCCACCTGTATCTCTTCATCCGATAAATGGGGCTCAGAATCAGGTCCTGTAGGGCCAGGGTCAGGGCTTGAAGCGCTGTCTGGCAGTGTCAGGTGGCACAGGACTCCCGGGGACAACGCGCATAGAGAGGCCACATCGGCGCGCATCTCCTCTACATCCCGCCTGAGTTTGGCGCGACGGTTCTGGAACCAAGTGACCACTTGGGCATTGGCCAGGCCCAGTCGCGCAGCCAGTCCGTCGCGCTCTGACGGTGCCAAGTACTTCTGGAAGACGAATCGCCGCTCCAGCTCCAGCACCTGCTGTGCAGTGAACGCTGTACGCGACTTGCGGCGTCTCCGGACACCAGCGCCAGAACCCAGCGGCGCCTCTGGGGTGACTCTGCCTGCCAGGATGGGACGGAAATGTCAGTCTCCAGCTTTGGAGGAGCTGTGGTCTGGGTGGAAAAGCTAGGGTCGCAAGGCTCAAGCAGGTGTGGGGGAGGCTCAGCACCACGTTCCCTTCACACCGGGTCAGGACAGGGATTCGAAGAGCAGCGGGCCTCTGGAAATGCTGGCGACAGAGAAATGAGGTTGCTCACGCAGGGGAGTGGGTGGGATTGACCAGAGGAGATCTGGTGTAGGGATCAAGGCCGTTTGGAGAAGATCCTCTGACGCCTTTTGGAGTTCCGGGTAAGGTAAGGTAGTAGGTTAGAGGCTAGATTGAGGTAGGGTGACCCACAAGGCCTGGTGGCCATATAAAGCCGTCTGTTTATACGTCCTTAAAAACATCCACTCCCTTTCCGGGAGCCAAAAAAGGACACAGTGGGAGCATGGGGAGGGAAGGGGGCAGAGAGGTGGTTCCTATGCCCAAAGCAGCTGCAAGGACCTTCTTGCACAGAACTCTCTAGAAGGTCTCCGAAGCTTTCTGCCTAGTCCTAGCCCTCCCTGCCTTACTCATTTCTTGCCTAGAGCTCAAGCCTTTTGTCTCTTCCACGGCCTTTCTCGGTCGCAATTGTCCCGCATACAGCGAATGCACCAGCCCAAGCTGGAGGTACCCCGCGGCGCTGGCGACCCCCTGGAGCAACTGCAAGGTCTAGGAATTAACGCTAGGGACTTGCAGGCCGGGATGCAACTCTTGACACATGGACAGAGGGCAGGGCTGGGTAAAAATGACAGCCCAGGGTTGAACAAAACTTTGTGACTAGGGACGAGAGAGACAGAGACATTGAGACACAGACAGAGAGAGACAGAGGAAGGAGAGAGAACTGAGTTCAAGCCCACGACCTTGTAGGCATTGTACCTTCTGAAGGCTGCAGAGCGCGCAGGTCACGGCCCAGGAATGTTTTACTTGTCAGCTCCTCCAGCGCACACAGCGGCGACGCGGGATCAGGGCTGGCCTCGGGAAGCTGTGGCTCAGAAGGTGCTCGGGGAATCATGCTCGGGCCTAGGATGTCTGCGATGCTGAAGGGTGTCCGGTGCTGGCGTCCAGAGTTCATGGCAAGCCGGGTTGTAACGATCCCGCCTCCTGCTGCTCTTGGCTCTACAACCTCCTTGGCCCCCAGTGCTCAGCTTCCGATCTGGGCCCCCTGTCTCGGACCCGCCCCCTAGAGCTGGGAGGGAGCCCCATGTCCCCTCCTTCTGCACCCGCACCTCCCTCCAAAGCCCACAGTGAGTCTGGAGCCCGTAGGTGTCCTGGCAGCCTTATTTCTTCTATGGGGTGGAGAGAAGCCGGTGATCTCTCTGTGCACGTTCAAACTGGGCTTACTTTACTGGATTCTGCTTGCTGCTTGGCTCCCCACCCACGGCTCTGGCTCATAAAGTCCTGGGCAATAAAATTGCTTTCCCTGGCCCTGAGGGCTGGGGATTTGCAGAGTTCTTAGAAACAGGATCAGGGCTGATTGTGTTAGGCTCCTGGACTTTAGCTAGGAACTCAGTATCCTAACTTGGCCAAATCTAACACACCCAACCCTGGGGAAAGGTCTTAAAGAGAACACAGTGGCTGGAAATGGTTTGGTACAGTGTGGGGGTCCAGGATCAAGACTTGGGAGAGCCTGGCCTAGTGGAATGACTGTCATAAAAAGACACCACAAGGAATGGGAAGGTGAGTCTGCCTTGTTGTAGCCTAGAGGTCCCAGTAAATTAAAACACACCCGAAAAGCTTCCAGAGCCCTGGACTGACACTAAGGTTCTGGAGGAGCCCCTCGCTCCACAGAAAACCTGCTCTTCTTCCTGGTTTACCAGTGGGTCTGCCTTTGTCATTTTTTAAGCTCTCATAATCCAGGTGTGGTGTCCCTGTGGGGTCATTCTCCAGGGAAGACTATTTGAAGAGCAGACCCCACAGACCCAGCCAGAGCACGAAGCAGGCGGCATTGGCAACTTAGGCGTAAACTCTGAGATCTAGTCTGTTCGCTGTTGTTTGTATTCTCTGTCCTCTTCTCCCCCACGGGTATTCTCACCTGAGTTTGCCCTCCATGATCATCTTGAGTTGAAATAAGACAGTTCAGGGACAATGAAGCTGGGTTAGTGAGGCTCGACTGGCCTGGGCTCTCTTTCTACTATAACCGCCTTGAATAGCAAAAGGCGGAACCTTATAGACATGGAGACTCAACTACTACCAACGGGATGCCAATGTTCTTTTTAAATTGTTATTGTTATTATTATTATCATTATTATTATTTTGAGTCAGGATCTCACTATGTAGCCCTGGCTGTCCTGGAGCTTACAATATGTAAATTAGGCTGGTCTCAAACTTATCTGGGACTAAAGGTGTGTGCCATCACACGTGACTTTTAATTTTAATTAACATATTTATGATTGAGCTAAGGTCTCATTATGTAGCCCACGCTCTCTCAAACTCAAAGCAATCCTCCTGGCTTGGTCTTCTGTGGAGTGAGCCACTGTGCCAAGGCAAAACTAGTATTCTGTTTGTGTTTGTTTTGTTACAGTTAAATAAAAAACAAGAACAGCCCGCCCCCAACCGCAGGACTATTCCCCATGTCCCCTTTCCTGTAGGCCTCTCTGCATCTCCCATACTATTCAACGCCACTGGTCTGTCCCCTAGGGCAAATGTAGCTTAGAGTTGTGGTGCCCCAAATAGGACTTAGGAGATCCTGGGGACCTGGGCCAAAGGCTCCTTGACAGTAGGACACTTCCCTTGAAAGTGGGAGGGGTGTCTTCCCAATAAAGGGTTCCCTTTCCCTCTGATGACACCCCAGCCTTCAGGCATTCAGATCCTCCTGGAAGCCTGGGGGATGTTCTCGAAGCTCAATGAAGGGTCAGAGAGCAGAGCCAGGCCATGGGGGAAAGCTGAGCTGCTTCAGAACCTTGTTAATTGGTTATTAATGGGGGCGGAGTGGGGGAGAGGGCAGTGGAGGGCCTCTGCTGCAGGCCTCGGTCCTCAGCACAGACCCTGTGGTTTCACTTACTCTGCAATTAAAGCCGATCCCAGGAGGCAGCAGGAACTGCCCCACCGCATCCCAGTCCTGTCGCCCAAAAGACACTGCAACCTTGCCTCGCATGTCCATTACGTGGCTTTTATGTCCTTTTTACCTCTGTTCTCAATTACTCCCGTGTGTGGGGGTGAGGAGTGTGGGGCTCTCCTGAGGGGCTTTGCCTTCCTCTCCTTCCATCTCTCCTGCCTGCCTCCTCCCTGCAGCAGATGGGGTCAGGTGATGGACGGGATAGTCCTCAGACACAAGTTTTGGGGGGAGGAAAGAGAAGTGGAGAGGTTAAAGGGAAGATGTCCCGACATCAGAGGCTGACTAAGGCCACCCCAATGCCTAGGGACTAGTCCAGACTATCCTGGGGCCATGGAGGGGGGCTTCTCCTGGCTACGCATCTGGAACCTGAGCTGGGGAGAAACCGGATCCACAGAGGGGGCCAGAGGAGGGTGAGTGATTAATGAGGGATAGTAAGAGATTAAACCTGGGTTCTGGGCTTGAGAGGAGCGCTCAGCTATCTCTTAGACTTTTCCCTACAGGAATAGGGGAGCACAGAAACTTCCTGGTGCCCCGTTGTTTTGCACCCACAGGTCCAGCACTCTGGTGTCCTAAAGGATCCGGGATGTCTTCCCTGGCATCCTCAGGCAATTCTTCTGGCCTCCAGCCTTCTCTGTCTCCCCATTGTGCCCTCACAATTCAGGGCCTTTTAAATTCCTCTCAGAGTAGAAGATGGGATGCTTACACTCAGACCTTCATTTCCTTCAGACACTCACCTGTCACCCAATGGTTCCCTCCACCCAGGCCCCTTTAGCCCTTAGTTCTGTTCAATAAATGACTGTTGCTCTCAGAGTGGCTCACCTCACAAAATCCCTTTGAATTCTGAGTGTAAAGCAAACTGGATTGGAGGCTGCTCAGAATTGCCCTGTTGTGGCGGTGGACAAAGAACCTTGTCAGGGGGGCTGGAGAGATGGCTCAGAGGTTAAGAGTACTGATTGTTCTTCCAGAGGTCCTGAGTTCAATTCCCAGAAACCACATGGTGGCTCACAACCATCAGATGTAATGAAATCTGGTACCCTCTTCTGGCTTGCAGGCATACATGCAGACAAAACACTGTATACAAAATAAATAAATAAATCTTTAAAAAAAAAAACCTTGTCAGAAGCCAGGTGTGGTGGCACATACCTTTAATCCCAGCAATGGGAAAGCAGAGGCAGGCAGATCTCGGAGTGTGAGGCCAGCCTGATCTACATAGTAAGTTCCAGGACAGCCGGAGCTACACAGTGGGACCCTGTCTCAACAACAACAAAAGTATTTTTAGAGGCTGGGGATATAGGTCAGTTGGCAGAGGACTTGCCTAGCACACACAAAAAGGAAAAGGAAGAAGAACCAAGCAAGGTGTGTGGGAGAGGTCCCTCTATCTCTGGGTTGCTTTCTTTTGGGGGCTAGAGTTGAAACAGGGTCTTGTTGTGTAGCCCAGAGTGGCCTAGAACCCACAGCAATCCTCTTGCCTCAACCTCAGAACTGCTTGCACTCAGCCTGGGGCAGTTTCCTTTTTCAGACTGAGGACCTAAGTGGTAATCACATCCCTTGGGTTCTGGAGTTGAGTTCTATTGAGTTCTGCACCCCTTCCCCCAGAAGCATTGGTGTGATATCCCTAAATGAGATGCGAGTGACCTCGGGGTCAGGGTGGGAAAAGGAAAGTGAGTCTGCAGCTGCGCAACATCAGCAACCACAGGAGATGAACTGCAGCTGCCGCCACTGCGCTGACAGGAAGAAGATTGCGAAGACCTTGGCAACCACCAGACCCCATCATTCCAGCCAGATCTAAACCTTAGCACCTTCGGCTGCTCCAGCCTCAAAGTAAAGACCACATCTCCAGGCATGGAAGCTCAGGATTCCTGAGCTAGGAACCCATAGTCTTCAGGCCCGACTTAATTAAAATAAAACAAAAGCGTTTATTTAGCGCGCGGGAGTGGCGGTGGTGCACGGGGTTTCATGGATACAAGCTGCTGACATTTTTAATTTTATTTAAAAAATTTTGCTTTGAAAATTTTATACTTTGTGTTTTGATCATATTCAACCCCAATTCCTCAGATTTCTTTTTGCTGCTGAGCTGCTGCCATATCCAACAGCAAGCACCCTGGAAGAAAGCGGGCGGAGGTTGGGGGGACAACACACAGACCACAGTCTAACTCCCGCAGTGTTTGCTGTGCTTAACAGCGCTCCTCCTTGCCCGTGCCTCCATAAGAAACTCGGAGAGGTGCATAAACTCTCGAGGCGTGTGATGTAGACTTTAGATTGGGATGTAATAGGGGAACACTATTGGGATATTTATCCCAACTTGCCCTGCTGTTGAGGTCAGCTTCTGGGAACAGCTGTTTTGAATGGGGGAGGGGTCCCTGGAGGAGGTGAGTCTCTTGTCCACCCCTCCCCACACATACCCAGCTTTATAGGAATGAGCCACGGATCGGGAATCTTTGGGGATGCATCCCCACCCAGATCCATCATCTGCCTCAGACACTCAAGCACTTTTTGTTGGAAATGGCTTTGTACTCCATCCAGGCTAGCCTAGAACTCCCGGTAATAAATACTCCTGCCTCAGCTTCCCCAGTGTTGGAATTTATAGGTGAGAGTTGCTTGGCCCAGCTCATCTTCTGCAACACTTTTGCCTTGGCCCTATATTCTCCATGTGTCCCAAGGACTTGAGACAACATAATGCAAAGTGGGAAAGTTCCAGATGCAAGCGTAGGGCGGCCTGTATTGACTGACAGCCTTCTAACCTCAGCTGTATACAAGACCCGCTTGAGCTTCAGCCAGCAAGATTTAGGCTTTACACTTAGGAACCCTCACTGCAGCTCATCCCAGACTGGGCAGCAGTCTGAGGTTTTCTTCACAACGGCCTGGGTGTGTCTTTGGCCTCTTACTGCCTGGTTTCTGTTGTTTCAGTTTTTTTTGGTTTTTGAACACAGTTTCTTTTCTTTTCTTTTTTTGGATTTTCGAGACAGGGTTTCTCCATAGCTTTTTGTTCTTGTCCTGGAACTAGCTCTTGTAGACCAGGCTGGCCTCAAACTCACAGAGATCCGAGTGCTGGGATTAAAGGCATGCACCACCACCGCCCGGCCACAGTTTCTTTTAGTAGCCCTACATGTCTCATAGACCAGGGAGGGCTCAAACTCAGAGATTTGCCTGCTTTTGCCTCCTGAGTGCTCCAAGTAGGTGTACCCCACCTATGTTTGTTGTGTTTTGTTTTTTTTTTTTTTTTTTTTGGTTTTTCGAGACAGGGTTTCTCTGTGGTTTTGGAGTCTGTACTGGAACTAGCTCTTGTAGACCAGGCTGGTCTCGAACTCACAGAGATCCGCCTGCCTCTGCCTCCCAAGTGCTGGGATTAAAGGTGTGTGTCACCGCCGCCGCCAGGCTGCTTTTTTTTTTTTTTGTCTTTTGGGTATGGACATACTTTGACCCTTCCACATAGTTATCCATAGAATTAGGACACTGTGGGATTATTGCCAAAGTTCATCAAGTACCATGGGCTTTTAGAGACAAGATATGCCCTTGCCTGACCACGCCCCTCTTCTGTGAAGCTCCTCTTGGTGTCTTCCCCATCCCAGCTTCACTGACTCCCCTCCCCAAGGCTAGTTGCCTCTGTAGACAGCTGTCCTAGGCTCAGACTGCCCCACTAGATGCCATCTGTGGGGTCTTCTCTCTTGACTTTGGTTCCCAGGCTACAGAACCAAATGCAATTATTTGGATTTTTCCTTAAATATTGCTTTTCCTCCTCTTCAGCCCTGTAGGGGCCACAGGTTGTCCTCTCGACACGTTTGTGACATTTCCGCTGAGGCTGCTATCGTATCCTACAGCACACGAGGACAGCAAGAGCTGCCATGTAGACGGTCTTCTCTCACCTTTTGGTGAGATTTCAGTTCACGCGGGCCTCTGTCCCGCTCCTTCTGGAAGTCACGAAGGACTCCTGAGGACATCTGGTAGATACCAGGGAGACTGCTGAGCAACCAGAACACAGGCCAAAGCTTGAGTGTGCAGTGAGTAGCCAAGGAAAATGAAAATGCTTTTTAAAAGCTTTTATTTCAAAAAATAAAGCCACAGTTAATTTCACATAAATATCTGGGAGGGGTGGGAAGGGGGTGGAAGCTAGTCTGGCCCCTACCTCCTCTTCTCTTTCACACTGTATTGTAAAAGCAAAGGAGATGGCTACGGAAAGAAGGGAAAGAAAAAATGAGTGGGCTGTTAGCACCTGCAGGGTCCTCAACCCATTGCACCCGGCTTACCTTGCCGAACCAGCGGGACAGCCATAGCTGCTTCATTGTCATGTGATCAGGGAGAACCTCATTGTCAAAAAGAAGCTGTACCTAAGGGGGAGATGCGGCAGGGAAGAGACCTTGGTAGTACTCGGCAGAGACTATTCCCTGGACTGTCCCCGAGTGCGTATATATTATGTATGTGTGTATGTATGTATGTATCTATGTTCCTGTGTACACTGTGTTTATGTCTGTGGAGGCCAGAGAACAGCTCTGGGTGTTGTTCTTCAGGCTCCATCCATCTTGTTTCTTTTCTGAGACAAGTTCTCTCACTGCCCTGGAACTCATCAAGTAGGGTAAGGTTAGTCCCAGCCCCAGTACTGGGAATATAAATTTGCACTGCCTCACTAGGTTGGTTTTGGTTTAGGTCTGGGGACAGAACTCTGGCTTGCAAGGCAAGCGCTTTAGGGGCTAAGCTGTCTCACCAGAGCCTCCTCCCACTTTTTTTTTTTATTTCTGAAGACAAGGCCTTACTCTGGAGCCCAGACTCGCCTGGAATTCACTATATAGCCTAGGCTAACCTTGAACTTGAAGTAATCTCCCTGTCTCAGCTTCCTTCCAGACACAAGCCTCCAAACCAGACACGTCCCTCCCTTTCAGCCTCTTGTTCTTTCATATAACACGAGTGTACTTACATGTTGTGGATTTAGCATTAGGCGGTGACACAGAACCCTTCGGAGATGGCGTACCTCAGCTCTAACAGAGCATCGGACATATTTGTTCTAGGAACAGTGAAGGGGGAAGAGGACAGGTGTGTGAGGAAGGGGCTGTGGGGAGAGGCTCTCCTTCAAAGAGGCCCTCCCTTCAGCCTTTCTCACCTGAAGGACGTTTTTATTCTTGTCTTTGCCAGAACTGGACGGAAACAGAAACAAGTTAGAGGATTCCATTTTTCCTCTCTTCCCACCTAGATCCATAGCACACTCTTCAAGGGAACAGACACTCCCTCACCCCTTGGCCTTTCCGTAAGTCCCTTAGCCGATTCTGGGGCACCAGTAGTATCATCTCACGCAACCTCTGACCTGCCCCTCACCTCAGCCGCTCCAGGCATAGGCTCAGCTGTTCATCATAGCGGTAATAGTGGGCTTTAGAGTGGTCAAAACTGCTGAAAGGGAGGCCAAGGTTGCTCAGGGCTGGCTCTGAGAAAAAGTAGACATTGAGGCTGGTACAGGTTCCACACCCCCATCCCCCAGAGAGCAATCCTGGGCAGGGAAAATACTCTGAGAGATTTATTTGCCCCCCCTTCTCCCCCAAATGACCACCAAGGACATACCTTCCCCACTGGGCTGGGTGACTCTGTCCAAGCCTCGGGACTGATAGAACTCCCGAATCCGTTTCTCTTCACCTAGGAGGGGGTGAAGGGCGGCCATGTTAATTCTCTTTGTCCTGGCTGTTGACCTCTTTATCTAGATGATTCCCAATAAGACTCTTGTTCACATCAAGCTGCCACCCAGCATGAGAGTCAGGAGGCCCCACGAACACAAGGTGGCCACTCACTGTCTTGCAAGCCTGGTACCAGTTTATAGACTATGTCCTGCATGACCCGATCCAGCTTGAGGTTGAGCAGCGGCTGCGTCTCGTGGATCTTGATGTTGCACATGGGGCAGTACTTGCTGGTCTGCAGGTACTTCACAATACAACTTTTGCAGACTGTAAGGAGAAACGCAGACGCTCAGGCCCTTTGGGACCCCGGCACATAGGGCAAGTGGGACAGACAGCACAGAGGCTTGCAGCCAGCCTTGGTGAGGACAGGGCAGGATCCGGGACACTCACAGGTGTGGAGACACTCTGTGATGGTGGTGGCATCCACGAAGTAGCCGGCACACAGGCAGCAGACGATGTGTTCATTCAGGTCTTTGATCTTCACCCGGACCTCCTCCTGCGGACACACCCCCAGTCACTCCTCACTGGTCTCGCAAACCCACCCCACATCACCTCCGCACTTCCCAGCTCCGGTTCCTGTCACTGGACTCAGGCCGTGGAAGGGGATGGGGGAAATGAGCTCCCCCTCCGCCCAGCAGAGGGCTCCGCGCACAGCGGGTGCTCTCTTCTCCAGGACTCGCCCGACCCTCCTTTCCCTAGGGAGACCAAGCGCCGTCAGTGACACTAAACGCGCAGGCGTCCAAGTCCAGCGTTTGGCAACCGTGCCGGAATCGCGCGTGCGTACCGCGCAACCCACTGCTGCGCAGGCGCACTGGGCGCCTGTCCCGCCACCGCCCGTCCTCTCGCCCGCTTGGGTTCGCACAGCTAACGGACCCCAGCAGTCACCCTGCCGCCCCTGCACCTCGTTCCGTAGCGGGTCCATCTTGTACACTGACTGGAGCTGGTTCCGAAGCCTCATCGCGATCGCAATCTGGCCCCCCTGAGGAGACGCCATCTTAAAGGCTGATCCCAGCCCGCCACTTCCGGTACCGCCTGCGGGGCGGGACTTGTCTCATAGCAACGAGGGCCTCAAATTCTCCGGATTGGCTAATCTTCCGGCACACCCCGCCCTCACCCCTTCGCTCTTTCCCCGTGTGCTCACCTGAGCCCGCTGGCCCCCCCTCCCCGTGGTCATTAGGGAGTGTGGGGGGGTGGTGGTCGTGGAGCAGGGTCCCGGTATTGCACGCTCCCACGGGCGTCCTTCCGACGGCGCGCACCCGATCTCTGGACCAACTTCAGGAGCTTGTGATAGATAGCCCGTGCCCTCCGACCCCGAGGCCGTGCGATCGCCGTCCGCTGCTGCTCCGGAGAGTGGGAGTCCTGGGACGCGACCTCGCCTGGGACCCCGGGTCCTCACCCTGCAGTGCGACCCTACCCGGCTGCTGCGGCGTCCGCGCTGCGGAACTGCGTCCGGGTGGCGGGCCTTCTCCCCGCTCCACCGTGGGAGTTTCTCCCGGCTTCGCGAAGTCTCGGAGAGGGTGCTTGGGGTGGGGTGGGGAGGGAGAGACCCTCCGGGAACGTGGTGATCTTACCCCCCACTCTCTCGCTGCTGCCGGGGGTGGGGGGAATAGGCCCTGGTTAATGATGATGATTTAATCATCGGCGCCTGCGGAGGCCTGGGATAGACTAATGCAGAGCAGATGCCGAAGGAGGAGGGGAGGACTGACAGCGAAGATACTTGGGCGCGAGTGCCTGAAGTAGCATAGGCCCAGGCCCCCATTGGGTGAGGAGCGGGGGGGGGGGGGCGGGGGGTAGGTACACTGTCATCACTGCGTTCTTATAGCGAGCGAAATTGAAAAATAAAAAATTTACTCTGAAGCGTTATTAGCACCGAGTACAATTGGAGATTGGAGCCAGAGGGGAGATAACCACCGGAACATTGAAATGCTCTCTGAAAAAGATGGAACTCTGTGTAGGCATGATTGACACATGGATGAGGGGTATAAGTGTGATGGAAGTAGGAAAGAAAGGTAGCATGGAGAGGACCGATCAAGAAAATAGAAGTACCGGGCGGTGGTGGCGCACGCCTTTAGTCCCAATACTTGGGAAGCAGAGGCAGGCAGATCTCTGTTAGTTCGAGGCCAGCCTTGTCTACAAAAGCTAGTTCCAGGACAGGCTTCAAAGATACGGAGAAACCCAGTCTCGAAAAACCAAAGAGAGAGAGAGAGAGTTCCAAGACAACCGAGACTGTTACACAGAGAAACCCTGTCTCAAAAAAAAAAAAAGATAGATAGATAACAACAAATGTACGGATTGGGAGTGGTAGTAGAAGCAATGGGGCCTAAAAGGGTTGGAATGATGAGACTGATGGCAACAGGTACCTGACAGAAAGGAGAGAGTGTGTGTATGCATGCATGTGTGTTACCCCGTGAATGGGATAAAGTGTTCTTTTCAGAATGGAATACATAAACAGCGAGGAAGTACCAATGACTTGTTAATCAACTAATTACAGCTATGGTTTACCTAGTCCATGCTACCCTCATCACAACTCAGGCCTTGCAGGTCTCAACCACTTTCTTCCTGTCCACCACTGCTCCCGCTCCTGTCCCTTCTTCCCACAGCATGGAATAGTGATTCTGATCATAGGTTGGACAGAACATAGCGTTTCTGATGGATGTTTCGTATTTCGATTGTGGTGTTAGTTTAATGGGCATTTACATCTGTGGAGACCAGTCAGAGTATACACTTTAAAAACTTGCAGCTTATTGTAAATTAGATCTCAATAGAACTGTTAAAAAAATTAAGGAACAGGCCTGTAATCCTAGCACTTATGAGGTAGAAGCAGGGGGAATCAGGAGTTCAGGGTCATCCTAAGCTACACAGCAATTTTGAAGCCACCCGGAGCTACATAAAACTGTCTCAACAACAAATACAAGCAAGCAATAAGTAAATCATAAAATTTAGAAAATCAGATTGTTGAGCCAAGAGTGGTGGCACACACCTTCAATTCCAGCGCTCAAGGCAGAGGCAGTTGGATTTCTGAGAGTGAGGCCAGACAGGGCTACACAGAGAGACTCTGGAAAAAAACTGAAAACTAAAATAAAAAATTAGATCATGTTCAGCCGGGCGGCGGTGGCGCACGCCTTTAATCCCAGCACTCGGGAGGCAGAGGCAGGCGGATCTCTGTGAGTTCGAGGCCAGCCTGGTCTACAAGAGCTAGTTCCAGGACAGGCACCAAAGCTACAGAGAAACCCTGTCTCAAAAAACCAAAAGAAAAAAAGAAAAAAAAAAGAAAAATAAAAAAATTAGATTATGTTCTTTCCTTTTTCTGTTTAAGATATTTTAGCACTGAGGTTACAGCTCTGTAGTGAGTGCTTGTCCCAGGCTTTGGTCATCCTTAGGAACACGCACACACACATGCACGCACACACAACTTAACAAACCTAGGGACTGGAGAGATGTCTCCGATGTCTGCTCTTTCAGAGGACTTGGGTTCACTTCCCAGCACCCACAAAAAGGTTTACAACAATCTGTCACTCCAGCTGCAGGTCCCATGCCCTAGCATGGCCTCCACGGTCATTATACCGTGTTTGTGGTGCACATATATACAGGAGGCAAAACACTCATGTACATCAACTTCAGAAACACAAATAAGCCCCAAACTTGATAGTTTCCCTTTTCCTTCAGAATAGAAGTCTAACACCTTGTGTGGTTTCCCCAGCCACACTGACCTCCTCGCTGTCTATTCCATAAAAACACTAAAATGGGGTCTGCTTCGACACACTGGCCATGCATGCTTTCTCCCTCTTTCAGGTTTCTTTGAGGCTTCTGGGTTCCCACTGCACAAACTATTCACTTAACGTCCTTGCTTTTTTTTCTTCTTACCATATTTTAGCACTGTTAGCATCTGTTTTGTTTTGTTTTTTGAGTTGATCTCACTATGTAGCCCTGGCTGCCTGGAACTTACTAGATAGATCAAACTTGGCTTTAAACTCACAGAGATCCACTTGCCTTTCTCTGCCTTTCAAGTGCTGGAATTAAAGGCAAGTGCCACCACAGCAGGATCTCTTTCTTCAGATAGATAGATAGATAGATAGATAGATAGATAGATAGATAGATAGATAGATAGATAGAAAAAAGTGTGGGCCTGAGGATGGCTCAGTGGTTAAGAGTTTACTGCTCTTTGAGAGGACTCAGGTTGGGGTTTCAGTTCCCAAGTCAAGATGTTCACAACCACCTGTAACTCCAGTTCCAGGAGATCTGATGTCCTCTTCTGGTCTCCATGGGCACTTGCATACATGTGGCACACATAAATTTACACAGGCAAACGTGTATACCCATAAATTAAACAAAGAGATCTTTTAAACATGTAACTTAATTTGCATATGTGCATGTGCACGCTACAGTGAGCACACATGTATGTGCCTGCATGTGTACTGTAGGCCAGAGAACAAACTCCAGTGTCCTTAGGATCCTGAGGAGAGAGAGGATCCTTGAGAATGAGGTTCCGCTGACTGGCCTGTGACACTCCTGTCACTACCTCCCCAGTGCTCCCCCACACCCAGCTTTTCCCAGGGATGCTGGGGACTCCACTCAGATCTGAACATCTGCATAGCAAGCTCTTTATTGCCTGAGCTATTTCCTGAGCCCCCCTCTTTTATTTTATCCTTCCTTCCTTCCTTCCTTCCTTTCTGAAACGCCCACAGTATTATTCCAGCTGACCTCAAATTTGTGATCCTCCAGCTTCAGCCTCCTAAAGTAGCTAGAATTACAGGCACACACCACCATCTCTCTCTTTCTCTGTATTCTATTATATCGCCTTATAGAGTATATAGATATACTATTAGTTTATAGTATTTTTCTAGTTTTTAATCTGCCTTTTGTATTCGAATGTAAGTTTCCAGAGCTAGGTAGCTCCTTCCCTCTGCTGTTCATATCTGTATCTCCAGATCTGAGCACATAGTGGGTGTCAGAATATTCTGTATGGTGGCTGGAGGGACAGCTCATCAAGAGCACTCACTGCTCTTGCAGAGGACATGAGTTCAGTTCCCAGCGCCCATGTTAGGCAGATGGCTGACAACTACCTGTAGCTCTAGTTTCAGGGGATCCAACTCCTGGCCTCTAAGGGCTCCTGCGCATATTGTAGTGCATATAAAGCCAAAGAGGCAAACACACGTGGTTATAAAATTTAAAGAAAACTTTTAGAAATATTCTGAATGAACAAATGAAAGAATGTAGGTGATGGTGACAGCTTAGAGTAAGGGTTTAGCAGTGGAAAGGAAAGACTGTACTGGAAATGAAGCACACCTGTTAATCCTAGCACCCAGAAGCAGGAAGATCAGAGTTCAAAGCTAGCTGTGGCTACAATAGCAAATTCATGGCCTGAGCTATAGAAGACTCTGTCCAAAGGCGGAGGAGGCTCCATGTTAAATTTTAAAGGAAAGTATGGCAGAAGGAAGCAGCTAGGGACCTGACTGGGTAGGCCTGGGTAAGTAAAGGCTGAATAAGCATCTTGAGGAGTGGGCATTTCCTGCAGCCTGTTGCACTTAAGGTGGTTTCAAGAGAGAAGGGTGGAGTTGGCCAGAAAGCTAGGACAGAAGTGAGACTGGAGAGATGAGGCTCAAGTGGCAGATGGCAGTGCTGTCTGGGTGGTGTGGGAATTGAGGCCACTGGAATGGATGAAACCTCAACAGAGATAAAAGCTAAATTCAGTCCCCTGAAGTCCTCTCTGCAGCAGCAGATGCAGAGCCAGCGGAGGATTGCCATATGCAGTAACAATGGAAGTCCATGTTACAGAATTCGAGAGAAGCATAATAAAACAGGGCGGGGGAGGCAGCTCAGCGGTGGGGCACTTGCCTAGATGCATGGGCCCTAGGCTCAATTCCCAGCGCTCAAAACAAAGCCAAAAATGAAAAGCAAAAGAAACCGAAATAGAAGCTAAAGGAAAGGACATCTCGAGGATTGATGACATGGACCAGCAGGTGAAGGTGATTGCTTCTAAGCCTGATGACCTGAGTTTAACCCCTGGGACCCACATGGTAGGGGACAACAGAGGTGGTCCTCTGACCTCCACACTCATACTGTGGTACATCTGCGCACACACACACGCGTGCGCGCGCGCACACACACACACACACACACGCACATACACACGCGCGCACGCACGCACACACACACACACATACCACACATGGACATGCACACGCACATACATGCACATACACACACACCACACCACACATGCACACACATGCACACACACACATGCACACACACGTACACACATACACGCACACACACAAAATGGTGGGAGACAACAGAGGTAGTCCTCTGACCTCCACATTCATACTGTGGTACATCTACACACACACACACACACACACACACACAGAGAGAGAGAGAGAGAGAGAGAGAGAGAGAGAGAGAGAGAGAACTAAAAATAAATGTAATCTTAATTTTTTAAAGAAAAAATTAAGAAAAAAAGAAAATTTAAGAAATAATTGGTTGCAAGGTGTTCCTCAGAAGGCAGAAGCAGGGGGATTCTTGTGAGTTTGAGGCCAGTCTGGTCTACAGAATATGTTCCAGGCCAACCAGGGTTACATAATGAAACCTGCACTCCCCCCCACCCCCACACACTGTGCAATAAAAAAGAAGTGGTGTAGAAAAACCAGTCTCCTCTGGGCTAACACAGGATAGCTGAGAAGGAAAGAAATGTAGACACAACGTGGGCATGACAAGGGAAAGAGGAGATGAAAAAATTCACCTGAGAAGTCAGGGAAAGACTGTTCACATGAGAAAATTCTGATATAGCTGGGCTGATGACAGACGTGGTGGCAAAGAGTTAGGACCAACTTGAAGAACAGCTAACACTAGGGAGAAGGGGAAGGGAAGGAGCCGAGGTGGGGCACTCAGCTTCTTCAAGCAAATCAGAAACTCAGGTGGGGCACTCAGCTTCTTCAAGCAAATCAGAAACTCAGGGGTAAATGTACCGGTATGATGGGACAGGCCTATAAACTCAGGATCTGGGAGGTCAAGCGGAAAAGTAGGAGGATGGAGAATTTAAGACCACTGTGGGCTACATAACAAGACACAATCCCAAATATTAAAAAAAGAAGGGGCAGGGGAGAAAGGAAAGAAAACACATGTGGGGGTGTGTCACAGATGCACATGGAAGGACAGGAAGAAGCACTTACCTAGAACCTCCATCTTTAACTTGAACTAGAAGGAACCATTCAAGCAGAGATAAGGCAAGAAGAGAAACTCCTAGGTGGAGCTGGCAAAACTGAATGACCTCGGCCCTACTGTCAGGTACTAGATGGTTTCCTCACTAGCTCCCAGATGTGTGTGTACTGCCGATGGTGACCATTGTCCTCGAAAGGTCGCCAATGGGTGATTGCCACCTGCGCAGACCTCAAAAGGTAAAAGCCAGGTCTTCACCACCTTGCCTGTTTCTCCGTCACTGACTCGCCCTTGGACGAGTTCAGAAGGATTTATTCAGTTTGGTGAGAGACACGGGTACTTCCCTCCTTGAAGCTCATCCTCCTGAGCACACCTGCAAGCCAGTCCCTCTGCAGGAGACTGCCTTTCTAGGCCAGGTCCCTAGACTCCCATGGAGCAGAAGGCTTTGCTTGGGGCTTCATGTTAGGAGCACCTTCCCTCTGCAGCTCAGAACAGGGAGGGTCCTGTGGAAGGTAGGAGAAGTGATAGTGTTCTCTAGGAAACATAAAAAGCACCAAAGCCAAATTGCAGCCCCCGTCCCGCGCACCCTCTGTGGCCAGTGCGGTAGAAGGAATAGCTGAAAAGGATAGAGGTGGCCAAGGTGGGAGAGGGCTCTCACACAGTACTGATGCCCTCCTGGGTCCGGAACCGCTATCCTCTGTCGCCCCCCAACCCCCCACCCTCGCAGGCTTCTGAGAACACTGGAAAGGAGGGCCCACTTTTATCTACTTTTATGTTCCTGTCCAGATGCCCAAATATCCTGGTTCCCAGGAGAGAAAAGACCCCTTCACCCTGCCCCAGGCGCCAGGCTGCCAGCCCATCTGCTGGGAGAAAGGAGGGGCGCCTTTCCCTGGGGGATCCTGGAGAAACAACTAGAACTATTATAGGGAGATCTACACTTGCTAGACACTTCGCTTCACGCGGGAAAGCCGCAGGGTGGAGCAGATCTCTGAGGTGGGCAGGGGTGAGGGTCCAGGCTTGGCAGAGCGGGGCGGGGTCTTCTGGCCAGGATGTATCCAAGGCAAGCTGAGCAGCTCCTCCGTGCCCACCCGCTGCCCCCCTCCCTGGGCCCAGTCTCACCGGCTCGGAGGCGCCAGGGCCCCCCCTAGGGCCGGGGCGGGCTGGGGAAGGTAATGTAATTCCGGCCCAACTAACCCGATTATGGCGGCCTGCACCGGGCAGGGTGGCGGCGGGGGCGTGTCTTCGGCGAAGGGGCCCGCCCGGCAGGGGTCCCGTCCAAGAGAGGGACGCGGAGGTCACACACTCTCAGCTCCTGGGTCCGCGCCCAGAGGTCACAAGGTCACCGAGCCGCTTCATCCTTCCCCCACTCTCCTTGGCTGGCAAGCTCCGGGCCCGTTTTCTGAACCTTGGGTGGGGAGAAGTGTCTGTAGAGTGCGGAGCGGGGAGCCTCCCAAGGCCTAAGAGAGTCCCCAAGAGAAGGGAGGAGAGTGTGTGAGGATAGATTGCCGAGATGCAAAATAGAGTGGAATCCCGCGGTGGAGGCCCGGGTTGGTCCATTTGAGACCTGGGTCCGATTTACAGCAATTTCAGAAAATCGAATTCAAAGAAACAGGGCACCGATTCCTGGCCGGCCAGGACCAGGGTGAGGAGGGCTACAGGAAAAGCCAGGAGGTGTGCCACAACCCCAAGTTCAGATGTTCGTTCCCTGCCCGAGCCCACCAAACACGCCCTGTCACCGTCTGCTTCCCACACCTGGCCTCTTCCTGGGACTCCAGGTCGCGGATCGCCGTCCCCCAGCCGCTTCTTACATAGCCAGGAAGCCACAACGAGATTTGGTCTTAGAGGGCATTTGGGTAGGGGCCACAACGAATCCAGTAGCTGGCCAGCGGCACCCATCGGGAGGCGAAGAGTGGGGGCTGGGGACAGAAGCACCAGCCGAGGAACCCGCGAGGTCGAGGCAGCCCGAAGGCGGAGGCCGGCGAGGATGCGGGCGCACTAGCATCCCGGCTGAGTCAGCGGCCCCTCCCGCGCACCGCGCCTTCCTGATACCCGCGCCCTCCTCTGCCCTGCCTGCGCCTGGCACATCCAACCATCCCTTTCCCTTTAACAACAGGGCCCCGCCCCTGCCCTCCCTCAGCCCCTTCTGGCCACCCGAGGCCGACCTGTCAGTCACTGCCCCTGCTTGAGCTGGCCACCCTTCTCCACACCGGACTCGGGCAGCGGCCTGGGTAGCCTAGTGTCCACCTGCGCTCCCGAGACCCCCGCCCGCCACGCTCCTCCGGGATGCGAGTCCCTTCGCTGACGCCCGGGAGGGGCGGGCACGCGCGCTGCTGCGCCCGGTGCACAGGGATGCTGCTGTCCCGGGGGCCCCGTCGCCCGGCTGTGGCCACTCCTGCCGGCCCCTGAAGCCGCTGGCCGGAGCGCGCCGCCGCCGGGCTCCCGCAGCCGTCAGAGACACCCTTCCTAGCCATCCAGCCTCCGGGTCCTCTCATTTGGACCCATGGAGCCGGCGGTGTTGGCTCCGCACCACCTTCCGCACCACGAACCCATCAGCTTCGGCATAGATCAGATCCTGAGCGGTCCCGAACCCCCGGGGGGCGGTCTGGGCCAGGGTCAGGCGGGCCAGAGCCACGGGGAGAATGCAACGTTCTCGGGTGGATTTCACGGAGCCTCCGGCTACGCTCCGGCCGGCTCATTGGCCCCGTTGCCCAGAGGCTCGGGAGTGGGCCCGGGCGGCGTGATCCGTGTCCCCGCGCACCGCCCGTTGCCGGTGCCGCCGCCCTCGGGAGCGGCCCCCGCGGTGCCCGGACCCTCGGGTTTGGGCGGCGCCGGGGGCCTAGCGGGACTCACCTTCCCCTGGATGGACAGCGGCCGCCGCTTTGCTAAGGACAGGCTTACGGGTGAGATTGCCCAACCCCTTGGCGTTCTTCCCTCGTAGACCCGGTTTCTTCGCTCTTAGCTTTCTGCCCCAACTCTCTTACCCCTTTCTCCCTCCCTCTCTGCTCATTCCCTTGAAACCTCCGCGACCCCACATTTCTCGATCCCACAGAGGAGAGGCAGTAAGGAGAGAGCTGCTGTCGTCGGGTGCATGCGCCCTTCCTCTGCAGTCCTACCGTGCCCACTGTAAGGAGGGACAGAGTGAAGTTTGGGAGGGACCCCATTCTTCCTAGGTCCCTTCTTGAACTATGCCTCAGTGGATGCGGGGCCCCAGTAAGGACTAGGGGCTCTCTTCTTAGTGTCACCTCGGACCACCCCAAACTTTGCCCTGCTCTTCCGCCCCATAGCTGCGCTCTCGCCCTTCTCTGGGACACGTCGCATAGGCCACCCCTACCAAAACCGGACCCCCCCGAAGCGCAAGAAGCCGCGCACCTCCTTTTCCCGCTCGCAGGTGCTGGAGCTGGAGCGCCGCTTCCTGCGCCAGAAGTACCTGGCCTCGGCAGAGAGGGCGGCGCTGGCCAAGGCCCTGCGCATGACCGACGCGCAGGTCAAGACCTGGTTCCAGAATCGACGCACCAAGTGGCGGTGAGGCGAGGGGCGCGGGCGGGTCGAGTGGCGGGGAAGGGCTCTCCGCCACTCTGACCCCGGCTCTCCGCTCGCCCAGGCGTCAGACGGCTGAGGAGCGCGAGGCGGAGCGGCACCGTGCGGGTCGCCTGCTGTTGCACCTGCAGCAGGACGCATTGCCCCGGCCCCTGCGGCCTCCGCTGCCCCCGGACCCGCTCTGCCTGCACAACTCTTCGCTCTTCGCGCTGCAGAATCTGCAGCCCTGGGCCGAGGACAACAAGGTGGCTTCGGTGTCCGGACTCGCCTCGGTGGTGTGAGCGACCCCTTCCCGAGGAGCGCTACCGCGGCAGTGTGCGGTGCCGCCAGCGGAGCGTGTGGAGCAGAAGGCCTGCGACTGTCCTCCGAGGCTCCTCGGCCACCAAGCGGCCCCTGTCCTGCACTTTGACTCTGCCCTTCCACTGCATTTTTGGACCCGCTGGAACTTGGGTCGCGAGGGCAACCTGCAGGATGTAGTAAATGGGGCACGGATGCTGCCATGCACTTGCGATTCTGCCCAGAGTGGGCTCAGAGCTCAGGTTCCACTGGGAAGGGGCCACTGAGCTGGTGTGAAGGAAGATCTCAAGGACATCGGGGTAATGGAAGAGGTGTTGGTAAGCGCGCGCGCGAATGTGGCTGACTATGACAGGGACCAGATTGTCCACCTCATCCCCTCAACGGTAAAACAATCGCTAAGGATTCTTTCTTGACTCAGTCTTACACGTTGTCATGTGTCTAACCTGCGGGCCACTCCCCCATCTTGAGAGTCACACTGCACCTATACTATAGGTAAGATAGCTACTTACATACTCAAAGGATAAAAATAAAGGAGAATCTGGCTCCGGTGCCATACAGGGTCAGAGAACCAAGAGGAGAAGCCAGTTGGACAGTTTATGGGTCCAGTGTTAGAGTGACCAAGGTATACTTTGGGACTGGCAAACCTAAGAATCCAAGACTGGCGATGTGGATGTCAGGAAGTCTGGTGCTGTGGACCAGGAGGGAAAACTGGGGACCTGTGGCAAGATTAACTGTAGGGAAAACTAATGCTAGATCTAGAGAGAAGATTCCGGATGCCTGCCTTTGGGGGAGCTCTCTGACAGCAAAGGGGTGGAGACAATCGGTGAGATCAGAATCTCCAGGGGAGAGAACTCTAGGGTTCCAGGGATTAAACCTTTCTTTTCACCATATTCCACAGATACATTTACAATGTGTGGGATGGTGGTGGCTTCAGAAATGAATAGACTAAGGGCGGAGCGAAGGAGTACCCAGACAGAAGGAAAACATGACACCTTTTAGATAGAAAGAGGAGATGGCTTAGCAGGCTAAGACACTTGCCCCTATTCCTGACCGAGTTTGAGCCTTAGGACCAACCTGCTGGAAGAAGAGAACCAATTTCTACAAATTGTCCTGTCCACTGTATGTGTGTTATGGCATGCTCGTGTATGCACACACACACACACACACACACACACACACACACACACACACACACGATGTAATGAAAAATCAGAAAGACTTCAGAGTATAGGTGAGCCAAAGGCTACTGCAGGCTTTCTGATAGTCAGTCGGTGGGAGGATTGCAAAGCTTTCTGGTCTAAAGGGGGTACTTTGTCTCTTTCCAGTATCCCATCTTGCTTCTGGCAGAGGCTGGAACACTGTGACAAGGACAGAGACCTATGGTAGCCAGACCACTCATGTTCTGTGCTAATGACAGCTATGCAGGCGGCACAAAGACTTGGTCTGAGGTGGAAAGGGGGAAGAGGCTGCACCTGCAGAGGTCGGTGTCATTTCTAAAGTGTCATCTCTAACTCATAGATGTTGTATACGGCACTGGAGAACCAAACTCAAACTCGGCATCATAGGACAAGCTTTTATAGCCCCTAGAAGAGTGCAAGGTTGTGTGGAGTGAGCAGTGTTTGCTCCTTTGCTGGTGGACAAAGGAGAAAGAAAAGTCTGCGTCCTTCTGGCTCCCGTTCCCTCCCCACCCACTGTGTCTTGGATCTTGGGTTCCTAAGACTGGCCGACTGCCTTGGTGCTGTGCGGTGAGGTTGGCTCCATTCCTTAGGCAGTTCACTGCAGAACACAACCATCCCCATATTCGCGAGGAGAGGATGATTCAGGCTCTGCTGATGGCTCTGCCTCAGCAGTTCCTTCTCTCAGCTGATTCAGGAAGTCTCTGCTCTCACTGGGGGGTAAGTTACTCAGGAAGTATGGAGGGGCTAGCTCCACCAGCCTGTGGGAGAAAGTCAGAATGAGATCCTATGTGTCTCCCCTCAGCCCCCTTCACAAACCCTCTTCTTAAGTCCCCCTCCCAGTGTTAGGTTTGGTGAGTGGGGGTCAGGAAACTCACATCTGAGGTTGAATCTCAGAGACGATGTAAAGGCAGTTGTCTTTAGATATGGAGAAGCTGTGGTATAGCACCCAGGCCGGTGGTGGGGCCCTGCGATTTCGGTAGCTGCAATATGAAGACAGCTGGGCTACGTGGTTGTGGGTGAGAAGCAGGTAATTTCCAGCTCCGTCTATGTCTTGGGCCACCTCATTGAAATACAAATACATGGATGGAATAAGTAACAGAACATAGGGGAAAAAAGAAAGAAAAGAAAAGGAGGCCAATACTGGGTGTGGCGGCACACACTGTAATCTGAGCATTAGGGACGCAGAGGCAGAAAGAGTAGGAGTTTGTGGCCAGCCTGAGCTACACAGGAAATCTGAAGTCAGCTTGGACAGTATGAGACCCTGCCTGTCTTATCATTGCCTTTAAGAAGAGAGAAGAGTCACACTTTTAATTCCAGCACTTGGGAGGCAGAGGCAGGTGGATCTCTGTGAGTCTGAGACCAAAGCTACGTAGGAAACCTATCTTGAAACAAAACAAAACAATCAAACAAACATCCCCCCACACACACACAAGGAGAAAAAAAGGGAAGAAATGAGGAGAAAAAAATGAGAGAGCATGAAAGGATTAAGAGTATTGTGGAGCCTAAAAGTGAATCTTCAGTTGTGGTCTGGTCCTTGCTTCACCATATGGCATTTTCCATGGCCCCTTGTCCTCTAACCCTTAGATTCTTCGTTCTAAGAAATCATGTGTGTTTGTCTGTGTTCATGGAAATACGTGTGTGTGAATCTTCAGGTCATTCCTCAGGTGCCACCCACCATTTTGGAAAGTGCCAACAGGCTAGGGTGGCTGCTAGACAGACCCAGCCCCCCCCCAGAGTCTCTGCCTCCCCAGTGGCAGAATTACAAGTGAACCCATAGTTCTGGGGACCAAATCTATCTCTGAGACTGAAGCAAGGTGCTTAGCCTATTCAGCTCTTCCCCTAGACACCCCCCAGGCCTTTGATCTTTTCCCTAAAATTAAAATAATATTTATTTATTTTATTTTATGTGTATGAATGTTTTGCCTGCACATACATATGTATGCACACCATGTGCCTACCCTTGAAGGTTAGAAAAATGTTGAATTCTCTGGAATTGGAGTTGAGGATGAACCTGGGTTCCCTGGGGCCTCTGAGGAGCAATAAGAGTCCTTAACTGTTAAGCTCACCTTCCAGCCGTGCCCTCACTCCTTTTGGAGACAGAATCTATGTAGCCCTCGCTGTCCCAGAACTTACTCTGTAGACCAGGCTGGCCTCAAACTTAGAGAGCTCGGCCTGCCACGGAGTGCTGGGATTAGAGATGTGCACCACCACATCGGGCAAAGCGCCCTTTCATTCTATCAAGTTCCCTTCCGCCGCCTCCCCAACCTTGAGGAAGAATCCTGACAGCAGCGCTCTCTGAAGGTCTCTGCGGTTCTGCTCAGAGCCAAAGGCTGGCTGAGACAGGGGAAGCTCAATCTGTTGCATGAGTTCCACGAGCTCCGCTCGGAGTTTACGGGCTTGGCACAATGCTGCCCAGTTCAGACCCCGAGCCTGACACCAAACCTCATCGGCTCCACCTAGGAGAAGAAAAGAAACAGCTATGATTAAGTCCTTCAGACTGGCACAAAGAATGACCCCCGGCAGAGGGCCTCCTCTTCCTGCACACACAGAGAGGTCTGCTGGCTGATTGGGTATTTCCTGGGAGTCTTTGAGGGTGTAGAGTGAGCCACTTACTTTGTACAAAGGCTTCATAAATCTGGATCAGCGAGCTGTGATCGCCATCTGCATGTTCCAGGGCCCGACGCAAGGCAGCTTCTTCTGCACACAGTGGAGGTCCCGTAAACCCAGGAGCAGCTGGAGGCGGAGACAGGAAGGTGGTTGGAGAGGAACCAGGAATGACAGCAGCACAGACAGACTACTGAAGAAGCAGGAGTAACCCTCCGGGAGCTTAATTTAAAAGAAAATGGATTCCTGGGTGCTCTGGGCTCCACTCTTCTCTGGAGATGCAGCCAGCCCTTCACAGCCAAGGCTCTGCATCTGGGGATTCAACCAACTGCCGACTGAAAGTATTCAGAGAAAACTGCATCTCTAGAGGACATGCAGATTGTCCTTTGTTGTTATTTCTTAATAACATAGGGTACCATTTGCATAATGTTTGCACACAGTCCAGGATACTGTCAGTGACCTGGAGGCTATGCAGCAGCAGCAGAGGATACCGGAGAACAAGCACAGGTTATGTTCAAGCACTCCAGCATTTTATCCCAGAGACTGAAGCACTGTGGGCTATAGTATCCACAGAGAGTCCTGGAACCCATCTCCCACAGATACTGGTGGCTGGAGGTGCAAGTCTTTGCCTTTAAGGAGATTAGAATCTGGTAGGAGAAAGGTCAGGCAGATGAACCTCAGTGGGGTACTTGCTGTACAAGAATAAAGGCTTGAGTCTGAATCCCCACCACCCACATAAAACAAAAACCAACCAACCAAACAGAAAAATGACATTGCTGTAACCCCAGAACCTAAGAGGCAGAGACAGGCAGATTGGGGGAGCTTGCTGTCCAGTCAGTCTAGCAGAAAAATGAGCTCCTTCCTCTGGCCTTTGCGTGCAAGGACACTGATGCATCCACACACACACCCGCCCAAGTCTGGTAGGAGAGTTCAACAAGGAAGTGGAAGAGTAAGAAAAACGAGTGTGTCTGGCATTCTGGAAGAAAAGAGAAGGTGAGCTGATCCAGGCTCTGGTGGTGGAAATGAGGGCAAAGTGGGAGAAAAGCCCCAGCTCTTTGAGTCAGCGTCAGAAGTGTGAGGGGAGAAGGGACAGAGGGACCATTTGAGACTGCGGGACGGACGGCATGGCACAGAGGTTAATGGCACGGCTTATTTGGAGCACTAGAAGCCATCTGGTTTGGGTGGGACGAGTGACACGTGGCAGAAGGGCAAGGGAAGCTGGGGAGGTCTGGATAGTCAGGTGCAGAAGAGTAGGCACAGTCTAGGAGGCAGAAGAGCTCCAAGGAAGGCTAAAGTGAGAAAGTCCAAGTGTCCTCCACGTGACTGGTTAGGAGCTCAGGGCAGGAATCCAGCTGAGCAGGGAGGAGGATCCCACACTGGCTTGGGCCGTGATTATGCAGAAGGAGCTAAAAGGAAAACTCTAGAGGCGGATGAGCACAGGAGAGTGGTAGGATTATCAGAAACAGAACAGAGAGGGAAAGACAGGTAAGGGCGGGTGGGGGCAGAGAGCCTGAGCTCAGTTCTGAGCTGAGATGCTAGGGACTAGTCTAGCGGAGACACTTATTAGGAAAGCCAGGAATGTGGCATGTGCCTGGCGTCCTACTACCTGGGAGACTGTGGTAGGAGGAATGCCGCAAGTTCGAGACTAGCTTGGGATATACAGTGGATTTCAGGCCAGCCTGGGCTACAGAGGAAAACCCTGTCTTAAAAAAAAGTAAAACTGGGGCTGGAGATATATTCTTCCTGAGGTCCTGAGTTCAGTTCCCAGCAACTACATGGTGGCTCACAGCCATCTATAATGAGATTTGGCGCCCTCTTCTGGTGTGCAGACAAAACACATGGACAGAACACTGTATACATAATAAATAAATAAATAAATAAAAATCTTTTTTAAGATCACACACATACACACACCCCTGTCACCTGGACTCCTGAGTTTGACCCTCAGAACCCATATATTAAAAGCCCTGGCTACTCTTGCAGAGGACCTGAGTTTGGTTCCCAGCAGTTACATGTGGCTCACAATCACATAAAATTCCAGGTGTGTGTGTGTCTGTGTGTGTGTGTGTGTGTGTGTGTGTGCATGTGTGTGTGTGTGAGAGAGAGAGAGAGCGAGATCAGGATCAGATGCCCTCTTATGGAACCCACAGGTACTGCATGCTGTGATGTAGAGATAAGAGATGGATACACATAAAAATAAAATCTTAGGGGGGTAGTCTTCAGGAGTTGAATGTCTCTTTTCCTCTTCTTCCATTTCTCCCCATACCCTTCTTTCTTCTTCTTCCTCCTCACCTCCTTTTTGCCTCCCCATCTCCTCCTTCCTAAGTTCTAAAAAAAAAAAATGGTACTGGGGAGGGGAGGATGGAAGCCAGGAGTGGTGGCATAGACCTTTTATATCCCAGGACTTCGGAGGCAGAAGCAGGTTGTGAGTTCGAGGCCAGCCTGGTCTACATAGTGAGACCCTGTTTGTCTGTTTGTTTGTTGTTTAAATGGCACTGGCAGAGAGCTGCAAAGCACAGTCTGAGATTTCGGTACAGAAGCAGCACTGTGAACTGTGGGTGTGGATGGGCTTGCTCAGAATTCTCGGAATGAGAAGACACACAGGCCAAAGTTTAGAGCCCTGAGGGGAGTTTACGTTGGAAAAGCAGAGGATGAGAATTCCAAGGACAAGATGAAGACAGAATGGCCAAAGAGGTGGGATGAAAACTACAGGATGCCGGAAGTAATGGTGCACACCTATAATCCCAACATCCAGGAGACTGAGCAACAAGGGTCTCAAGTTCAAGGCCAGCTTGGGCTCCATAGAAAGATCCTGCCTCAAAAAGAAGGGGATGGCTGGGGAGGTGGCTCAGTGGTTAAGAGCACTTGTTGTACAAGCATGAGGACCTGAGTTCAAATTCCAGGCACCAGTGAAAATGCCACCTGATGTGGCCAAACACAACCTGTAACCTCAAAACTGCAGGGGGAGGAGACAAGAGGACCGCTTGGGCTTGAGGGACGCCAGCCTAGGTCCAGATTCAGGAAGAGACCCATTCTCAAGGGAATACAGTAGAGAGTGACAGAGCGTGAGTAGGAACCCGACACCTCTGGCCTCACAGTGCATGTGTTTTCACGCCCATGTGTAAGCACTACACACAAATAAAAAAAACAGAATTCCACTCCCCAAAGAAATCACAAATAAAAATGGTAACACAGAGGCATAGGGAGGAGACAGTTTAGTTTAAAGTGGAAGTGGTAAGCATTCTTGTGTCAGAAAGTTGTGAATAAATGCTCAAAGTGTCCCTTGAGTTAAATATCTGGAACCTCACTAGATAGTTGCCATTCGGGGGTGGGAGGGTATGGTTTTGCTGCTGGAACTCAGCAGGTAAGATTTCCATAGGGAAAGGCGGGGGTGGGGTGGTGGTGGTTGTGGTGGTGGTGGCAAGGGACAGGGACATAGGAGGACAGGTGAGTGGATGTAGTCACAGTGTGGGTGAGAAGATGTACCCCGAGTAGAAAGAAGCATTAGAGAAAAGGCTAGGAGATGTTAGGGAGAGATGGGGAAACATCTGGCTCTTTAGGCACTATGAAGGGTGAAGGCTGCTGCAGCTGAAGAACCAGTGAGTCTGGCTTCACCCCAGAGAAGGGCTGAGCAGCTGCCTAACATAACATTCCCAGCACAGCAAAAACCCAAAGTCCCTACTAACACGTGACAGGATTCCTAACCCAAGGAAGATTAAACCTAGAAATGTACCAGTGAGCATGGCAGCGAGAGTGAGCATTTCATCCACACAGTTAAACTCGCAGGAGGCCAGCAGGGCTTTGGCCAGCTCAGGGGGCAGGGGAAACTCCGACAGAATGATCCCAAGATCCGACAGGTCCCCATCGTCATCCAGGGCAGCCAGATAGTCCAAGTCTTCCAGGGCCTGCATCAGTGCTTCTGGTGCTGGTATGGACACAAGGCTTCAACCTCAGGTCTGAGCCTGCAGTCAGAGGTAGCCCCGGGGCAGGATGGGGGCTCACCAGGCCGGTCCAGGAAGTGGCATTCCCCTGGCTCTGCAATCTGTTTCCTCATGAGTAGCAATACCAGGGAGCTCAGATTCTCCTCAAACACTTTGGGATGGGGCAGCGGGAGAGCCTCTAGTTCTAGGATTGACTCAGAGTACAGGCGGAGGCAGGATCCTGAGAGGAGAAAGGCCAGGGGAACTAACTTCTCAGGGCTTGTGTGAGATTGTTTTGGGGGTTCTGAGGCAAAGGCTCTTACCTGGTGGGGACCCCCTGGCCCGCAGTCGTCTTGCCTCTGCCTGACACTTGCTAATTGGTCTCAAAACCTGGGATTCTGCCCGGATCCGAGGATTGTAAACCTGTTATCCAGTCCCCAAACAAGGCCAAGACAGATCAGAGCGGTCCCTTTCCAGCTGAAGCTCCACTCCCCCTCGTTTCTCTCACTCACACTGCGAAGTTCCAGTCCCGAGTCAATGACATGTCGGATGGACGGGAGGGAGAAGGAGAAATCTGCCAGCCAATGAGTGACCACGATCTTCCGGACACTCACGCCTGTGTCCTCATACACAGCTTGGATGGCCTGACCGCAGCCTGGGTAAAGGGGCAGTACCCGTGGTGGAGGCCCTGGGACAGCCAATGTCCCCAACTCCCTGGACAAGGATTCACAGCACAGGGAAATTTCCTAAGGAGAGGGGTGGGGCATTAGGGCAGGTCTCCCCTTTTTTGGGGGGAGCACAGTTTTTTTGACAAACTGATGAATGCTAAGGCTTTTCACTCATAGAAAAAAATACAAAAAAATACGTATTTCTAAAGGTGAGGTCATAATTTCAATTAGCTGTGCATACAGTTCTGCATTATAATGCAGAATTTTAAAAGGTGGGCAGCAAATTTCTTCATTTTGAAATCTTTGGTTTCCCACTAAGACTCTCGCAGAGCAAACACAATCACTGCTCCGAACGAACGTGTGTTGCCCCATTTCTGGGACCGGAAGGCAGCACTAAATGCTTCCCATAATCCACTTTGTCATTTTGTTTACCTCCTCGCCCGGCAGGTACACCAGCACATCTCCTGGCGCCTCCTCTTGCCGACACAGCTCAAGCACAGCTAGGCAGGCAGCTTCCACTATGTCACTAGGGACAGTGTCTCTGTAGACAAGAGTGGGATCTCCACCAGGATCTCTGGGTACACGCACAATAGGAGAATTGCCCCAGAAAGCTTGGAGTTTGGGTTCAAGATCTGGGTCAGTAACCACAACCACTCGGGGATCCCCCGGAAGGTTTTTCAGTCTGGTGTCTCGCAGGAGACCCTGCAGTAAATCTGAGGCCACTGACCGCTCCTGAGCCTCATCCAGGATCAGCACACTCCAGGCTCCAGGGCCCCGGGTGGAGGCTACTTCCTGCAGAAGCAGCCTGTCCCAGCAGAACCTGTTGGCATTGGTAGTGGGCAAGGAGTCAATGAGGACACCGACCAGACCCAAATTCAAAACCTTTCCCCCAAGGTGCCTAGATTTTGAAACTGAAGGTCAGAAAAAGATGTTGTCATGGATTTCCTAAGCCTGTGGACCACTAAGTGTGGTCCCACCTCTTTGCTGAGGATAGCTGGTTCACACACCATAACCTGTATCTTGGGGTGAGGGTGAGGGGATGGGCTAGACAACTGGGCTTATTTCCACTAGTAAAGGGAACAGGGCTGCAAATGGCCCACCTGAGCATGGTGCTGGGCCCCGTGCAGTCCTCCTGAGGAACGCTGTATCCAATCTCATGACCCAGGGTCAGGTCCATCTCATCAGCCACCCTTGAAGCCAGGCTCATGGCTGCTAGAGGGTAGGGCTGAGTGACAGTAACTTGGCCTGTCTGGAACCCCCTGGCCAGTGCAAACTCTGCACACCATTGAGGAATCTGGGGTGGGGAGAAGGAAGGGTCATGGTCAGGGGATTGAGGACTGGAGACAGAAGAGCGCAGGAAATATGGCCGATTGAATTGGGATTCCTGAACGCTTACCACCCTGAGGCCAGCCAGTCCCATCTTCATTTGCCCACCTCTCCCACATGCCCATTCTTTACCCAGGAAAAGGCACACTTAACCCTGCCCTCTGTCCACTCCCAGAATCCTCCTCCACCTGGGTGCTCTTGCCAGAGCCGGGCTCCCCAGACACCAGCACCACTCCAGTGGGGCTACTCTCCAAATGTTCCAAGAACAGGAAGCGAGCAGCCCAGATGGGCAAGGCTCTGCGCTGCTCAAGCAGCTCATAGTAGCCGGAAGAGAAGGGGAGCCCATCAAAGGGGTTCACAGCCAGTTCAGACTCTTCTGCCAGCCCAGAGGCCATGGAGGCTGTCCATAGAACCTACGGGAAGCAGGGCAGCCAGTAAGGCCTTGGATCTGGTGGTTGATACCGAATTCGCATCTCAGCTTGATCCCCAACCTCAGCCCATAGAGGATAATGCCTTGGGGTCCATCCTTCCCAGCGGCACTTGCTTGCCAGGAAACAGTGCTGGGTGTTTCTAAGGAGTCATCACAAGTGGACTTTTACCCTGTTGTAGTTGGGACAGTAAAGACCTTGTGACTAGCACAGGGCCCCTTGTGGGCATCAGGAATTACGTGAAGCATAGTAATCTGTGGGAAGGACCCAAGGTGGGAAAAAGTAAGAAATCTGGGAAAGAGAGCGAGCGGGACAGCAGGGCCATAAGGATCCTGGATTCAAACCTGCCAGCAGCTCTGAGACGTGTCAGGATAGCAGCCAGTTCTGGACACACCCAGCCAGTCACCACCAACCCAGACCCGCCTGAAGTACAAAGGTAAATTCTGGCCCCACCCTGAGGCTGAGCTCCAACTCCAATCCCGGAGCTTGCTTTTAGGGGTGGGGCCTTTTGCTCCACCTTAGTTAATTTAGCTAGGAACCCGTGGAAAGGCGGTTCCTGCCACCACACTGAGCATGTGTGAACCTGACAGGCCTGTGCTCGTGAAATGCATTCTGGGACTTGTAGTTTTCCAGTGATAGCCTCCCACCATAGCCAAGCTGGGATCCAGTTTTCTTCAGTTTCATGGGGATCATCCTCACCCATATACTCTCCGATTGAGGAAAAGGAACCTGCTTGAGGGGCCTTTGACACCCAGAGAGGCAACAGAGACCTTGAGTGAAAACCCTGAATTTAATGTGACATTGGGGGAGCTCCATCCCTCCCTTTTTACCACCCACTCATCCCGCCTGATGTGAGCTGGATGAGGGCTGCCCCCAGTTTCCGTCCTGCGGCTCTGGGTACCATCCTGTTCCTTTGGGCTCAGTCAGCCTCCTGGGCCTGTTTCTCTCTGAATCTCCTGTGGGACATGGGAGAGACAGTGTGTAGACTTTGTCACATTAGCTTCATTGGGCTCTTCTCCAACTTGCTCCTTCCTACATATCGTCCTCTCACCCCCTCACCTTCTCGCATATTCATACAGTGCCTGCTTGCGCTCCTGCAGGCTCTCCTGCCGGGCCCAGGAAGACTTGGCAAATGTTAGGGCTGTGGGCTGAGGGGTCACCAGGCCAGAGCTGGGGAACTGAGGTGATCACAATGTCAGAGGGCTTGCGAAGTCATCATCATTAAACACCCATCGATGCCTACTTTGCAAGAGAGGCACTGTGCTAGGGTCTCAACATCAAAAAGAGAGTCAGGGAGAGGGAGCAAAGAGACTGCCCCGACCTGCCCTAAGACTTGGCCTTCATTTATCCCTGGGTCTCACCTTTGGGGCAGAGGCTGTGGGCAGGGGCTGAGTTCCCTCAGTGACATCTTCAGGCATGAAAGCCACAGCCCCCTCAAGCAGATTTGTGATGGTCAAGTCTACACACCCGGTTCTGGCTGGGAAGAGAGGGGCAGAGTGTCCATTTCCTGTACACCCTCTCTGCCACAACCCACTTTTCCTGTATCTGTCATTCTGTGAGGCTATCCTGTCCCGTACCCAGGTCTCTCTGGATGATATTCAATGGCACATGGGGCAAAACCTCCTTGACTCTTTGAGCCAGCGTTGTCATCTGCACATTAGGAGGACTGGGAGAAGAAGGGAAAGAAGACTGTGCTGTTAAAAAAACAGAAGCATTGGTGAGTAGAGAGCTAACGAGGCGGCTGACAAGCACACACCACTAAAGCCACCACAGGAGGCAAATGTCTCTGCACAGAGACCACACACCTGACGGCGGGCGTACTCTGGGGTGTCTCTGTCGCTTCATGTGCTCTGCTTTGTCTGCTGGAGTGAGCCGGGTCCCTGTCTGGCCCAATTCCTTGGCCACCAGCTAGGGAGAATTGTTAGGCTATAACTGCAGCCCCTTCAGGCCTTCTTCCCAGCCCCCGAAGAGGGGCCCCACCTCCACCGCCTATGTTCACTACCACCTGCTGGACACGGAGGGCAAACTCCTCATTCTCCTCCCCCAGTTGCCGGTGAATGGGTTGGAGCCACCTGTAGAAAACAAAGCAGTACCCTGCTAAGGCACCAGGGCGAAGGGTCTCATCCCCTCCCCATTTATTCTGCGACAGTGGTGATGAGACGGGGAGGTGGTAGGAAAGTGTTGCCTCTGTGGAGGAACTTTGACATTAACCAGAGGTCACTATGTCCATGACCTTGAAGTGAGCAACTTCCCAGCCACCAAAAACTGAGGACAATTAGTACCTTACTTGATACACCGTGAAAGGGACGAAAAGTGACCACAGCAGTTCTGAGACCCAAGAGGCATCTGACACCGTCTGAAGGGAGGGCATGAAGTGAGGTCTAAGCCAGGGCAAGAGGTGGGAAACTTCCCTTCCAACCCTAACACCCCCCCCCATGCCCTGTCCAGTAGGCACTCACCACAGAGACTAGGGGTCTCTGAACTTGCAGCGTAAGAGGTTGTACCACATCCTGGATAGAAAACGGCCACGAACTAAGAAAGAGAGAGTAAGATGGGAGTGCAGTGTAGCCCAGCCAACAGCTCATACTTGCCTTAAACAAGTAAACTGTCCAACTACATAAGCAGATAACCACGTAATTAAGAATTTTGGGGGCAGGACAGAGAGTGGGCAGAGAGGAAATGAACTAGGGCAGGTTCACCCAGGAGCTTGACAACCCACTCCACTGGAGCCAGGGCCCTGTGCTTACCCACCTGAAACGCAGGAGCCCCTCTCGGCCATTGGTGGCCTCTTCTTCGGGGAAGAGCAGCAAAGGTGTGGGCGGGAACCTCGTGGAAGCACAGAATTTCTTGAGTGATTCCACTAATTCCACCCGCCTATCCACCTCCATGAAGCCCCGAGACCAGCACACAAAGCTGGGGGGACTATTGAGCAGAGGCTGGGAGCAGGGAGGAGAAAAAGCGAGAAGAAAAGAGTAAGGAGAAATGTCAAAAAAAAAAAAAAAAAAAAAAAACCCAACATGTAGGGGGTTGTTTATGGAGTGAGGGAAAAGGATTGGTGTTCCCCAAGAGACCCTCATGGGTAAAAGTGAGCACTGAGTTCGGGCCTAGGGGGCCACCCGGTGGCGCTCTCGGCCTCGCCCCCCACTCACGGTGCTACAGGTGGTGAGCAGGTTGACTATGTTGTGGTCAAAAGGTGTGACATGGTTGGAAATAAGGACCCTGACGCGGTGATCCCGGAGTCCGGCGTCCTCCTGCCGGGCCACGAGCCCCAGGACAGCACACATGGTCCGTACCACGAACCTGGGGACACAGGCGGCGGTGACTGTGCGGTCCTGAAGCAGGCCCAGCCCGGGGGCTCCCCAGGAACCGCAGTTCGCACCTGCGGAGCACGCTGTCAGGCAGGGCACAGCTGACCAGGAAGACGTGGAGCCCTAGGAAGAGGCGCAGCACCAGGAGGCAGAGGCCGATCGGAGCGTAGAGCAGCAGCGCGAGCAGCAGGAAGCCGTCACTCGGGAGCCTGCGGCGAGAGGCGACGCGATCAGGCGCCGAGGCCGAGAGGACCCGCTGACCGGTCTCTTCCCTCCGCAGCGCTTACCGGTGCGAGTCAAAGAGCCGCTCCGGCCCCGGAGCTGGGGGAGGTTCCATCGCAGCCGCCTCAGGAAAGCAGGGCCTCTGTCGCCGCCATCTTCGCAGGGCCGCGGGGGCTCCTGGGAAGGCGGAGTCTTCGGGCATCCGCAGGGATGCCAGAACCCGAAGTCCAGAAGCGCCCCGGAAGGGGTAGAGCTCCCAGCATGCCTTGCGTCCTGGGGGGGGGGGTTCTGTGTGCGTGCGTGTGTGCGTGCGCGCGCACGACTAAAAGAGCGCGTCCTGGGTCCTGAAGGGACTACAATTCCCGGCATGCACTGGACAGATACCGGCGTGCCTCGCTTCTCCAAGTGGGCTAGCTGGGCTTTAGGGCACCGCCTCTTAGTAGGGCGGGCAAGGAGAGAGCCGAGGCGGAGCTGATGGCTGCGCTGAAGGCGGGGCGGGGTGCAGGCAAGAGCCTTCGGGCATGGAGGGCTTTGGGGGGCATCTTCTGGGGGAAGGGTCCCCTGTTAACCCCTGACCTCCGGGTTCTGATGACGTCAGGGACTCCTGACCCTCAGGCCCGGATGACTTATGGGACCCCCAGTCTCCCGGCCCGGGTGCCTGTAGGGGTCCCTGCATCACGGGCATGTCTGACGCCTGGGACCCCGGATATCTGGGCACGACTGACTTTGGGGACTCCAGACTCCGGTGCCCAGGATGCCTGCAGGAGCTCTGGAACCCGTCGGCGCGAATGGCTGGCGGTGGCGGTGGGCGCAGGGGGAGCAATGTTGCTGCTGTTGTGGGGCTGGGGGCGGCCCGCGGTGCTGGCTGCTGTTCCGGCTCCGCCACCCAAGTCTCCCCGGAGCCAGTACAATTTCATCGCAGATGTGGTGGAGAAGACTGCCCCTGCTGTGGTCTATATCGAAATCCTGGACCGGTAATGGTGAAGTTGACCGGGAGGTGTTGAAACCAACTGCCCTCAGGCAAGTGAGCAGAATGGGGTGGCAGCTGCAGTGTAATCGGTGCTTCCCCCCTCCCAGGCACCCTTTCTCGGGCCGTGAAGTCCCCATCTCAAACGGTTCAGGATTCGTAGTGGCTTCCGATGGCCTCATCGTTACCAACGCCCACGTGGTGGCTGATCGGCGCCGAGTGCGAGTGAGGCTGCCTAGCGGAGACACTTATGAGGCCATGGTCACAGCTGTGGATCCTGTGGCAGACATTGCCACGTTGAGGATTCAAACCAAGGTGGGGATGGAGGAGGCCTGGTCCGATGGCAGCTCTTCACTTACTCCCTTCTTAAACTGACCAGTTTGGGTGTACTCATTTCCCTTAAGGAGCCTCTTCCCACACTGCCCCTCGGCCGCTCTGCTGACGTCCGGCAAGGGGAGTTTGTCGTTGCCATGGGAAGTCCCTTTGCACTGCAGAACACGATCACATCTGGCATTGTCAGCTCTGCTCAGCGTCCAGCCAGGGACCTGGGACTTCCTCAAAACAACGTGGAATACATTCAGACTGACGCAGCTATTGATGTGCGTCCCGATGGGGGAGACATGTGGAGCTAGGTTGGCGTTGCGGGGAATGGCGGTCTGTTGTGGGCACCAACTGACAGCTGGTGGCTGGGCCTATATTAGAGGTTGGGCTGCAAAATGCAGCCAGTCTAGGTCATGGGCTGGGAACAGAATTTGAAGAATTTCCCAACATCCTGGTTATGCCTACAGTCATAGAATTCCCAGAGGCACAGACTTTCAGATTCCTTTGATGTTTTCTTTCATCTTATCTCACAGTTTGGAAATTCTGGAGGCCCCCTGGTTAACCTGGTGAGTGCCATGTTCTTCTAAAAGAATCCATACCCCAGGTCAGTGTGGGGGAAGGGTGGCTTTTTCTCTCATTTAAGGATTTTTGGTTAAGTTTCTGTAGTTTCTTGTTTATCTCCTGGTATCCAATCAGACCCCTGCCCCCAAATCCTTGCTGCTCTGCCATCTGTGTGGGCTAGGGGACAGAGGGCTGTGTCCCTGCAGGATGGGGAGGTGATTGGAGTGAACACCATGAAGGTGACAGCTGGAATCTCCTTTGCCATCCCTTCTGATCGCCTTAGGGAGTTTCTGCACCGCGGGGAAAAGAAAAGTGAGCCTTTCTTAGTAGGAAAGGGGCACCTTTAAAATGGAGGGTGGGACATAGGGGAGGGGTGTTCATTGCAACTTGTTGGAGAGGGCTCTACTGGTGGGAGGGAGGGAAAGCAGGTGTAGTTGGGTGGGTTCATCTGTCCTCTTTTTACAGATTCCTGGTTTGGAATCGGTGGGTCCCAGCGCCGCTACATTGGAGTGATGATGCTGACTCTGACTCCCAGGTATGATGCTGACTCTGACTCCACGGTGTACTAGGGGTTATGGTCTGGAGGACCACGAGTGTGTCTGTGCTTTACAGCTGGACTCCGTTATGGGTCATGAGATGGGGGACCGTTGCAGCTGGACTCCGTTATGGGTCATGAGATGGGGGACCATTGCAGCTGGACTCCGTTATGGGTCATGAGATGGGGGACCATTGCAGCTGGACTCCGTTATGGGTCATGAGATGGGGGACCATTGCAGCTGGACTCCGTTATGGGTCATGAGATGGGGGACCATTGCAGCTGGACTCCGTTATGGGTCATGAGATGGGGGACCATTGCAGCTGGACTCTGTTTTCGGTTTTGCTTTCATGTCTGTCTTTATCTAAGATGAGCTGTCGCAAGAGCTCGTCCCTCTTCATCATAGCTTTCTCATCCTACTGCGTCCTGTACCTGTCACTAGATTGGCTGTATCATGTTACTGCTTCACTGCAGTGATTCAGAATCTTCATGGAGCTAGCATTAAAGGGCCATTTCCACTTATCTCTAACCACCTTGTAGCTTCTTCAGAACCACTTTGATTTTCTACTCCTATTTCGAGATGGGGTTTCTCTGTGTAGCCTTAGCTGTCCTGAAACTTGCTCTGTAGACCAGGCTGGCCTCAAACTCACAGAGCTCTGCCTACTGTGCCTGCCTAATGCTGGGATTAAAGGCATGTGCTACCACCGCTCTGCTCATTTCTTTGTCTAACACCTTCTTTTTCTTTTTCTTTTTTTTTTTTTTGATTTTCGAGACAGGGTTTCTTTGTGGCTTTGGAGCCTGTCCTGGAACTAGCTCTGTAGACCGGGCTGGTCTTGAACTCACAGAGATCCGCCTGCCTCTGCCTCCCGAGTGCTGGGACTAAAGGCGTGCGCCACCACCGCCCGGCTATGTCTAACACCTTCTTATCTCATACGGTTGGTAGGACCCATCCTTCTAGGCTCAGCTTAGGTCCTGCCTTTCCTCAAGGTGGAATTCCAGAGTGACACAAGTGCAGTTGGTTTAACACTGCGCGTCATTTGGAATCAGCACCTTTCACGTGTATATCCCACCTCCTAAACACTGGATGACAAACAGCAACCTGCCGAGATGAGAGAGGGCCTGGGTACTGCTAACAGGGTGGTCTGTACCCTTCCAGCATCCTGGCTGAGCTGCAGCTCCGAGAGCCAAGCTTTCCTGATGTTCAGCACGGTGTCCTCATCCACAAAGTTATCCTGGGCTCCCCTGCACACAGGTGATGGAAGGCCTGCTCTGTGAGGTGGGTTGAGTGGGGTGTGTGGACCCTTGAACTCAGCCGTCTACCCCTTCCTCTCCCTGCTCATCCTCCACAGGGCTGGTCTGCGGCCCGGTGACGTGATCTTGGCCATCGGGGAGAAAATGGTACAAAGTGCTGAAGATGTTTACGAGGCTGTTCGAACCCAATCACAGCTGGCAGTGCGGATCCGGCGGGGATCAGAAACACTGACCTTATATGTGACCCCTGAGGTCACAGAATGACTGGATTAGCAAGAGTATGAAACTCCTGCCCTGATTTCCTTCTTGCCTTCCTAGCCTAGGTTCTGAGTGCACCTGGGCCAAGGAGTCAATGGACCTATAGAGGGCAGGTTCCTCTAACCACCAGTACCAATCCTGGGCTCTGAAGAACACATTTTATATAAAATAAAATTATATCTAGCAACACGTTTCAGTCAAAAATGGGGGCTGGATCTTTTCCCCCACCAGAAGGCTAGAGGTAAAGCGGCACTTAGGAGAGCATGAGAGCTGACCTCCCGGACCTCCCTGTTCAAGGAATGCGCTGCTGCCGTCACATGTGGGCAGTTCTCTGTGTGCTGTCTGTTGACTGAATCTCCGTGCTTGGCCCAGTAGGGGACGCACCAACTTTTGTTCGCCAGTTCGTCATCCGCAGTGCACAGCTGGATGGGTGTAGTGGGCCTGCTGACATCAGGAGTTCTTGTGGGGCACTCCTGACATAATGGCAGCCTCAGACCCCTGCCATGGGGTCAGTGGTGGTTTGCTGAGAGGGCGGTGCCATTTCAGACGATCTGGTTGCTGGTCTGGCCAGGGTAGCGCTCAAACCTCCTGTTGGCTTCCTCACTGAAGGCATCACCTGCAGAGCAGACAGGCACTGTGGGGGGCTCCCCGCAGAGTCATGGGGGGGGGAATGCAGAAACCAGGCAGGGATGAAAGCTTTCTCCCATCCCCATTCGCCCTTCCAGTCACCTACCGATGTGGCAGTTGTGTACCCAGATGCGATGCCCGTCGTATTTGCAGTTACACTTCATCGCGTTGTTGGTGAAGTCACTCTCTGCCACCTCAAAATTCGGGTTGATAACCACCTGTGAGTTAGAAAGAAGGCTGGTGTGACCCAGCCGCACTCCTCCTGTCCAAAGGTGTCTCCACCACCCACCCCAAACCGCAGTATCCGAAAGCCCAGGCAGATGCCAGGCACCTGGAGAATGTAGTTTCCTGGTTTCACATCTGTGATGTCAATCCACTGACAGTCAATATCGTGCCTGTAGAGATCCCAGCATCCCACGGTGATGCCCTGCTCGCCAAAGTTGGCACACTCGTACCTCTTGGAGACATCTGAAGGGAGGGTTATATGTCAGTGAAGGGCAAGACAATGCTTGGGCTCAAGTCCACTCTAGCCTCAACTCACCCTCCAGACACTCGGTGTCTTCTAGACAGAAACTAGCTTTGTGGCCCTCAGCCACCTTGGTGCCATTGGGGGTCAGGATATCATAATGAGTGAAGATGTCCATACTGTGGTAATGCCTGTGGGACAAGGGAACTTGTGATTCTTTCCCGGATTCCAGCAGGCTTGTCACATCCCCTGCAGCCTTGCCTGTCTCTCTGGCCCCCGTCTGCCCTCTCACCCATGGCACTCATGCCACACCCAAGAATGGCGCCCAGCCTTGGGCCTAAAGTCAGCTCTTCCTAAGTTATGGATCTGGGAAGAGAATCGAAGCAGACGCCGGTGGCCATAAGGCCAGTTGGCCGAGCGGGCGGAGCTGGCCAGGCAGTTCTCCTCAGCAGCGCAGTACAGCATGTGCAGCGGTCGGTCCTCAATGTAGGCAGTCTCCTGTACCAGCGCTGAGTGCAGCAGCAGGTCCGAAGCAGCTGCGTGGGACAAGAGTGATGGAGTTACCGCTGTGGGCATTCCAGCTCCCTGTGGGACGCTGGGTTCTCATGGCCGAGGAGTGCCCCTCCAGATCACAGCGCATCTCCTCCAAGGGAGGGCTGGTCCAGGCCTGCCTTCTCCAGCGCACACTACCCAGCCGTCACTCACTCTCAGAACAGATGACTCCTGCAGTAAAGCGGGTTCCGGTCCTCTTGCAGGTGACGTGGGTGCTGTGATGGGCACATTGGCTCAGGGACAGCTCAGACCCCGTGCAGCGCACTCCGCTCATTACGACCTCAGTTATGTTCCCCGAGTCCCAGTACCATGTCTCCTGGGGGGCGTGTAGGGAGGAGTTCTGGTGAGGCCATAGACTCCAGTTTCCAGGGCCAAAGGACTTGCTTCTAGTCCTTTGCCCAAAGCACAGACTTTGGTGACAACAGCTTGGTTTCCCACTTCTCCCCACTCACCTGCAGGCCATGGTTGGCGTAGCCCAGACCAAGTTGCCTGCAGGCCACCATGGCCTCCAGTGTTCCCCAGTCATCTCCACAGATGAGGCCCCAGCGAAGATGCCCGGGTACCCCTATTTGCACCTCAACTCGCCCCTCATAACGGCTTCGGCCCCCACTCAGTCGGATCTGTAGAGGTACAGGAGAAGCTTTGGGGGTGACAGGCTATAGCAGGGAGCAGAGACAGAGAAAGGACTAGCAAATGGCAGGGTTTGTGGGAGCTGTGGGCTGTGTGGGCCTGGGATAAAGGGCTGCATGCAGGCAAGCTGTGTTCCGGATTCTGGGCCTGTGCAGAAAGACCCAAAGTGGAGCGCACGACTGACCTTAGTCTCCACTCCAGTGTAGGGAAGGTTGCATCGTACAGCGGCGTCCTGGCTATGGGAACAGTCCTCAGCTGTGATGTTCTTGGAGGGACACTTCCAGAGGGAGGGCTCCTGGCCAGAGCACCGGACTTCACTCAAGTGGATCGCACCCATGCCTAGAGTCGGAAGTCAAGGCTGAGGAGGTTGTAACTGACCTTCATTGCCCAGAGGACTCCATACCTTCCTAAGGAATGTACCCATGGTAGTGTGAACATCCGCTCCCCTCACCCTGCCCCATGCGGGCACCACTCAGGGCCTCTCGAGCAGTGCCAAAGCCCAGCTCTCGACACACCACGCTGGCTGCCTGCAGGTCCCATTTTCGGTCACAGACTGTTCCCCACGTGCCATCCTTCAGGACTTCCACTCGGCCCTCTCCCGGGTTGGCACCGCCCTTTAGACGCACACGGGCCTGTAGGAGACAGACGTGTCCAAAGAGGTGATTAGAAACAGTGGTTTAGGGAGGGCTATGCAGCCCAAAGAGCTGAATGAAATTTTAATGACAGTGGGTGTCATCAGGTCTATGGCACAGCTACCAGAAGGTTCCGTGTCTTCAAAGATCAGAGCTGTGCTTAGTGAGTAGAGGACGGGCTAGGGAGCTCCCACACTGGGTGGGAAAAGGTCCCATTGACTGTCTTGGGCTGGGGGTGCAGGTGAACGATAGGCTTGCCTATCACGTGTCATCCTCAGTGCTGCAGAATGAAAACATTCATGTGTGACATACCTCCCCCTGAGGCTTCGTCTGCTGGTGCTTCCTCTGACCAGTCAAGGTGGCGTAAAGAGGGCCTAGCACACAGCTCACCACCGCAGGGCTTCCCCCAGGGCATCTGGTGGTGTCATTGGAACGATAGAACTCCAGAGAACAGAGGGAGAGGTGGGCTTCTGTGCCCATACATGCTACCCCATGCAGACCGAAGGAGTGCTTCTGCTTCTGGGCCAGCATCCTGTGGGGAGGGGTGAGGTGCAGCAGGGTGAGGCCAAGTTCTTGCTTACCTGCCCCTCGGTCATCTGCCACCTCCACTCCCTACCCCACCCCAACTTCTCATGACCCCTCATCCTTCTTCTTCCCCCTCTGTGTTCTCCTTGGGAGAAACAGGATTGTTAGTGTGTAGAGAGATATTGTGTAGTCTAAAAGAACTTTGGCCACTTAGTCAGGGGATTTGAGGGACTTTCAGTAGCAGAACCCTAGGGGAAGGGTGGCCAGGTTTGATAGCAACCTTGTTCTTTTTGTTGTTTTTGGTTTTTTTTTGAGACAGGGTTTCTCTGTATAGCCCTGGCTGTCCTGGAACTAGCTCTGTAGACCAGGCTGGCCTCGAACTCACAGAGATCTGCCTGCCTCTGCCTTCCAAGTGCTGGGATTAGTGTGTGCTACCACCACCCGGCTGCACTCTTGTTTTTAATGACCCAAAGGAAGGCTGATGCCATGCAAATCGAATGGGAAGAGAGAAGAGATGGCTCAGGAGTGGCTGACACAAAACTGGCCTGAATAGCCAGTGAGCGGGCCTTTCTGTCATGCTGTGACTGAACAAGCCAAACGACAATGAGCCAGGATGCGGAGGACTGAGGAAGTCTGCCTCCAAATGGCTTCTCAGAGGTCAGAGGGCTTCCAGGTTAGAAGCCGTATCATAATATGACAGGCCGCCATGGCAAGAATAGACTAGAAGACAACAGTATGAAGGACTAGCGGTGACCCTCTCTGGAACAAAGACAGATGCAAGACAGACGAAAGGTGGAGGGAAGGTGGCTGTGAACACCCCAGTGGCAAACATGACCCAAGACCCGAGTTGAGCTGCAGATGTCTGTAATGAGGTAGTTCATGCTTGTGCAATTACAACTGAGCATAGTTGCACAGCCATTTGAGCAGGGAAACAGGACACAATTAGAGATGCTAACACTCAGAAACATCGTAGAGATGTCTGAGAAGAGGGGGTCTTGTAGACACCAACAGAACGGGGGCTTCAGCTAGGTGACTGGAGGAAGACTCCAGTGCTGGAGGCTGAACGGGCTCAGGGAGGAAGGGAATTATTGCAGTCAGGTGCCCTATCCCTGACACTAGAGAAAAGAGGGAATTTGACAATTATTTGGCTAGGAAGACAAGAGGAAAGGATATTTGGCAAAGGGCCAGGCAGTGGTGGCACATGCCTTTGATCCCAGTCCTTAGGAGGCAGAGCCAGAAGGATCTCTGAGTTTGAGGCCACCCTGATTTACAAAGGGGCTTCCAGAACAGCCTAGGATACACAGAGAAACCATTTCTCAGAAAACAAACAAACAGACGAACAAAAACCACACACACAAAACAGGCAAAGGAAGCAGGAAACTTTACAGAATACCTTCGGAAGCCCAGGATAAACGGATCCTGAAAACCAAAGCGAACAGGGACTGTCAGTGTCCTGTTTGGCTGAAATCACAGGAACAGACATCTAACTTCGACACTCGCGCTCACTCACTCCCTATAAGCAGTACAAAATGGTTATAAAGTGCTCACTTTAATGTGGGGGTCAGGACGGACAGTTATGGTGGGAAAAGATGACTCAAGCCAAAGACGGTTGCAAGAACTTACGCTCCTCAAATCCTGAGCTCGTCGACAGCTACCAGGGACAGAAGCCCATGGGTGAGGTATAGCATTTTGGGGATAGGGAGGTAACCGGGGAACACAGGAGCTTGCTGAGGAGGGAACAATGGAAAGGATGCCTTCACTGGTCCTCAGTCACAAGTTATCAGTGAGATTTTAGTGGTGCTGTCTGCCTTTTAGAGACGAGTTGAATGGGTTGGAAGTCTCCTACTCCCTTGAATTCTGAGGGAGCCCAGGAAGAAAATATGGGACCGGATGCCTAACTATTAGCAGGTAGCCAGGCAGGAGCCGTGATTCTTAAGCTATTCCCAGAGAGGTTCCATATGCCACCCTCCACACCAGGGAAACGTAAAGCATTATGTGTAAATGCATGTGGGTTTGTGCCCGAGAAAGTGGGAGGAGGGCAGCAGCACCAGATCCTCGGGAGCGGAAGATAAAGGCTTTTACGGGTTGCCCAGTGTGGGTATCAGGAATTGAATTCAGATTCCCCGGAAAAGCAGCGTGCACTCTTAACCACGAAGCCATCTCTCCATCCCCTGGTAATATTTACTTTTAAAAAATGGAAATAAGAAGCATTCATCGAATAAAGCAGGACTAGAAAACGGATCTCTTGGCTGCACTGTGGTCTTATGGGGAGAGCCCGGCATGGCACAGAGGGCTAGATTCTACCGGAACTCACAGGAGGAAGACAAGTACACAAGGCAAGAACCAAAAACTCTATGACTAACAATCCCCAGAGACTCGCATTACAGCGCCTTACTTCACATTTCTAGAAGGATCTGGAAGGTGACTGTCACGGCTGCCACTCCGCCTCTCAACAGTTCCACAGTCCAACAGGCCTGTCTAGGACCCTTCCCTGGTTACAGCCCTGCCCCTGCCCACCCTGCCTTTTCCCTGGTTACAGCCCTGCCCCTGCCCGCCCTGCTTTTTCTCTGCTTCCAACCCCAAACTCATTTACCTCTTGCTTGGGCCCCTGCCCACCCGGGGCTTGTGTTTGACTTTAAACTTGTTGATTGCTCTGCAAAAAGGACAAAGATGTTGACAGAGGCGGTGCTTGAGGTTATGGTCCAGGAAAATGAAGCGTTCTGTGTCTAGGACAGGAAGGGCAACTGACTTCCCTGCGCACTGAGATGGCTGATGCCACCGGAGGGCATACACTTAGCAACTCCCAACGCTCACTGGGATAGGTGCCACTGAAGGCAAATCCAGTTATGGAAATCCAGGTGAGGGAGTGGTGAAAAGGTCAGCTGAAGGTCAAGGGAGGAGAGAGTGGAAGTGGTGTAGGACCAAGGGAGTGGCGGTCGGTGGGGAGGAGGAAGAACGCAGGGGCTGAGGCTGCAATGGAAGCCTTTTGGGAGAAAGAGAAAGACACAGTATCTCCCCAGCTGTTCCCACACAACTCCCTAAGACTAAAGCTTCCTAAGATCAAAGCTCACCCCACTCCCATGCTTGCCTCCCTCCTTCCCTCCCTTGGGAGTAACCACTATCCAGCTACATCCCTAATCTATAGGTTGGGTTCTGGGATGGATATGGATAGATTTTCCATCCATCCATCCACCTCCTGAAGCCCCAGGGGGCTGCCAGGAGGTCCCGGGGCTCTTGCCCCTTTACCTTCCAAGGGGCTTGGGGCGTCGGGCTGCTCGCTTCCTCAACTTTCTGTGAGGGTAAGACAAGATCAAGTCAGGATTGGTGCAGAACCAAGTGGAAAAGGCCAATGCAGCCAGAACCAGGGGCAAGATTCCTTTCCCAATAGAGAGCTTCCGAAAGTAGCGTGATGTCATCAGCTATTGTTAAGGCCCTATAGGCTGTCCTAGCCCATGAACGGGGGTGAGCTTCAGTGAAAGCCGTGGACTCAGAACAGTGTCCTAGTACCAAGACTGTTAGAAGCAGGCCTATCTCTGTGCGTTTGAGGTCTGCCTGGTCTACAAACTGAGTTCCAGGACAGCCAGAGTTGTTACATAGAGAAACCCTGCTTTAAAAAAAAAAGATGAGGAATGAGGGCTTCTGGGTCTGTAGGTTGGTGGAAAACTCTAGGGGAGTCCAGAGGATGGGTGTTGCCGAATATTTGTTTACACTCTGTGAAGATGTGTCATTATGATTGGTTTAATAGAGAGCTTAATGGCCAATAGCTAGGCAGGAGAGAATAGGCAGGACTTCCTGGCAGAGACAGGAACTCTGGATGAATCTAGGTGTGCATGAGATGCCAGGGAGACATTAAAGTTGGCCCTACAGTACAGAGGAGAGGTAGCTGAGCCACATGGCAGAACATAGATTAATAGAAACAGGTTAATTTTAGTTACAAGCGCTAGCTGGGAAAAAGCCCAAGCTAAAGAAAACCTTTCAAAATCAATAATAAGCCTCTGTGTTGTTATTTGTGAGATGGTGGCCCAAAAGGAAAGTCTGACTACAGAGGGGCCATTGGGATTTGGAGGACATAGGAATAGCTTGGGTCAGACCTAGGGAAGCTAAGTGCACCTCTTTTACTCCTTTTTGTTTCTCTCTCTCTCTCTGTGTTTGTGTGTATGTGTCTGTATATGTGTGTATCTGTGTATGTGTGTGTGTATGTGTTATTCCTGATTCTTGGATGGTCTCTCCAAGGACCAGAGACTTCTGGAGCATGGATGGAGAACCACATATCTGAAGATGTTAGCTTGGTTTGGCTGTGAGTCTTCTTCCTGCCCAGGTTTCAGTCCCATAAGCCTGATCATTCACAAGCTGAGATCATCTCCCAAAGGTGCTTGCAGGGAAGTCAATCTTTTAAATTGGCCTCAAAAATTGACTTCCTTCCTTCTCCAGGGAGGTTTCCTAAATTCAATTTATCCTTATTGTCTCTCTAATTTCGAAGACTTTAATTATGGCCACTCTTTGTCCTGCCCAATACTATGTAGGGCTTTGTTTTGGTGGGGGTGGGGCGTGCAGTGCGGTGGGGTACAGGGTTGAGGTAGGGTCTTGATGTAAGTCCTGCCTGGTCTATCTATCACTTGAGCCAGTGTTGCACACCAGGGTTACAGGATAGAGCATGGCCTGGTAAGCGCAGGCCTCATCTGGTTTTGAAGAGGTTCGTGACTCCCTGTTGTCACCTTGGTTAGCATTTCTTTGTCCATATTCCTGCCCTGTCACTTCTCTTCAGTACTTACATATTCTGGCACAGTATACTGTGTGAAGGTGCATAGGATTTTATATGTGCATTTTTATTGGTTTGCTTTTCTTCCCCTGAAGGCTGTCCAGGATGGCCTTGAACTTGGAATTCTCTTGCCTGAGTCTCCCAAGTACTGATTACAAACATGTGCTATCGTGCTTTGGTTAGGCATAACGTAATTCTCTTGCCCGAGTTTCCCAAGTACTAAGATTACAAACATGTGCTATCATCGGGTATGACTTTTTAAATTTTTTTTTGTGAGTTTGGTTTTATGCGTGTGGGTATTTTGCCTGCATGTATATCTGTGTACCATGTGTGTGCCTGATGCTCTCAGAGATCAGAAGAGGGCATCAGAGTTCCAGAACCGGAGTTCTAGATGGTGGTGAACCACGATGTAGGTGCTGGGACTTGAACCTTGTGTGGTCTGGAAACACAGCTGGTACTCTTAACTGTTGAATCTCTCCAGTCCTTGTGTTTTTTGAGATAGGTCTCACTATGTAGCTGAGGCAGGCCTCAAATTTAAATGTAGCCAAGGATGGCTTTGAAGGCCCGTGCTACAGACCCAGCTTGTAATTGTTTTAAAAGGCATTTGTTTCATTAAAAAGTTAAATAATTTACTTATATTTGTGTGTGTTTGTGTGTGTGTGCGCGTGTGCAGGCATCCATGGAAGCCAGAAGACATTGGATTTCCTGGAGCTAGAGTTATAAGTGTTTATGGGACCTGATGTGGAAGCTGGGAATTAGCTCAAGTCCTCTGAAAGAACATCAAGTACTTTTGACCACTGAGTCATCTCTCCAGCCCTGTGATTATTTTATTAGGAAAACCCATCTGAAAAAATAGAGCCACAGCCTGATCATGTAATCTCATAGACCTCTTCATTAAAACACCCCTTTTCCTCTCTTTTGGAGACAGGGTCTCCACGTTGGCCTAGAATTCCAGATCATCCTGCCTTAGGCTCCAGGCTGCTGGGTGTATGGGTGAATACCAGCATGCATAGCTTCAGAGAAACACTCTACTGTCACATGATGTGGTGGTACCTTTAATCCCAGCACTTAGGAGGCAGAGGTAGGTGGACCTCTGTGAGTTGAGGCCACCCTGGTCTACTCAGTTACAGTCTACTCAGGACAGTTAGGACTATGTAGATACCCTGTCCCTCCCCCAAACAAAATAACACGACAACCAACCTCGTTACTGTCTTTTCCCCATTGCCTTTAGTAGGAAGGTCCAGCAGGGCCTGCAGATCCGAGGTCTGGTACCCGACTACCTCCCTTATGATTTATCATCTTTATACTATCCACACCTCGCACAGAGATCAGGAAACATGCGCCATAGTGACATGAACGAAAAGGTGACCTCTTAAACTGGGCACAGTGGGAAAAGCCTGTATTCCCAGGACTCAAAGCTGAGGCAGAGGGCTCGCCAGTTCAACTGCTACATAAGGAGGCTGTCTTTTATAAAGAAGTGTCTTCTGACACAACAGAGAAGCTCCGAGAGCTTCGGTTTCATAACCTGCACAAGAGCAGCACAGAATTCTGATAGCTATACATTTGTTCTTTTTTTTTTTAAATTCTGTAGCTTTCACATATTCTAGAACACCAAAACAAGTTTGAAAGTTATTGGTGCAAAACTGGGCATGGTGGAGCACATCTGCAATTTAGTTGAAAAAAGAAACACCTGAAGTTGATTGCTGGTCTACACGTACACACACTCATGCATACACATACGTGTGCACACAACATAAACACATACACACATAATAATAAAAACATAAATAAAACAATCCAAAGTCAAAGTAATGATTAGAAATGGCTCAAATGCCACACATCAGCTGGGCATGGAGATAGACAGACCCGTAACCTCAGTACTTGGGAGGTGGGGGCAGAAGGATCAGGAGCTCAAGCCAGGGATACATGAGATGTAATCTCAAACAAAAAGAAAAGCAAAACAAAAACAGCTCTGGGAAGAGGACAGGTGAGATGCTTCGCATATAAAGGAGTTTGATGTCTAACTGCCAATCTGAGTTCAGTCCCTGGGACCCACATGGGAGAGAGCCTTCTCCGGCACACCACCCTCTGACACCCATGTCTTCACAGTGGCACTCAAATTAAGTGAAGAGGTAATAAAAATTAAAAAAGAGCAAAACAAAACCTCTGCTTAAAATCCTCTAATGATCCTGCACCTCACAGAGTGAAGCCAGTGTCTCCCAAGTGGCCCTTCTTGATCTAGCTCGCCAATCCTCCTCTACCATCTCCTGTATCACGTCACCTACCACGTTCTCCCTCACCTCTTAGCGCCAGCCACAAATGCTTTCTCGCCATCCCGGTCTCCTAATTCCTCATCCTCTCCGACATGTCTGGATAGCTGTGTCCTCGCCGCTCCCACCTCCTTACCCCTTACTCCCTGCACACTACAGAGACAGGCAAACCTAGGGATTGCTTAGCAAGCTGGACTCAATTGCCTTGAGCTATACATACACACTCCCTTTCTCAACAGACCACGTAGCACCCTGGAACCTCTGCCTGCATCTTGCTGCATGCATATCCATCTCTGAACAAAGCAATTAGGTCACTCTGGCATACGGCTGACCTAGCAACCCTTAGTAACTCCCTTTTTGGCGTGAATACATCCTGGAACATATTCAGGAACTAGGGAAGTGAACCTGTCCAGCCTAGGCAGGCAAACTGTATTCTCTGAGTATGCTTTCAGGGAAAGGCCACAGTTTACCGTTGCATGCCTATGCCATGATTGGGTATGCATAAGATTAAAATCAGATGCATCATGGGAAAAGATATGAGCAGTAAACAAAGGCTTCTATAACTCAAGCCTGTCAATCAAAATAGGAAATCGCCCACGGTTTATCCCTTAACAACCAGCTCTTCTCCCAGACCCCAAAAGGAAGTCCTGGGCAGTGACCAGGCGTCCTGGAGCACTCTGGCTCAGGCGTCCTGGAGCACTCTGGCTCAGGTGTCCTGGAGCACTCTGGCTCAGGCGTCCTGGAGCACTCTGGCTCATGCGGCCTGCTGGCCTCTTGCAGTCCATCTGTCCCATACATTTCACATTAGAATAAAATCCTTTCCCATGTGGCTATTTGTGTGTGCTCTTTCAATTCTTTGAGTAAGAAGCCATGACACGGTAAGACTACCATCCTTACATTTTATAAATTCACTTATTTTCTGGTGTCCCCTGGTCTGTGCTCACTGTGGAATTTCCAAAGTCTACAGTAGAAGCCGTCATCAACTACGCTGGATGAGCGACTCTCTAACCCTTGTTTCACTCCATCCTCTTCTCCTGGAAGAGTTTGAACTTAAATCCCATCACTGTTTTAGAACCTAGTGTTTGGGTCCTGAAAGACAGCCTGGATGACAACCAGGGCACAGCACAGCTTTTGTAAAATGGTGTCAGTCCACAGACAGCTCAACTGTCTGCCTTTGGGCCGAAAGATGTGTTTGGGTACCACGACAAAGAAAGTTCCAATAAATATGGAAATGAATGGATATTAGAGAATGTGTTGACTTTTAAAAAAACCATTTTCTTACTCTACAGACAAATGCTCTTTGAGAGGAAGTTGCTAAACAGAAAGTTGGTGAGCACTTAAGGAACACGTGGTCCTCCTTAGCGATCTACAACTATTGAAATAATAAAATTGTGCTCAAGCCGCTCTGAGCGTTTTCTGTGAAGGAGTACTGAATTGGAGGCTGCTGAGAGAACAACCAGCTAGAGTTTAGAAAGACTACAGAAATCCCCCATAATTTCACTAGAGACCAGAGAACGAAATATTGGTTACATTATCGCCGCTTTCTGCCCAGCGTATATTCAGGTTCAAAAGGCAGCTTTATCGGTATTAGAGATAAGACCTGAAACGGTTTCCTGTCTCAACATGAGGCAAATGCCAACTTTCTTCAAAGACTGGCACTTCTACAACACACTTCCCCATTGGATCACATCTTAAGCAGTGGCAGTGTGTTCAATGGAAAGCCACCGGGCCGGCAAGGAGCCTGGCAGCAAGTGAAATAAGAGCTAGCCGAAGAAGGCGAGCATTTTGGGCCTGCAACTCTCCAACTGGCTGCCAGGCTAGTAGGGGCTGTTTATCCAAACTATTGAGATGCTTCAGGAAGGAAGCCACCCTTTGCACAGAACCGTTCACGAGGGTGGGTGACTCGGTGCTGGCCAGTCCCAGTTCCTGAGGCCCCAGGCACAGCCTGGAGAAGACACCCGCAGGCACCGCCTACGCCTCCTCCGCCTCCTCCTCCGACAGGCGGCCGCACCCTCTGTGAACTCTGAACTTGTGAGACTCCAAGGCCCAGGCTAGAGAAATCTGCCTGACGACCGATGACGTCACCCTCACGTCCTCTCATCCTGCCACTCGTCTATCTGCCTGTTTCCTATCCTGGGTAGGAGAGCCTTCGAGGTCGGTTTCCCTGTTGCCTTGTGGCACAGCAGACTCCCGGGTTCCCTCTCTTAGACCTGCACCCCCCCAGTACCCATCATCCTCGCCAAAGTCTGCCAACACCCCCGAACCCCGCACCTGTAGAAGGCAATGTTGACTCTCTTTGCTCCGGGGAAGCCTAGCATACCGCAGACCACGTGGCTGTTGTGAGCACTCCAGCCTTTATCACACACTTGTGACCATCCTTCAGGAAGCCTGACTTCGACCAGACCCTCAGTCACAGGCAGGGGTCGCCTGCCCCAGTCCACAGCTGGTCGGAGCCGCACCTCCTCCACTTGCAGGTGATGCTCCACCTGAGATGGGACCAGAGGCAGGGTTAGAATAGATAGATAGATAGATAGATAGATAGATAGATAGATAGATAGATAGAGTAAAAGAATAAAAACCCCAGTAGCAATGCCGTGCCACCCTGAAGGAACCCCGGTTGTGTCTACTGTTGGGACCACCGAGACAAGGCTAAGGAGGAAGCCAGGCCAACTGCCTGTCAGGGGGATGTGCCCCAGACGGCAGTGTGTGACAGGGGCAGAATGTGCCTTGCCCGAGAGATAATAACAGGGCCCAAAGGCACTTAGAAAGGGAAGCTATAATAAAGTCTGCTTGAAGCAGGAGGCATGCTTCACAGGAAGTGTTGTAGGACGAGGAGAAAGTATAAAGATACCGAGGAGAGCAGCAACGTTGGAGGGAGGGATGGGTGACCAGGAATGAACTGGAGGGGCTCATGCCAGGTTTAGTAACTCGAATGTGAATACTTAAAATAGTTGGATTCGGGAGCTAGAGCTCTTCCAGAGGACCTGGGGTTCAGTTCCCAAGACCCCACAGCAGCTCACAACCACCTGCAATTCAGTTCCATGGGATCCAGCGGCCTTTTCTAGCCTCTGCCTGCACTAGGCAGACACCGGGTGCACAGACACACATGGCTGCAAAGCACTCATACGCAGTTTTTAGAACTGTATCTTGCAGAGCAGCAGAATCTCATTTGCCCAAACCTTCCAAGTTTCCCAGAAATTTACATTACCCCATAAAGGTTTATGGGATCCCTTTATATCTCTTCTAACCACATCTGGCCATCCCACAGCTTTGTGTGTGTGTGTGTGTGTGTGTGTGTGTGTGTGTGTGTGTGTGTGTGTACTACAGACCTCAATGACATTGGAGTCTGAGAAGCCAGGAAGGCGCTGGTCCTTGCAGATGACCCCAGCATCCTCATCATGGGTACAGTCACTGTTTCCCCAGCCCCGGGAGGCACATTCTGTCACACTTCCCTCAGTCCCACGGCAGCTCAGATTGTCCAACCAGATCCGGCCTGTGGAAAGGAAGGTGAGCAGACAGAGAAATGCTTGAGGAAGAAGGGTGAAAGAGTAATGGGGCTGCAGAGGAAGCTGGTGGCTTCATGTAGCCTTAAGGATAATTCTGCCCCCTCCCTTTTTTATGAGAAGGGACAGGGGACTCTGGAGGGGAAGAGGAAAGAGGGTATAAGGTTGATACAAGGTTGGTGGTGATCTGGGACACTGAAAAATTGATGAATTAAAACAACACCAACCAAGAATCAATGTTTGAATTCTCATCAATAAGGATTCATTCAATAGCTATAATTAAGTCTCTATTATTGCCAAACGCTCTGCCGTAGTATGTACCCACTTATCATTAGACTGGAGCTGACAGATGACGACTTTATGTAAACAGACGGGGGCTCCAAATATGACATGACTTACCTAAGAGTCTGACTTCTCACTGAGACTTGGGAATCCTAGATTCTTTTACTTCACTCTGGCGTTCTTCCCTGTGGCATTTTTCTGTATGCCTACGTTGCCTGCTGCCACAGAAACCCTATTTTTACTTTCCAGATCATATTCAGTATCGCTGACCACTCAGAACTGGGAGGGACCTTCTCAAAGGTATGCGTCACAGCCAGTGTTCTGGGTGCCTCACCTAGTCGAACAAAGCTTACCGTTCTGCCTCACAAGGCCACAGAATCACCAGAAAGTCCTTGTGACTCTTTACAACTTTCCCCAACCAGGTCTGATTCAGTCCTTCGATGCCACCCAGAAAACCCTTCAGCCATGACCGGCCTTCCTGAATATGAACACGTAATTGCTAACTAAGGCTTGTTTGTTTCTGGGCCAGACTTTTGGCTTTTTTTTTTTATAGCCATGCCTCCTGAAACGTGGCTTCTGAGAGTGGTTTCACCGTTCTCTCTCCCATCTCTGTCTCCCCTTTCCTCCCTCTTTCTCTCTAGAGGACTGATCAGGGCAAACACTACCTCTGAGCTACCCCCACCCAGCAGTTCCACTTTCTACGGTCCCTCTCCAGGTGTGCCATCTCCAAGTGGCACTCTGTCTCAGAAAGGGTAGAGCCAGTGGGCACAGGGGCATCAACACAACAGCAGGCTGCATGTATATCTGCCGACCAGTCCCACTGTGGGTCCTTCTGGTCCGAGCACGTCCAGCCTCAGAGGATTGTGTCCCAATGCTCACACTCGTACTTGTGCCCTGAGTTCCAGCTTGCTCATTTTAGCTCTAGCCTGGATCCTGATTTTGCCAGCTGTAGTATATGACCCCTTCTAGCCATGGGACATGCAGACACCATTCACCAGCTCTCACATTCTCATCAAGTTAGCTGCATTTGGATCACTCAGGGGTCACCTGCACTGGGCCATCCGTGTGCATGGCTCTGCAGAATCTTTGCAGAAGAGAACTTATCAATGCTCCCCTTCTTTGTGCACATAGAGCATTGGAGGCTCATGGGAAGCCCAGGCTAGCCCCAGGGCATATGGCCCAGAAATCACTGTTAGATGGTTTATTATCCATGGATTTACTTAATTCTATCCACTCTTGGTGTACCACGTCCCCATGGCTGTGCCATCATGGTGTTCTTCTTTCTGTGTCTTGAGCTATGTTAGGTAATGTCTGGGCTAGCCCGAAGCATCACTCACCTGTTCCTGGGCCATATTTGGCACTATGAGTCCAACCCGTGGCTTCCGTGAAGCCCAGCTCCCGGCAGAGGACATGGGCAGCCTGTAGTGTGAAGTCATCATCACAGATGGTGCCCCATTCACCGGCACGTTGTATTTCCACACGGCCCTCATAGGGCTTTCTAGGAAAGCCAGCCAGTCGGAACCTCAGCCCCTGGCTTCCTGCCTTCTTCTCTGGGTCAGTGGAAGGGGATGGAGACCCCACACTGGAGCCGCACAGGAAGGGCAGCAGCAGCAGTCCCCAGGAGTAGCAATACCACACACTGACAGTTCTCATGGCAGGCAAGGCCCGAGGGGGACACTAAGGGACAAAGAGGGAGAGACACTAAATGAGATAGGGAACAAAACAGGCACAGCCTTAGAAACCTAGTTATGGGGTGCGGGGTGGGGGGAGGCCCGCCTTTCCCTTTGCAAATAACAAAACTGTTATAAGTTGTTCTGTCCCACAATGTCCTTCCCTAGTTTGGCATCATTATCATCATTCCCTTCCTCTTCATTTACTCCCATTCATGGGCTGGGTGTGGGGTTACAGGCCAAGTGTGAGGATGGTCCAGATAAACAGAGGGATTG